>NC_133551.1:79004285-79334642 GCF_048773025.1 Camelus bactrianus | reverse complement strand
GGCCAGCTCCGACTCGTCCCCACGTTCTCCCTTCCCTGCCCCCTGAGTGTCACCGCCACTAAGTTCTGGTCTCGGGAAGGTCTCTCAGCTTCATGTGCACGTGACAAAAATCGAAATGTTCAGGCTTAAAGATCCCTCCTATTTGAAGAGCCGCAACCCTGAGGGGTCTGGTTCTCTGTGCAGGGAGCTGTGCCCAAAGAACCTTGCTAGGTCCAGGTCAGGGGAAATGGGGAGGGGACGACGCAGCAGCCCCCAGGATGCTGACATCATCTGGGTGGGGGTGATGGATGCTGCCTCCTGCTTCACCTCCAACCCAGCCCTGAGCAGTGGGGCTGCTGGCGGCCCGCAGGGAAGCCATGACCCGCCCAGGCTGGCACTTAGAGCAGGAGGAGGGAGCAGGGCACCCAGGGGCCCGAGCCGTCATGTCCTGGGCTGTGCTTGGCCCTGCTGCCTGTCCCCCATCACCTCCCCACCCTCAGGCCCCTCACCCCTGCTCCTGGCTGCAGCCTCTTCTGCCCTCCCCGTCCCCTGCTCACCCCCACTGCCCATCTCATGTGTCCCCTACCTCAGGCCTCCCCATCCCTTATTCACTCAGATGTCACCCCTCAGGGAGGCCCTTCCAGATCACCGACCAACCACCCCTGCCCCGTAGTCTCGCCTTTCCTGGCCTTCACCTATGCCTGGATGTCCCTGGGTCTGTGCTGCCCCAGGAGTGAGACTCACCCGGGACCAGGAGCCTTTCACCTGTCCACCTGCTGGGCCTAGCCGCTCAGTAAATGCAGGCCGGGAGGCAGAGCTGGCACTGCCAGGCACCTGAAGCCACAGGCTCAGCCAGACCCAGGTCCTCTGGACAGGCCTGCACAGCTGCCCAGTTCTCCCTAGTTGCAGCCTCAGGATGCGAGGGGCTGCAGTGTGTGGGTCTCCTAGGGCGTGTCCCCATCCACAGACCTCCACCCACCCGGGTGGGGCCCAGGCTTGGCTGCGGTCACGGTAATCAAGGGCCTTGCCACGGGCTGCCATGTGTCCCCCAAAAGACAAGTTGAGGTCCCAACCACCAAGACCTTTGAACATGGCCTGATTGGGAGGCAGGGTCTGGGCAGGTGTGACAAAGGTAAGCAGAGGTGGCAGGGCCCTACTGCGAGGGGCTGATGTCCTTGTAGGAGGAGAAGACAGAGGCCCGGGAGGAGGAGGCCCCGGCCACTGGGCAGAGTTCGGAGCAATACGGCCGCCCGACGCCAGGATTGCCAGTCGAGTCCACCCAGAGTCTCGGAGTCTGCTGAGCCCTCGATTTCAGCTGCTGCCCCAGACATGCAAGGCTGCATTTCCGTTGCTTTAAGCCCCCAGCGTGTGGTGCTTCACCCCAGCAGCACCGGGGCCCTGGAGGCCACCTGCCTTGTGCCTCCCAACTCCAGGTGCTAGGCAGGCACCTTCCGGGGCACCACAGATGCCTCAGCCACTGGCTGGGCCCAACCTTCCCCACCTCCCGGGAATCAGCACAGACCCTGTCATCTTGGGCAGGCCTGCAGTGTCCAGCCCCTGGGCTGGGAGGACACGGCCTGCAGCAGCCACACACCAGGCCTTCCCACAGCCTGTCCCTCGGGCTGCCTCCATCCACCAGGTCTGGCCCTCGCCCCCACCGGCTGGGTCCCAGCCCACGATCTGCAGGGTCTGACGGGGTGGCCAGCCGTCCTCTGGGGCCCCCACCTTCCCCCGTACACCCTGTCCACACTGCGAGACTGCTGACTTTCGCCATCCAGGGCCCCAGGGAGCATGCGGCAGGTGGCTGCAAGTAGACAAAAAGCAGGCCGGGTGCCAGCCCCCTACAGGGCCCCCAGGGGAACTTCAGAGACCTTCACGTTCAAGGTTGCATTTAACTGTTCCTTTGTGCTTGCACTCTGGTTCCACGGTCTTGAAGAAGGCTTGGGCTGTTTTTCTTCCTTATCAAGATGCTCTGGGCTGAGCTGAAATCCCTTTCCCATTGTGAGTCCAGGGAGCAGATGAAAGGCTACCTCCAGGCCTGGCAGGGGCCGGAGCAAACAGGGGGCTCTTGAAGGATCGCGGTCCAACCCATGAGCCTCCTCGTTCCCGAGACCTTCCACTCCTGGGTCGCCCAGGGGGTCACCTTCCATCCCCACCTGGAGGGCCATCCTTACAGCCCCAGGAGCTGGAATGAGACCCTTCACCTGTCGCCTGGCCTCTGTGGGCACCCACCACAGCCAGCCTGGGGCCCCCTCAGGCCCCACCCTCCTTTCACGCCATAGACCTGCTCACCACCCCCTCCCCCTCCCCCATACCCTCCCCTGACCACTTTTCCTGGGGTGCCTGACCCCACGCACCTGTGGATGGGGCTGCTGGCACCCCACCCACCCCATCACCCCCTTGCAGATCTCACAGCCTCCTGCCGAAGCCCAAGCACTACCTGCCACAGCCATGCTGCACCCAGGTGAACTTCCAGCCGCACTGACCACTTCAGAGGTCACCAAGAGCAAACAACCCGCCACCCCACGTGGACCCCAGGTCCCTCCTCTGCTGGGGGGGGTCTCTGGAATCCACCCCACCCTTCCTTCCCAATAACCCTGAGCTTCCCCTACTGTGGGGCCCACTGGAGGGTGGTGAGGGAGGCGGGGAGTGACCTGGAGCAGCCTCTTCTGTCTGCCTCCCTGCCAGCCAGCCTCAGGCCTCTGCTCAGGCCACAATGACCAGAGAGACCTCCAGCATGGCCTCAGTGGGCACCCTGTGGACCGTGGCTCCAGCACCCCACTCTGCCCAGGCCCCAGGTCTGGCCAAGTCACCACTGATGCAGCACAGCCCCTCCCAGCTCCTGGGGGGCCGGAAAAAAGATGTGGGAAAAGAGTGACATCAGGAAAGATTAGCAGTTCCTAAGAGGCTGGGGCAGGGCACCCCAGGGCCCCTCAGACCTGGGCCAGGGAGACCTGTCCTGGGAGGCTCTACGCTGGTCAACAGGCCCAGTGGCCCACGTCAGAAGACAGCCAAGGTGCGGCTCCCTGTCCAGACACCAGCAGGCTCCCAGAGGGTCCACCCAGCCCCACCTGACTGGCGGGATCTGCCTGAGCTGCTCCCAGGAGACCCAGTCTTGGCTGGGTGGAGGTGAATTGGGGGCATGTGGGGACCCAGGGGGTGATGAGGGTCAAGCGTCTCTGCAGAGGGGTCTCCACTGCAGCCCGGAGATGACAGCCACCCCAGAGCACACCCCCAGCTCTGGGAAGGGGGCTCCAGTAGCCAGGTGGGCAGCTGGACGTGGAACCTGGAGAGGCCTGGGCAGTGGGGGCAAGGGGGTTAGCAGGTGGCAGCCGCTGGCCTGGCCACTCGGCAGGACATCAGGGGCCCTCCACCCACACCTGTGCCCTGGGCTCACAGGCAGTGCCCCATCGCCCCTAGCCCGAGGTCCCTGCACTTTCCCTGCCCACAGCCCCAGGGTCCCTGCTGCCGGACAGCGAGGTCCATGAGGCAGGGGTCTGCCGACTGTGGTGCTGGTGATGCTGAAGACTAGGGAGGAGCCAGGAGCCAGAGGGCAGCCATGGGAGCCTGGGCAGTGGTCAACTTCGTCCCGTAAAGTGAGCCTCACAGGCAACAGCTGAACCTCCAGGGCCCTGCTGGAGGGACAGGCGACCAGGGAGGGCCCTCGTCCAGCTCCCGCCTCTCGCTGACCCAGCCCGGTGACCCGAGCAGAAGGAAATCCAAGCCCCAGCCCCTGCCTCCAGTGGCGTCTGAGGGTCTCGGCAGCCTGGCCCCGGAGGTGCCCCTGTACCCCCTGCCACGGCCGCCCGAACCTGACCCCACACCAAGAGGGACGGATGGATGACCAGAGCCAGGCTCGAGCCCCAGCACGCGGTGACGGGAGTCCTTGCATCTGGCTCTCAGACCGTGTCCCCAGACGGACCCCCAGCCCGCCCCTCCAGCCCCAGAGGAGGGGTCGGGCAGCCTCCACGGTGAAGGTCTGGAGGAGTCTCTCGGGTCTGGCCTTGCTGCGGCTGTGGCTGCAGCCTGGTGTGGGCGGTGAGGGGCTGAGTGGCTGCTTCTGGAGACGCTTCTCTTCTGAGATGGAGATCCGCCCTCGGACACCCCTTCCTGTTCAGTCCTGTTCTCACACACCCCTGGCTCCCGGAGGGGCTGCATTGCAGGCACAGTTGGCGGGCTTTCCTGCCCTTGCCACCGCCCCAGGTGTGTGTGACAGGCCAGCTGTTGCACAACTGGTGTTTTCGCCCCAGAGGAACCCGTGAGTCACTGCCCCAGAGCAGGGCTGCACCCCAAGTGCTCCCAAACAAAGGCACTTTGTACCCAGGCCCCCACCCCAGGTCAGGCCTGCCTGCGCACACCATCAGACACACAGGTGGGCAGACGTGCTGATGGCGGCGGCAGGCTCGGGCGTGGGTCAGGGGTGTGTCCCCAGCACCCAGACATGCTTCCCAGCCTGTCTCGACCCAGCTCCAGGGGCTGGGCTTTGGGGGACCCCAGGCTGCTGGAGACCTCAGCTCCCAGGTCAGCTCAGGTACCCCAGGCTGGAGATCTAGCACCTGGATGACCTGGGGCAGGGCCTGCAGCAGCCTGAATGCGGAGCCCAGAGGGCTCACTGGCCAAGCCTGGTCAGTGAGTGAGGGCTCCGGGACACAGCCAGGTCCTAGGTCAGAGCTCTGCATGCAGTCTGGAGGCCTGGGAGGAGTGAGGCTCCCTGCTGCCCCCAAGGAGCTTCCCAGGACAGGGGGTGGGAGCCCCCCTCGCCGCTGCCATCACCCATCACTGTGAGTCCGGCTCCTAGCCCCGGGCAGCAGCACCTCCCCACCCTAGGATCCAGGGTTTTGTGGCCACCAGTGCAGCTGTCCAACACGACAGCCTCCCCAGCTGGACCAACACCAGTGGGTCTCCCCATTGCCAAGGACCCTGACCACAGCCGTTCCTGGGCCTGGAAGTCTGCTCTGGGTTTGCTCCTGAGGGGCCTGGTGATTCCAGCTCAGCAAAGAAAGCCTTGGCCCCAGGGCAGAGGTAGAGGACACACAGAAACTCCACCCAAACACGTCACACAGACAGCCGGGACCATTCATGCAGCTCTGTTCAGACCCCACGTCAGAGACAGTCCCCATCACAGCCACCACTAGGTCACTGGGAGTCAGCACAGGGACAGGTGCACGTCCCCCCAGAGGACATGTCCACCCAGGCCCCCTACATGCCCACACCCTCCAGCCACTCTCGGTCCTTGGCCCAGTTCACAGGAGCCAGGACATCCGGTCTGGCTGAGGATAGGAAGAGGCAGCCCAAGGGGCCCTGGGAGCAGACCCACCCTCACCCCAGGCCCACCTGGAGGGGTGAAGTCAGACCCAGAGCCAGGCCCCAGCCGCAAAGGGCCAGCGTGTCCTGGCTGCACCCTGAGGTCCACACCCTCCCAGGTGTCTCAGCCCAGGCCAGGTGGCCATCTCTTCTGCAAGCCTCATCCCCTACCCTGTCCCTTCTGCAGCCCCCAGAGAGGACCATGAGGTTCCTGTCCACCCCTGTCCCTCCTGGCTCCTGCCACAACCCAGGTGGGGCCAGTCTGCCAAGCCTGAGAGGACTTTGCCACTGTCCTCAGGCAGACACCCCCATTCCTGCCTGCTCTCAAACAGGACAGCACACTGAGGGCGCCGGGGGGACGGGGGTGCAGGGGGCAGGCTCCGACCCAACTCGGAGTCACGGCCACTCCCAGCAGGCCAAGGCCCGCCTCAGCCTCGGGGCCAGGACGGAGGTCAGGTGCGGCCAGGCTGCAGTCCCAGGACCAGGACTTGGGAAGCCAGGGCTGGAGGGAGCCAGAGGAAACCCTCCCGGGAGCCCCCTGCACTGTGAGTCCCCAGCCCCAGCGGCAGGCAGAAGGGTCCGCTGGAGGTTCTGGAAAGTGAGCGTTAGAAGGGCAGGCGAGGTCAGCCCGGCACCTCTCACTGCTCCAGTGTGGGACTTGGGGACAGGGCTCAAGCTGAGGCCGTCCAGCACTGCACCGGCCGCCCTGAATCCCAGCTCCCAAACCAGAGAGGCCAGGCCAGGGAAAGAGCCTGGTCCCCAGGCCCCCCATCCCCGGAACCTTCACTGAGCCCCCTGCCTTGAGCAGCAACAGCTCCTGCAAACCACCCACAGAACCCTCTGCTCAGGCTGGGTGACTGTGACCACAGGGCCCAGGGCCCTTTAGGGGTACTGCAGACCCTGGGAGCTGAACAAGCACTGAAGCTTGGGTCAGTCTCCAGGAGATGGTGGGGCTGAGAAAATGATGCAGTTGGGGCCAGGGAGTGGCCTTTGAGGGGCTTCACCCTGCACTTGGCCCCTTGTCCGCACTGGGAGCCCAGCCTGTGTCCTTGAGGGCCAGTCTGGGCCTGGGGCCTAAACCCCAGGCCACTCCAGTTCACTCCCCGACCCTCCTAGAGCAGCCACTGCTGCCTATCCCGGCCCCCCATTTCTTTGCTCCTGCACCCCCAGCCCAGGGGCTCAGTTGGAAACTGCACATTCCAGGGAATTACAGCTAAGTGGCTAATGACCTCCGATTAGGGGGCAGAAACAGGGACAAAAATGAGACAGACCAGGTGGTGGGGGGCAGTGGAGCCAGGGTGTCGGGGCAGCCCCCTCCCCACCCGCCACCCACCCCCTCCCAGCCTGGCCACCTGCCTGCGGGAGCTCTGGGGCGGCCGGCTTACCCTTCCGCTCCTCATCTCTCGTTTCCTCATCTCCTGCCTCCCTACCGGCGCTCTCACAGGGCCCAGGTCCCGATCTCTGTCATCACAGCCCCTGCAGCAGGTCTCTGGGCTGGCTGGGGTGGGGACACTGGCTGGTGTTGAAGGACCATCAGGAGAGCCCCCGGGTGCAGCGAGGCCCCAGGCTGGGCGCTGGCCACCAACCCTCAGCATCCCAGTGACTGCACCTGGGTAGTCCCACCAATGCACAGCCTCTGTTTCCCCACATAAGTGGGTGGGGAACACTCACTGGTGCTTGCGGCCAAGCTGGACTCTGGACAGCAGCCCCTGGAGGCCTAGGCTCCCACAGCCCCACACAGGACCATGTAATGGGAAGCAGGGGGCAGTGACCTCGTCCCAAGCCTCTGCCTTCACTGCGTGCCGCTCCCCCCACCCCCAGCCTCCCAACAGCGACCCCAGTGTGGCATTCACGCCTCACCCTTGCAGGCGGCTGGAACATTCCACTCAAACTTGGCCGGCGCCTGCAGCCACTGTGAAGCAGAGAACTGCCAACTGCCCCCAGGCCCCTCAGCCCCTGCTGCCACCCCGGGAGGACCAGGGAGAGAGTTGGGGACGGGTCAGCGGCCAAGCCCGCTGCTGCATGGACTGGCGCCCGCCTGGCACCAGCGTCTTCCTGCCTCATTACCCAGCCGGCTGCAGGGAGAGTCCCAGGGGAGTGGCTGGGTAACGGCCCTCAGGTTCCAGCCTCCACCTGCCTTACTTCCCACCCCTGCCCCTGAGCCTGCAGACCCTGGAGCCCCTGCCCTTCCCTGCTCAGCCTTGGAAATGGGTCTCCAGACTCTGCTGAGCCCCATCCCCCAGGTGTGTGTGAAGGGGTCAGGGGCCTGGCCTCCGCTCTCCAGGTGAGACCACCTGCCCAGGGCCCAGGTGCCAACCAGAGATGGTATCTTGGCCACTCTGTAGAGACCCTGACATCCCAAGACCAGTTTACATTCTTTGGTCTGGGTTTGCCAGGGGCCACAAGAGGTGGGGGCAGGGGCCCGAATCCACATGACCCGCAGGCAGGGCCTTAGAGGCCCATCTGGGCAGCTCTGATCCTGTCTTTGGGTCAAGGAGAAAGTGGCGAGAAGTAAGTTTCCTATGGGGTAACCAGGGAGACGAGAGCCCGCTGGACCACCCCCAGCTCCCCGCCACACATGCCGAGCTCTGCGCCCCTAGGCCGCAGGGACGCCCTCCAGGTGTACACATGGTGCAGGTGGCCCGCGTGCACGTCCTCTCCCCACCTGCCCCACAGGACTGGACCCTCTTGGGGGCAGCCTGCCTCATAGCACAGCACATAGCATCTGGCCACTGTCCTGTGGGTGAACATAGGTTGCTGCCCCCCAAGGCTGGACCAGCCTTGGAATAGCGGAGGGGAGGTCCCAGGCCGTGGGCAGGGCTGAGCAGGGGCCTGGATAGACATCTGTTTTTGTCCACAGAGTAAACATGGCCCACAGCAGGTGCAGGGGCCATGGGGGCTGCACCTGGGCTGCCAGGGTGCTCAGCTGGAACCTCTGCCTTCAGGGCAAAGCCCAGAGCCACACTGTGGCCCAAGGAGTGTCCTGAGGTCGGGTCCCTCCATGGCACACTTCGGCACCTGCCATCTCCCCAGCTGCCCCCATGATGATACAGTGACCAGGCGACAGGTAGGGCTGGGGGCTCTTTATTGCGATGACCACAGGTCTACCAGAGGGCAATGTGGTGGGCGGCAGAGCAGCTCCCCTGCGGCCCTGTCAGTGTCCTCACGTGCCCACGAGCAGGCCGGAGAAGCTGGAACCACTCTGGATGGTGAGGGCCAGCCCGGAGCCGTTGTCCATGAAGACAGAGGCATACTGTCCAGCCTGTAGATACCCCACAGTGGACGTCACCACCCTCAGGGCCCCGCCAGGCAGCATCCGCCCCAAGCCATGCGGGGCCCAGGGGTCCTCAGTGGCCACAGGGCCAATGTCTATCCACTTGCTGGGCTGGGTAGTGCCCAGGCTGAGGCTGAAGGCTCAGGACCCCTCCTGCCCCATTGGCCCCTGGCCTCACCTGCAGCTGCAGCAGCCCCTGCACGTGAACCGTGAAGACCCGGCCACTGCTCTCCAGGCCAGAGATGGCCTCCAGGGACCTGGACATGGTGCAGCAGGGGGAGGAGGAGGGCATAGTGGCTGTGGGGCTGGGACACCCCCACGCCGGTGCCCAGAGACCCGGGTGGTCCCACCCCAGTGCTCAACACAGTCCTCTGTGTTTGGGGCAGCCCTGCACCCTCCATGGGCAAGACGGTCCCCTGCCCCCTCAAGATGTCCCCTGCGACCCCCACGAGGGCCCACTCACGTGTGGCGATGGCACAGGGACTCGATGCAGACCAGCACCCGCACCGTGTCCCGGGCCCGCAGCCGTGCCCTGCCCTGCAGCTCTCTGCAGTCTGCGGAGACAGGACTGTCTGCAGCGCCCTTGGGAAGGATGGAGCAGAGGGCACGGGGGGGGAGCTGGGGGGCTTTGGGGCAGGTTGGGGAGGCTGGGGTGGAGACTCGTCCAGGCCCCCAGTGGAGGTGGGGTGGAAGCAGGAGGCATCTCTACAATAGGACCCAGGCCTGGGGCCCTGAGAGCCAGTCCCCACCCGCCACATGGGCGCACCCTGGCCTGGCCCCACTCACCCACGTGCAGGCTGGCAGAGAACTGGAAGATGGCAGTCACTGGGGCTGTGAACCGACCAGAGGCCAGGCTCAGGCCTGACCCCCGCAGGAAGGCGCCCTGGGCAGCGGGCTGGAGGAAGCAGGGAAGAGCAGGCTGCGGAGACAACTTGCACACCCAGCCTGGGGGAGGGCTTGTGGCCAACAGCCCCAACCCAGCAGGCCCCACCTGGGCAGGATGGAGGAGTGACCTGTGCATGGGATGTAGGCCCCAAGAGCCCCCCCACCCCCACCCAGGGAGGGTATCCCTGCCTCCAGGCCACCTCAGACCCCACCCCAAGTCTTGGCACTGCATGCATATGTCTGGGGGCCGCCTTGTGGTAGCTGCGGGCCCTGCTGACCTGTGGGGGCCCAGCCAGGATGCTGTCCCCAAGCTGACCGCTGTTGGTCATGAGTGTGCGCAGGGGATGCCCCTGGAGGCAACCAGGGCTTGCTTGGCCCCTCGGCCCCCACCCAGGCCCACCCCCAGTACCCACTCACGGCCTGGAAGCCCTGCAGCTCCACCAGCGTCTTCGCGTCCACCAGCACCGGGCCCTTCAACCGACAGTGGAAGGCCTCGGCCACCAGCCATCTGCCCATCCCCTCGGGCAGCAAGGGGTCCAGCAGCCCCGAGAACCGACGCTCAGTTGCATCTGTGGGGGCAGCTCGGGGTCAGCATGGGATCACCTCCAGAGTGACCTCCTGACCTCTGGGAGGAGAGGGGGTGGGGGTGGCCCACCTTTCAGCATCTCCCGGAACTCCCGCAGCACAGCCTCCTGGGTGACTTCTCCGCCGGGGGGTCCAGGGGGTCCCGGGGGCCCAGGAGGCCCTGGGGGGCCAGAGAGGCCTCGCTGTGAGGAGGCAGGAGAAAATGAGGATCCTGATGGGACCCAGAGCCACCTGTCCCAGGCTCAGACCCCAGGGCTCACCGACGTCTTGTCCCGGCCTCGGCACCGTCTCTTTGCAGCCCCGTCATCTGGGCGCCGGACAAAGTTTAGCCATGTCATGTGGGCATCTGTGAACTGAGGCCCTGAGGCCTCAGGCAACTGAAGAGGGGGACAGGGCTAGTGTGTTGACCACCAGGCCCCGCTGGGTCCTGCCCCACTGCCCCCTGCAGAGATTGGGGAATCTCAGGGCCCAGGAGCCCCAGGCAGGACTCGGCACCCACAAGGAATATGGCTACAGGGCACTGCTGGCCA
The DNA here is from genome assembly GCF_048773025.1 of Camelus bactrianus. Taxonomy (NCBI): domain Eukaryota; kingdom Metazoa; phylum Chordata; class Mammalia; order Artiodactyla; family Camelidae; genus Camelus; species Camelus bactrianus. The sequence continues at coordinate 79,324,085 of NC_133551.1, read as the reverse complement.
TGCCGGGGACGCAGGCCAGATCCTGATGTTGAGGACCTCGGGTCTGGTTCTGTGCAGGAGCAACCTCAGCCTCTCCTGCTGCGCCCTGTTTCCGAGCAGACGGGCACACACGTGGACACATGGGGCTGAGGCAGGCAGTGGTGGGCAGGGGCAAGTTTTCTAGGGGCCTTCCCTGGAGCTCCAGAGCCACATTGGTCCAGGGAGGAATGGGCACAGGCCCTACTCTGTGCTGAGCACTGAGTGTGCAAGCTGGCAGCCTTGGCACGCCAGCTGGCCCTGCTCCTCAGCCTCGGACCCTGGCCACCTTGCTGTTGGAGCAGGGGCCGAGAAGGGCATGGCCAAGCTGACCTGAGACATGGCCCAGCCCTCCAATCATGCCTTCTAAGCCCTGTTTCTGCACCAGGACCACGGGAGAGGCAGGAGCACCCCACACCCAAAGTCAGAGGAGGAGACAGCATGCTAAGTAAGGGGGCATGAGCCCGGCCTGCACGCCAAGCTCAAACAGGAAGTCCACGAAATGACCAGGAGCATAGCAGACACTGGCCTGGCAGGAGACAGCCACTGCCACAAGGCCACGCTGGAGTGCCATCCAGGCAGGGCAAGCCAAGGGGTCCTGGCCCAGGTCCAGTCCAGTGGCCAGTCCTCAGCCCCAAACACAACAAAGAGCTGGCTCCTGGGCAGGCTAAGGTTCCTTCCCAGCAAACCAGACAGGCCTTTACTCTGGAGGGCTCGGGGGGCAGGGGGGTGGGAGCACCTCCCACCCTGACCTAGGCCCCACCGGGGAAGGGAGAGGAGCCAAGAGCTTTCGAATGTTCCGGTCCTCGCACCGCTGCTGTCTGCCTGTTCCTCTGGCCGCCACCCGACCCTAGCCACGTCTGAGGGCCCAGGGGGCAGGTGGAGGAGGAGCCACCCACAACAGGAAGGGCAGGAGTCCAGAAGTCTGGGGCAGGCCATCCTGGGTGAGTGCCGCATGGCCTGGGACAGCCCCCACGGAGGCCCCTCCTGGACAGAGGTCCACCTGTTTGCCACAGGGCAGGGGAACGGGGTGCCGGCAGGGTGGAAACTGCCACCAAGGACCCCTCCCCTGGGAGACTGGCAGGGATTGCCCAAGACCTTCCATGCCTGCCCCCAAACCAGCTGGCCACCCACCCTTCCCTGCCTGCAGGGCCCGAGGACTCACTCTCCTCAGCCTGCCCATCTGGAAAACAGGGCCTCGGGCTCCAGCGGGCCGCGTGGGCTGAGAGCAGCCGGGCTGGCCGCCACGGAGACACCCCTGGGAGGCAGGAGCCCAGTATCAAAGGCTCGGGGGCTGGCAGGGGGCCTGGTTCCACTCGTAGTCCAGCAACCGGCAGGCCTGTGCTGCTGCGGTCAGCTCCAGGACCCCTCAGGCGATCCCCAGCCCAAGAGTGTGGAGACCTAGGGCTCAGTTTCCTCTCAGAGGGGACCCCAGGGGCAGGCTGAAACTGGAGGACTCTCAGGCCTGGAGCACATCCCCTGCCAGAGGCCATAGTGGGTGCTGGCTACCCAGCAGGGGGTCAGGGCAGGGACCTCCAGGAAGCACAGGGTCCCAGGACCCCGGGCCTCCCCTGGCGGCGGCAGCAGCAGCGGCGGGAGTGGTGGGGCACCCAGGCTCCAGCGGGGGTCTGAGCCAGCTGCCTGGGGCTCCTCCCCGAGTGCCATTACACCTAATGGCAGCAGGTTGCTCGGGGCTTCGAAGGGTTCAGGGTAGCCCGGCTGAGAAGCCCCTCTGCTCCCTCAGCCCCTCCCTAGGCCCTGCTGCTGTGGTTCCTGCCCAAAGCCCCACCCCACACAGACAGGGAGGAAGGCCCAGAGAGGAGAGCCCCGCGGGCACAGCCTGCTGGGGGAGGATGGTGCCCACGTGCGCCTGGACCGCGCATACCTTGGGGAAGCCTGGTAGCCCCTCGCTGCTGGACGTGGTGGCGTTGGGGGACACCGGGCGCTGGCCAGGCTGCCGCAGCCTCTTGGGCTCCCGCCGTGCCCCGACGACCCTGAGGAGCTCGAGCTGCGACCAGAGGAGGGCCATGGCGGCGGCCCAAGCCCAGCGCATGTTGATTGGCAGCTTTGGACCCTGGCGGCCGTGCAGCGCCGTGAGCCCAGGCGCCGGGACGCACTCAGAGCCCCAGCATAGGGGCGCAGCCCCGGGGGACACCTGGCCGCCACAGGTGCATGTCTGCGCAGGACGAGTGGGGGCTGCCTCACAAGGCCGTAGGATGCACTCCCGTCTCGTCCCTGCAGGCTCTGCCGATCTCCCCTCTCTCTCCTCGCGAGCAGTGCCCTTGCTGCCCTTGCGGCCGCCAAATAAACCCTCCCCTCCTCCCCAAAGCTGGCGGGCTCCAAGGGGGAGGGCTCACGTGGGATGATCCTCAGCCTCTTGGGGCTCCCAGGCCAGCCCAGGGGCGTGGATGGGGGCGGAACCCCTGCTGACCACCCGCCTCCCACTTCCACTGCCTGAGGGGAGGGGCTGTGCCTCCCCAGACCCCCTACCCTGCCCCTTCAGGATGGGGATGCAACCCACCAAGACCCACGGGTGAGGAGACCCCAGCCACAAGCCACGCCCACGGTTGGCAGCTAAGGGCTGGGGCACCCCAGAGATGAGCCAGGTGGGGACCATATGAGTACCATCCCCCCAAGAACACGTATCCTCCCTCCTGGCTCAGGTAGAGGTGGCCACCTCCAAGGACAACAGTGGCCAGTCCCAGGGAATCCTGAGCTCATTCTTAAAGTCTCAGCTCCTGCAAGTGTCTGGCAGGCAAGTCTGCGCCTTCAGGTCACGTTGCGGAAGACCCCTCTGTGCCCCACCGGGCTGGAACCCTCGACGTGACCTGCATCCTGGTGGCCTGAGTGTGTCGCTGGCAATGCGCAGCCGTGACAGGCAGCCTGTGGACACTGCAGCTGTGCCAGCCTCCTGTGGGGTCCTAGGAGACCAACAGCAGGGGTTGGTCCTCCGGGACCCTGCACCACCCCAGCGGGTGCTGGACCACCCAGATAACAACCAAAGGGAGCCTCTAAAGTCATCCACACCTTCCGGCCACAGCCACCAACTGCCCCACGGAGGAAAGGCTCAGGACAGCTGCAGGTCCTCCTCACCCACCCGGCCCGGAAACCGAGACCCTGACACCCTGACTCCCGGAGGAGGAGGGGATATTGTAGCCCCCAGCCCAGCCCCCACCCACTCCCTGCACCCAGGAGCGGACGAAGCCTCAAACCTGGGCCTGGGGGACTTCTAGGGGAGAGACACAGGCCCAACGGGACAAGATCTTTTATTTCGGGTCACGTCAGACAGCAAGCTGCCACGGGTGCCAGGGGAAGGCTCTGTACAGCTCGGATCTGCTCCCACGGCTGACTAAGGGTTTTTAAAAGTTGAGATTTCACACATAGAAGAATAACAACGTTTGTCCAGTAAACTCTATTTGCTAAACATTCTGACTCCCAAGAAAGAGCCTCAGGAAACATGGGAGTGTCTGGACAAGCCGGTAGCGGACGGAGGGGAGGTCCAGCGTCCAGCACAGCCTGGCAGAGCCACACACGTGGGGGTCTGGGCCCAGCAGTGCAGCACCGCCACCGGGGTCCACTGTTGGTCGCAGGACGCCAGTGCAGTGGCAGACACAGCGCCTCAGGCACCCACAGGCCAAGCCAGCGCCCGCCCACAGGCTACCCCAGTGCAGGGCGAGAGGCAGTTGCGTTTCAAGACTCCAAGAGCACAAAATTTAGGAACAAAGATATAATGAAAAACTTTTCACAAAAGCAGGTTGAATACACACAATTGGTAAATCAAAGAGCAATTTTAAATAAATTGATCCAAAAATAAAGAATGTCAAGAATGCACGGTCGCCCAGCTACACTGCTGTTTCCTGCCAGCCTCCAGAGCGAGGTCACAGCGTCTCATCCGGGGGCTCCCAGACGCAGCACCTTCCAAACACCGTGCAGGTAAACTCATTAAGCAGAGACGTGGACCAGGAAGACATCGGCAATCCAGGGAATCACAGGTCCCAGATCTGAGACGAAGCCCGCCGGCTCTGCCCTGAACCCAGCCGCATCCTTCCCAGTAGCTTCTCCCTCTGACGCCCAGTCCCCCACATCGTCTTCAAGGAACCTGACACGGATCAGCTGTGAAAAGGAACGTGCGAGCCTATCTTTAGGGCAAACCAAAGATCTGGACCAAGTGTAAGGGAAGCCCCAAGTGTACAGAGCCTGCCTGGAGGGTGGGGCCCCATGGGGCTGCTGGGGGTCTCCACCCTCCACCAGCGCAGGAACCGGAAGACCCCCTGCAGCACGCAGGAGCCTGAAGGAGGCTGCGGGGTGAGGGGAAGCCGGCAGCATGACCGAGAGGGCCAGGCAGCTCAGCCCGATAACGTTAAGACAACAGCTTGTGGTCACTGAAAGTAAGCAGATTCTCAGCTTCAGCAAATCGAAGCACACGCGCATTAGAACCTGCTTTGTTCTAAGTGAACACAAACGTGTTTTAAATGCCGAGGCCAAAGCCCAGGTCCCCGACCTGCCGTGCTGTCCCTGGCCAGCTGGCCCCAGGCGCCCCCATCATGCCCCTCGAGACGCCAGCCTCTGCCTGCTAAGTCAGGGTCCCCAAGACCAAGAATGCACGCAGTGTTGGATAGGCATGGAGTTTTATATTTTTAAGTGACCAAATCTAATAAAATGAAAAACAGGTTACTAAAACAGGTCCAAAAGATAATACCGGAGATAAGCTATAAAACCAAAGTGTGCAGCCTCCTCATGGACACAGAGCCCCACAGCCCCTGACAGACCCCAGGACGAGAACAGGGGCTGGGACCCTCACGTCTCCTCCAAGTCCAAACCACACACTCTGGTTTCTGTTTTCCTTTTAAAGGTTTTAAAAAAGCTAACCCCAGGAGTCAGGTGGGTCGGGCCCGTGTCCGGCAGCACGTCCAGCCAGCCCGCGTCGAGCTCGGCCCAGCGTCCCTCGTTTCCGACCGCCTCTGCGGGTCGCGGCGGGGCTCACTCCTGCGCTATGCTTCTCAGCACGTATTTGACCGTGTAGGCAAAGGCCGCAAACCCAACTATAACAAACAAGTTCGCCAGGGCACCACCCAGGAGTCCGTGGTGCCGGTTGGCCTGCTGGAGGCCTGCGAGGTGCGGCCCGGCTCCCGGCACGTGCCCGTTGAGAAGCGGAAGCCCGTTCTGGCCGTGGTGCGTCTCCCCGTCAGGAACCACGTCCGGTAAGGGGAGAGCCTGGGGTCTGCTACTGAGCTCGTCTTGTGCTTTCTGTTTTTGCTTAATTTCCTAAGAGAAAAACAGCAAGAAACAAGGGTTGGTCTAGACAAATTGGTTCCTTCAGGACCAGGAAGGGTCTCGAGTCGACCACAAAGACCCTGCCAAGTCAGCAGCAGCAGCTAGTCCTGTTTACAGATGCGGAGCCAAGTGACCTGTCAAACCACCGAGCCTGTGGACCGAGCCCTGGACCGAGCCAGGCGCAGCGGTGCTGAAACGCCACAGCCCCGGCCTTGTGCGGCTCAGCCACGTTCCCAGTGGCCATTCTGGCCCACACACCAGGACCCTTCCCACCACTCCCGGCTCACCCAGAGCCTCCGCAGGCCCAGCCCCCGACCCCCGACCTCTCCCCACCTTGGACCCACCATCTAAGCCAGGTGCCCTGAGGAGGGGGCCTTGAGGAGGGGGCAGGTCTGCTGTGACTGCCCACGTGCACCCCGCCCCCGTGCTCTAGGTCCACAGCACAGGGACACATGGGAGCACACGTTCTCTTTGGAAAGAACTGAATTGAAGTGTTCCTGGCATGGGGAAAGCCAAATTGCCAACTTTCACTTTCTTACCTCCACAACTTCAGGAAATAATTCACAAAAGACTTTGTCTTTTAAATTAAACACTAAACTTTGTGCAGCCAGTTGTCTTTTCTAGGAAGAAAGAAAAGGGAAGTATCAGCCTGAAGGCGCATTTCAAGTCTGCCGCATTCTGAGACAGAGCACTTCACTGTGAGGGCTGCTGTCGCCCTGCCCTGGGAGGCGCTCCATGAGCCTGCTCCGCACAGCAAACCAACCTGCAGGTTCACAGGCTGCTTATCTTCCTGTACCACCACCATGTTAGGCTTGGTTCCCACATAAAACAAAAGAAAAATAAAAACCAGGCACCAAGGAGCAGCCATCCTGACTGGGCGTGACAGCTGAGGAGGAAAAGGGCCCCGGAGCGGAGGTCTTTGCAGGGGTGCCCAGGCCCCCCCCCCCCCGCCACGAGCCTGGCTTCCACCCTCACCATGAAGTCCGACGTCTCTATACTGCCCAGGGTGGGGCCCTTCTCCACCATGAAGCTAAGGAGCCCCGTCAGGATGGTGGAGACAGACCAGGCTGGGTTCCACGTGTCCGGGTGGAAATCCGTGATGGAAAGACACAGCCTGAAAAAAAGGGACCCAGTCAAAGTGGTGCATGCTCGTCACGACCCCAGTCCGCTTCAGGAGCACCGCAGGAAGACCTTACCGTGTGTTGCACTTAAATCTTCCATTGGGAGTTATCATATAAATACTAGGAGGTTTAAAAGGAAATTCTCTGGGAAAAATTAGTTTTCCATGATAATAGCCACCTGTATCGAAACACAAGGAGCCTTGTTATTGTCCTCAGCAGGACAGCCCGCACTCCCCTCAGCCTCCCAGCCCTGCCACCCACCAGCCTCCCAATCCCCAAGCCCACCAGCCAACCATCCTGAACACACACGTCTTGCTGAGGTCTCACTGGGGATCGTGACCACCAACCAAGGGGGAGCCCTTGCCCTCCATGGCTACCGCACACCCCTCCTTGACCCTTAAGCACCCCCTCCCCAAGAAGAGCATCTGGACAGACCCTGCACAGGCTCTCCACTGGCCCCACGTCCACCCCAAGAGTGGTCCCCTCTCTCCTGTGCCACCTGATTCTCCTCCACCAAACTACACCCAGAAGCAAGTGAGCCCACCACAGTCTCTCCCACCTTAAACACAAAGACGAGTCTGACCCCCCACTCCCCTCCAACCCTGCCCACTGCTCCCTCTGCTTTACCTGAAATCCCTGACCTACCAGCCATCAAACACCCCACCGGGGCTGTGTGACCATGTCTCAGGCTCACAACCACCTCAAAGCACCCCCACCCCACCAGCTCTCCCCTCGGTACCGTAAATGACCCTCTAACTGGCACCTGCACCTGGACTTCTGGAACCTTCCTCAAACGCCAGACCTGTGTGCTGACCATCCAGGTGACACTGCCCCAGCACGTCCAAGATGGAATGCATGCTGTTTCCCTCCAACAGCAACTCCATCCTTGTAGTTACTCAGAGTAAAATCTGGGAAGCCCCCTTGCCCCCAGATCACACCCCTCCATCAGCAGTCCCATCAGCCCCACCTCCAGCCAATCCAGCACCCGGAGCTTTGGGTGACCTCACAGCTTCCATCCCTGCCCACCCAGCTTGAGGTCGCACTGGTCATCCCCAGTCAACGCCTCACACGGTTGCTCTCAGGGCAGCCCTGAGAGGCTGCTGGAAACGCAGACCCTAGGGCCTACCCCAGGCTGGATGAGCAGAAGTGCACATGACAGGCTCCTACGCACATGTGCGTGCATGCACGTACAGTGAGGCTGGGGGGCGCTGCCATGCCCTCCCCCCAGGATTCCCTGCGGCCCCCCAGCACATGGGCACAATCCCGCCCCAAAGATGGGGATACACAGGCCCGGAATCACCACAGGTCTCTGCTCCAGCGCCACGCCAGTGGTAAGGCGTGCTCCACCCCCCACCCCCTGCAAGGCTTTCCCTTCTACCCTGCGCTGCCAGTAGTGGAGGGCTGACCAGAGCCAGTGTCACCTGTAAGGCCACCTCAACAGGAAGACAAGCTGACGACTGAGGGATAAACTCTAGAGGGGACACTCAAAGCACACCCACCCTCAGAACCAGCGAGAACAGCCAAACTGGAAGACGAGCAGGAGGCACAAACAGGCGCTCTTCCCAGGAAGGAGCGGGAGCAGCCCGCTGCACTTCTCAGCCTGATCAGGACACAGCTCCAACAGCAGGGACGGGCGCCCTCCTGCGGAGGGGAGGGAGGCGGGAGGCAGACCTGGCCTCCTGGGCAGGACGACCCACCGGCAAACAGGCCTCTGGACACTCGCAATGACCCGGCCCTCCTACCTCTTGTCATCCACCTGAGAAATGCAACCAGCATGCCAGGTGAGGTCGCACATACCTGCCTGTCCTCAGGCAGGACCCTGCAGGTGCGAACCAAGGAGCAGAGCCGCAGGCGGGGCCACAGCCGGGGAGGCCTGCCACCCTCCCCACACCCGGATGTGCTGCTCTGAAGTGCAGACAAGAGATCCAGGGAGGGGTATCCTGAGGGCATGAAGAAGCCAGGCAGGGCTCTACTCGCCTGCCCTCTGGGGCACTTGACCCCTGGCCCGCAGCTCCTTCCTGCTTCTTTCCAAGTGTCCGTGGTGGTGGTGATGGGGCAGGGGGGGCCCTGAGCCAGGATCCTGGGACAGGAACCACCGAGAGGACCACGGCCCTGAAAGGCTGGGCTCGGAGGGTCGAGGGAGAACCATGCCACACTTCCTCCACTGAACTGCTTTTGCAACGCAGTCAGAAATTCCGTGGCCCAAGTTCTGAGGGGCGATCCTGGGCTCTGCTCTGTCCCATGGACCCACATCTCCCTTCAGACACCATACCATCCAATCAACGGAACTGCACTGCAAGTCTCAAAATCGGGCAGAGTGACTCTTCCCATCTTATTATTTTAAAAAATTATTTTAGCTCTTCTAGGTCTTTTGTTTTTCCATGTAAGTTTCAGAACAACTTTTTAAAATAAGCTTGTGCATGTCTACAAAAAACTGTTACGGTTTTGACGGGATGGTATAAAACCTACAGCTTACACTTGCCTAACGGGAAGCCCATCTGAACCATAAGACGTGTGTCTGGAGCAGCACCAGCTCGGAGCCCGGAGCAAGGACAGGCTCAGTGGGCAACCAACACAGAGCCAGACAGACGTGGAGGTGGGAGGGCAGCCACGAGACTGGGAAGGAAAGGCCAGGATATCCAGAAGTCAGAGGAGCAAATGAAGGGGAGGCCAGAGTCCACACAGGTCCAGACACTTGAGGCCTGAGGGCCCTCTATCAAACACGGTAACTTTGAGGGTCCCTAGGAGACCCTGATGAAGGCAGTCAGCAGAGGGTGGAGCTGCAGGGAACAAAATGTGGCCGAGCTGAGGAGGGGACAGGCAGCAAGAGAGGGCAAAACAGCAGGTGCTGAGGAGAAAAGGGGAAGAGGGGCAGCAGAGGGGAGGGGGGAGGGGACAGAGGAGGGGAGGGGCAGAGGGGGAGGGGAGGGGCCGTGGAGGGGAGGGGGCAGTGGGAAAACCTGTCTCTGAAGGGACTCTACAAGGTCTGGAATTTTCACAGCCTGAGGACCAGGAACAGTAGAGAAACACGCAGCAACAAGAACAAGATGTTGGGTCTGGAAAGGCAGGGACTTTTACTGAGAATGAGGGGCTGGGGGGGGGGGGTCGAGGGTCTCCTGCAGTCCCAGCCCCTACACACCTCCTCCCCCGCCGTCTCCATCCACCCCTGTGCAGGCGTCAGCCTCACACACCAGCAACAGTTCAGGCTGGTCTTGGGGGGTGGGGGTGGGGAGCCTGGTTACACCATGAATGTTCACTACTGTTGACAAAATACTGAAACCACAGAGAACAAAAAAACTTAAAACCTAGCACAATCCTACTTGGGAGAGAGACCCCTGCTCCTCCCTGGGGTCTATTCAAGTTGGGCAAACACTCAGCACATGTTCACTAGGCACTTCACCACGAGGTGCACAAGCTGTCCGCAGCCTGGCTTCAGCCCTGCTGCTGGGAACCCCACACAAGGCCGTCACCAAACCCATCACCCTGCTGTTGGGCATTTGGGGGTCCCCAATGTAACACTCTAGTAACATACCCAGCCTACAGATACGCCTCTGCACGCGGGTTTCCCTAGGTCAGATCATCCCAGAACAGGGATTCCTGGGCCAGAAGAGAGTCCCGTAAGGCTGGTGACACATCTGCCAAACTGCCCACGGTGCTCCTGAGGGTCCAGAGAGCCCGCACTCCCTCCTCAGCAGCACATCCAGTGACATCATACGCAACCCCCTACATGTGCGTAGACAAGAGTGTGCCCCTCTGGCCACTTGAAGTCAGGGGCCAGGGGCCAGACAACTGCCCACCTGGCCCCAGCTCTGCCCTGGGCTCAACCTGGCCCAACCCTGGGCTGGCACTAGGCTCCCCTCAAGCCCCCGGAGACTCGCTGACTGCCAGCTCCAAGGTCTACTGTGCAGACACCAAAGGACACTGGGGGCATCACCTGACCCGGCAGGTCCTGCAGCCCCCATGTCCCAGTGCCCTATCCACACTGGGGCCCGCGGCTGACTCAGAGGGCTTAGGAGAGTGAGCGCTCAGAAAATGACCTTTTGTTCCTTTGACAACATACATCCTGGCCTGAAAAACAGCAGGAGACCAGCCACATTTTACTTTTATCCAGTCTGTTCTCAGAGCTCTGATCCCACTGACACTGGACATACTTACAGAAATCCCTGAAGACCAAGACATGTTGCAAAACCATTCTCTGAGCAAACACTTCTAGGACTTGGGGAAAACTACAATGAGCTCCAACTCAGTCGTCTCATTGACATGCACACAGACAGAGTGGTGTTCACAACTGACACACATGCACAGAGAGAGTGGCGTTCACAAGCAGAAGGTGCGTGGTCTGCTGGGGGCACAGAAGCTGCCTCTCGTCCCATAACTCAGGGCAAAGACTTACCTTCATAGGGGGTCATCTCAGGGCCTCGGACCACATAGTGCCTGAGGGAGAAAAGAAAATCAGTTGGCTTCAGGGATGGAAGACTCCAAAATCTGAGTCACCCCAAGGCCGGGGATTCTAGGGTCCACCCGATGCTCAGCAGTGAAGTGAAGCTCAAACCCAGCCCGGCTACGCAGCTCCAAAGCTCTCCAGTCCCTCGTGCTGCCATAACGGATCAGAGACTGTGTCCTCCAAATCTTCACAAAATTCTCTGCAGCCACAACAAAGTAAGCAAAAAGATAATCCCCTCTAACCAAAAATCAAAAAAGTTTTAACTGCACAATTTATTCTTGAGATGTACCTGAAAACCAGTATCTTTCAGTGTGCCCCAGTATCACGCTGTAGCTAAACCGGGACAGCCATAGACGTGAGGAGGCTGTGCCCCCAGCACCAATGTCCTGGAAGAACCAGACAACCTCAGAGGGGCTGTCCTCTGGCAGCAGGGACCGGGACAGCCCGTGATTGTCACCAGAGTCCTCACACGGAGGGAGCCTCAACCAGAAGCAGCAACCCTGGACTCCCATCTTCCACACAAATAGAGGCTTCAGCTCTGCATCAAGAAGGGTTTGAGCTTATGAATTTTCAAAGAAAACAGAAGTGCACAAAGAAGAAAGAACTAACCAGAAATACCAGATAAGACAAAACTGCACACATGCTGGTCCCTCCAAACACTGCTTCCCACCAGGATATTCTGACATCGGGGATCACACCAGCCCTGCTACCGGCTGGCTGATATATTTCACTCAAGAAATACTGTCATCCCACGTCAGCGGGTCAGGAACACACATGGGAACGGTCCTTAATTGGTTACTGCTCCCGATTCCTGTGCCCAGTGTGAGGACACTGGGAAGAACTGGTGAGCAGTGCCCCAAGAGCGTCCAGCAGCCCTGGGGCGATACAGTGAGAAACACTGGGAGGCCAGGCCTCTTCCCAAAAAGCACTCTCTTCTCCCAGCTGAGAGGACAGACAACCACAGCCGAGCAGAAGGGCCTGCACACAGGGCCCTTCACTCTGTCCTCAACTGGCAGCTGGGAACTGGAATCCAGGGGAGTCGCACCATCTCAATGGCACCTAATCTGTTGGCGCAAACAATGTGGTTAATGCTGACAGGAAGCCTGCTTTCCCGCTGGGAGTCTGGAATATCAGAAGGCACCAGGCAGGGGTGCCCCCGTGCCCCACCCCCAACTGAAAACGCTGCTGCCAGGTCGGAGGGGCTTCCTGGTAGACAGCACCACACACGTGTTGTCACAGGTGACGGGACGCACAAGCTCCAGGGGACCCCACCCTGCGCCTCTTCCCTTCACTGGCTCTGCTCTGTCTTTTCACTGCAATAAACCTTTGCGGCAGGTCCTCCCAGCACATGATACAACCTGGAACCCAACTCAGCTGCAGAAGGGGTTCCCCACACAATAAGGACGTCTCCTCAACTGCCACAGAACTGTCCCTCCATCGGACAATGACGTCCTGGGAACCACACTTGGTTTCTGTCATCTGGGGGCAGGGAGAGCTCTGCCGGCCTCCCCTGAGAACCCTCCATCCCACTCAGAGCTGGCCCTTCTCTGTAAGCTGAGGAGGATAGACCCAGAACCCTTGAACACCTCTCCAACCTGGAAAACACTTCCTTTTAACTCAGTTAAACCTCTTTTCTCTAGATTAAAAAAAAATTAAAAGTTCTTGTTAAGATTAAGACATAAAACCCTTCAGGGGAGGGTACAGCCTGAAAGCGTGTGCTTAGCACGCACAAGGTCCAAGGTTCAATTCCTCAGCACCTTTGTGTAAAGAAAGAAACCTAATTACCTCCCCCTAAAACAAAAAACAAACAAACAAAAAAAAATTTTTAAAAAAGTAAGTAATGAATCATTAAAAATAAATAAAACAAAATACCTTCTAAACAAAGAGAAAATGCTCCTAAACACTCCTGGCAGCACGGCAGTGTGGCAGGAAGGAGCTGCTGTAAGCACAAGCCCATGAGGCCTGCAGTGCGGCCATCAGGACCCTGGAGGCTCTGTCACCAACTCTCCAGGGAGGACAGGACACACACGGCACCAAGGAGCAAAGGGCAGAGGAGAAGCATCCACACACAGAGCTTTTCCTCCAAAAGCCAGGAGATCTGCAGGCCCAAAGCCTCCCCTACAGACCCTGCAGGCCCAGGGCTCCCGCAGGAAGGACCCTCCCTCCAGCCCCAGCATGCAGGGGTCAAGGAGAGCCCCGCCACATCCCCGGCTGCTACGCATTATGATGATGACCAGAGTGACTGCAGGCCTCAGAGTCCACTCACACGTGAAAAGGGTGCGGGGCCCCTTTCCCGCACTGTAATGGGCCCACCCAGCCCGACCCCAGAGAACCCGGCTGATGGGGGTGCAGCTGAGGGCGGACACAGCGCCTTACCACTCAAGAATGTTGGAAGGGAGGGGCTCAGCACAGATGTAAGGCACAGGGTCTTTCTTAATTCGAAGATAGTCCTGCTTGAGTCGCTGGGTTGCTGTTGTTGGAGCTCTCTTACTGCTGTTGTTGCTCATCTGTGGAAAGCAAACACCACCGTTTACAAAGAACAGAGTCCCTGATCGCCTTCGCCACCCACAGCCTCAGCCGCCCCACGTCCGCCGTAAGGTCTGCACCCAGCACTCCTGCTGGCTTCACCCTAGCCGCCCAGAGTCCAGGCCCGTGGGCCGTCTTGACTTGCCCACACCCTCAGACACCGGTAGGCCTGGCAGGTTCTCCTTTTCCTGCTACTACCTTCGCCTACGTGACGCCATCAGACGCAAAGGGTAAGAAAACCCTGCAGCCTCACTCCTGCCCACAAAGAACTAGACAGAAAGACAGACGTCCATTTCCAAGGGTCATAGGGGGATGCACCCAAGCAACCCCGGACGTCCCTCCAGCTCAGGGCTGGGCGGCGCCACGCGCAGGGAGGGGCACCCACGGAAACATGCCCCCACCTCCGTGCCTCCAGCTCAGGGCTGGGCGGCGCCACGCCACGGAAACGAGCCCCTACCCCGTGAGAGCCTGCTTACCACTGGTCACAAGAGGGTGGGAGGAATGGGGAGTGGAGGAAGAGCCTCTGACACTGGAGAAAGGGATGGAGACCCCTGAAAGACTCGCACACGCTGGGCAGAGGAGCAGGAGTGCCTTCCAGGGAGAAGGAACGACAGGTGGGCAGACGCTAACACAGCAAGGTGTGTCTGACGGACAGCACTGGATCACTGCGTCAGGAGCCAAAGCAGGGACTGGCAGCTGACAGGCTGGCCAGGGAGGCAAGGCCAGGCCGTCAAGCAGCACTTCAGAAAGATTTTATGCTCAAGTCTTAAGGCAGATTAGATCTTCTGTTAGAAAGGTCACTCTGGTGGTTCAGCACAGGACAGATGGGACAGACAGGACAGCGTAGGAGGGACAGGAAAGGCAGGACAGTACCAAAGGCGGGGGACCGGGAGTGATGAGGCAGCCATCGTTCAAGAGAAGAGACGTGGCCTGGAGCAGGGAACCCTGGGACACCTCAGCTATGCTCCAGAGGTGGGAAGCGGGGCAGGGATGTGGAGGACAGGACTCCCCACTCTCACAGGCCCCAGAGCAGCCCCAACTAGACCTGCTTAGCGTTAGTACTTCTTAGCGCTTGACGTTAGTAGTACTCTCGTGTGAGAAGCAAAACTTCGCACAATGTAAAATGGAAAAGCAAAAAAGTTCTACGAAAAATTATGTGTGAAAGCCACTGGTCCAAGCCATGGTGGAGACAGACGACGCACAGAGTGTGCAGCGCAGAGATGGAAAAGGGCAGAAAGCGCATCCAGGGTGGAGGGGACACGGACCGGATCTGACAGGAAGGGAAGAGCCAAACCCAGCCCGCTCACCTCTGAGCACCCACACTCTGCCCAAGTGTTCCCAACCCACCTTGCTGTAGCGCCTGGCATCGGTGGCCAGGATCTCCACCCAGACCTCCCTCACCATGCCCGCCTCCTCACTCAGCCTGGGGCCTCTCACTCCCAGCTCCCAGGGACCACCACACACTCACTCCTTCCCTCTCGTCAGTCTTTGCCCACATGACCCCACCAGAGGTCATGGCCCTGGCCTCGCCGAATTCTCCTCAGAGCACTCTCCCACCAGACTATGACCAGGGCTCAGTGCCTCACTGCACCCCCAGGGGGTCCTCCAGCACGCATCATGGCCCAGACCTGCTTCCTGCTCTGCTAAACCTCGGCTTCTCGCTCCCCCTCCTTCCCATCCCACCACACACACCTTGAAGCATGATCCGTCCGTCTTCCCACAAGCTACCACAACAGCCTTCCTGCTGGCCTCCAGGCTCTGGCCTCTCCCCATTCCGTCCACCTTGTACACTGAAGTCAGATTAACTTTCTCATCACACAGTTCTGACTGCAACCCTTCAGAACTCACCCAGAGCCAAGCACATAAATGTCAACGCCTCTCTCTGGCTGCAAAGTCCTCTAAAGAGCAGTCCCAGACAGCCTTCTAGTTCCTGACTCCTAAGGCCCCTGACACGGCCTGAGCCGAACGGCCTTCTCACCCTCACTGTACAGCTACCTTCCAGCCCAGACTCCACTGGCAAAAAAAAACTCACCTAGGCCCTTCCAAGCCTAGCTTGAAAGCTAGTCTCTTAAAAGCCTCCCTGATTCCCCCAGACTAAGGCCTCCCTGCAACCCAGCTCCACCCCACACAGGTGCCTGTCGAGCCCAGAAGACCCCACTGGTGTGCCTGTAGCAGGAGCAGGCTACACACCAGCCTGGAAGGGAGTGCTTCCCGCACAGCACTGCGCCCAAGCTCCGGCCCAAGAAGCTGAATAGGCCAGGTGTCACCTACTCACAAATGCAGCAACAATCCAAGCAGGACCACCACCCAGGACTTGTTCTGTTTCTCTCAGCTGTTTACCCTAAAGTTAACACTCATCCATGTACAAAACAATTGCCTGGATAACTCAAAGACAACTGTGTATGGACTCAGTTAAGTGGTCGGGCTGGACGCTTCATGGTTAGTGGACAGTCGTACAAACTACATAAAATAGTTCTTGCCTGGCTGGTCACAAATGAACTCTTCTCTTGCTTTCAAAGGCGTAATCTTGAGACTCCTACTCAAGATTCAATTCCTCAGTTCACTAAAAGGAAAGGGCTTCCTAATGACCCCTCTCTTGCCTCACTCAGAGCAGTCCCCTCAGGCTTGTCCAGGTGATTTCAGGTGAGACAGTTTCTCCCAGTTTTCCCCGCATATATTGTCCACAGCATGCACACAGGTCATGAAGTGTGTCTCAGGCACCCTTGAAACCAAGTCTCCACAGACAGAGCACACAGTGTATTGCATCGAAGAAAATAGGGTACAGACTTTAAAAAAGAAAACAAAACAATAAACATGGCAAGCATGCAAAATTTCAGTACAGAAAAGCAAAAGGAAAGCAGTCTGCAACCCACAGACAGCGACATCGCAGTGCGTTCAGTGCACGCTGGGGCAGTCTCTGTTCTACCAGCACCCTATTCCCTTTCCTCCAGATATCCTCCCGCTCAGCGTCCGCGCACTCCAGTGATGCTGGGGCAGAGACCTTGGCCTGGCCCGCCAGACGGGCACGTGACACACCGGTGGCCAGAACATTCACGGAAGTCTCTCCCGTCACCACCAGGACTGCTCACAGGCTGGACGGAAGCCCAGGCTGACGGAGACAGCCCCACCACCACTCACACACCTGCCTGAGAATGGAGCCGCCCAGAGGTGGGCACAGCCGAGATATGCAGGTTACTGGCTACAAGTTCTAGGCACCAGGACCCAACCTTGCCTGAAGACATGCTGGACTTTTCAGTTAAGTGAGACCCTGAAATTCCTTTCTGTTTAAGGTAGATTACACGAAAGGTCACTCACGTGGAAAGTACAGAGCCCTGAACCACCTTCGTGGTGTATTCTGTGTACTTACTAGCTCCATTCCCACTGAGCTGTGGCCTTACCTCTCTGTAGCAGTTTCATGCCTGGACCGGGCAAGTGGCTGGGAATGAATATGAATTAAATACAAGCCAGCTAAGTGGCCTTAATTAGAAACGAGGCTACACCCTTACACCTGGACAGAGGTGAGACGACGCAGATAACCAGTACATGTGGACAGGAGGGCACAGCTGAGGCACTTGCCCAGGGCCCGCTCTAGCTGGCAGGCGATGGAACCACCCGACTCCGCTTCCCACTCTTACCGCCTGGACTTTCCCTCAGTTACCGCCTCAAGCGCATGCCCTTAGGCACACTCATTCGTGGTGGGACTTGTGAAGCAGTATGCAGTCCCAACTGCTCGGGGTTTGAAGCGGCAGCAGGCTCAAGGCAGCCACCCTGCCCCAACACGGATTCCCAGGACACGTTACAAACCAAGCTCTACGCCGGCTCGTCCTAGCGGTGCCCGCAAGGTTGCCACTAACAAGAGACTCCTCCGTGGGACATTAACCGTGTGGCTAACAGAATGCCCAAGGTGGCCGAAAGACGACCCGGCCCGGAGCCCCGGGCGCCCCGCCGTAACCGACCTCGGGTTCCGCGCACGGAAGCTCCGAGCCAGGCCCCGCGAGCGTGGATGGGGCGGGGACGGGCCGTGCGAGGGGCCCCGCGCCCGCCGCTCGGGCCGGCTCCGGCAGGGCGGACGCGCGGCCGAGGCCCCGGCGCAGGCCCGCGGCACGCGCTCACCTCTTCCCGTCGCCGCAGGTGGGCCGCCGCCGCGCTCGGGCTCGCCGTGGTCGAGGCCGGAGCAGGGAGCGGAAGAGTGGGGCCCGCGCCGCACAGCCGCACAGCGCCGGGACCGAGCCCACCTGACCACCGCCGCCGCCGCCGCCGCCTCCTCCTCCTCCTCAGCTTCCAAGATGGCCGCTAGAGGGGCGGGGCCGTCCCCACTTCCGGTTCCGGGGCGCAGTTTGCCGTGGGTGGCCGCTCTAGGCGACCAGGCGGACGTAGCCGGCGTCTCGCTGCAGCCTCCGGCCCCCTGTGGCGGAAACAGTCTGCGCGTGCGCACTGGCGGGCAGCTCCGCGGGGCGGATCCTGAGCCCCGCGGCGGTCTGGTTCGCCAGCCAAGGCTTCCTGGTTCGAAGATCCCTCCGCCACAGCTCTGTCTGGCTGGTGGCCCCGGGGGCAGTCACCTGTCGCAAGGGTCCCGGACCCCCACGTTCCCTCCTCACGATCTCCGGCCTTCCCTGGGAAGACAGGCCCACTTAAAGGGTGACCCCCGCGGCGCCGGCGTGAGCCCCGCCCGGGTTCACCAGGACCTCCACTGTCCCTACGGCCCCCTTTCTAAGGATCGGCCCAGTCCGGTCTGGGGGTCCTAGTTCTTGTGCTGACTTAACAGGAGAGTGTGGGAGGCACGCGGGGGCCCCAGGCCCCAGTGGCAGAACCACCCGGGGCCCCTGAGATTCAAGTCCCAGTTGGCTTTGTGTGGCCACAGTGAGAGATGGGACCCGGAGCCCTGCTGGAACCTGTGCCAGGTGGGGTCCGCCGTGGGCAAGCCTGCCCAGGCCCTGCCCATTGGGAGAACTGTCCTCATAAAAATAGTTGCACTGTTTCCCGATCGAATTTTCCACCCAACCCATGAATAGGGTCATTATGCACCAGTGGACACTGCACTGAGGCCGGCTTTCCATTCCCACGGTCCCCTCCCTGGCCCTGGGGGCGGGGGAGGCAGAGGAGGAAGATGGGGCGGCAGGGGAGGCCCTGGGAGCAGAGGGTACTGTTCCCAGGACAGCATCATTGAGAGAAAGCCCTGACCACAGGGCCTGGAGCTGTGGTGTCCACCCCACATCTGCCTGGGGAACATTTGGAGGCCATGAGGATGGCAGACGGGAGGGGGTCTGGGCAGGCCAGCACACTCCCCACCGCCCGCCTGCCAAGTCGGGGCTGGGCTGTCCCTGGGGAGATGCCGCCCTGACTGTGGTCATCAGCCTGGATGGATCCAGGGGGGCTGTCGCTAGGCAGAGATTCAAATCCCAAGTTCTCACCCTTGACCATGACCCTGCCTGCCTCCTGAGATAGATCGCCAGTCAACAAGGTGACTGACCACATGGCAGCTGCCAGTGGACTCCAAGGACCAAGAGGTCCAGCCATGGCCACAGGTAGAGGGTAGGTGAGTGGCCATACTCACCTCTGAGTCTGGCCCACCCACAGCACCTCAGGCAGGACCTTAGTGGCCACTGCAGGGCTGGCCCCAGGCCCTGGGCAGAGGAGTGCCCATTGTCCATCAGTCCACCACCAGGTGAGTCAGCCTGTGGGAATCCAGCCTGCAGTGTTACCTGGCCCTGGCCCTCCTTCCTTCTGGGGAGGCTGGCAGTCCCCAGACCCACCTCCTGCTGCTGCACTCAGAAAGTTCTTAGCACCCCCTTCCCTCCTCTGCCTCCTCCAGGGTGCTGCCACCCCCAGGCAGGGCAGGCCCAGCTGCTTTTATTCAGCCCGTGGAGAGTTGTGTAAGGGAGGCCACCCCAAGGTGTCAGGGGATTCGAGCACAGGTGGGAGGCAGACACGTGGCCAGACCCTGAGCCCCCACCATGCCCGCCCCAGCTGCTGGTACCTGGAGGAGCCCCTCCGTGGTGACAGGAGGCCCTGCGGTCAGTGCCTAGGGGGCGCGGATGGTACAACACTGCAGTTGTACCACTGAGGGCTCTTACCTGCCTGCAGGAGGCACTCCAGGTGGACCAACCCCAGGCCCAGGGAGGATGACCCCAGCCTACCCGGGCACACACAGAGTCCCTGGGCTCAGACTTCACCCCCAAGGTTGTGCTGGAATCCCCCCAGGGCCAACTCTGAGCTGCCCCCGAGGACGGAAATACCTACAAGTGAGGAAGCTGAGCCCGGGTCCCACAAAACGCCAGGTGCCCACAGTCTGCAGGGCAGCCCTGGCCTGGAAGGGGAGGCCTCAGTACCCTAGGCCCAGCAGGGCTGTACTCAGCTGTCCTCAGGGCTGGGGCCAGCCATCCTTCTGGGGAGAGGGCAGGGATGCAGGGCCCTCTGCCTGTCCCTTCTCTAATCCTTTCAACACACAGCCATCACGGAGTGGCCCCACGGGCCCATGTCATGTCTGGAGCTGGGGACGCCCTGTCCTGCCCCAGCCTGCATCTCCTGCTCCTCCGGGGGCCTCACCAGGAAGAGGGTGGTGGTTGCCGGCCTTGCTGCCCCTGGACGCAGTCTCTGTGCCCTCCGTCCCGTGCTCTGGGGCGGCCTCCTCAGGAGGAGGGAAGTGGGTTTCTGCCTCCTGCCTGGATGTGCCTCAAGCCTCACGGGGCATGACACATCGCAGCCCTTCCGGGCCCTGGCCAGGGTCACTCCAACACAGGAAGACCAGGCTCCTGCTGCCTGCAAGCTGCCCTTGGCTGGCCAGGACCCTCTGGCTAGACCTAGGCTCCCGCGGCTCATCTTAACAGCCTTTCTGACTCTGGGAGACACAGGTGACTCCAGTTCTAAAGACTTGCCTCTTCTGTTAAGAGGCTTCCCCCAGGGCAGCGTGCCCCCTACCCCTCAGTAACCTGGCCCACCCCCTCTGAAGGAAAATCGCTCAGGGACAGTGGGCCTAAGACACCCCAGGCCTGTGTGAGTCTGGGGGCTTTGATGCTGGCCCAGGGGGGACGTCTTCGCACCAGTGACATCAGTTGGTATCATCTCTGAGCCTTGAGCACGAAGGGGAAACTCAGCTCCACTTTGTACTTGAGGAAATGGGCACAGAGAGGTTGAGTAACTTGGGCATCGCACAGCAGGTAAGTGACAAAGCTGTGATTCACACCCACACCCAGATGAGTCCAGGTTCAGCTCTGCCCCAAGCCTGACTTCCCTCTCCCAGGTGTCCCCACTGGCCATCTTCCTCCTTCCAAAGCCACGAGGCCGGTGACCTCACACCTCCTCAGAGCCAAGGCCCCACCAGAAGGGCCTAGTTGGGTAGGGCTCCCTTCCTTATCCCAGCCCAGGTCCTCAGCACTGATCTGAGGTGGGGTGTCAGGAACCCAGAGCCTGCCTGGGAAGGTGACCCCTCAAACCTGGGACCAGACTGGGGGCCTGGTCATTTGGGATGGCAAAGTCTCTGGGTCATCCTAGGGCCATGTTGGGTCCCCCAGTGGGGCCAGTGGGGCTAGGGACTGTCCTGCCTTCAGCACACCATCTGGCCTCACACAACCACACTTGGGCTGAGGGTTTCAGCCTCAGAGATGGTGCAGTTTTGACTCTGGTATGTGTTCTGAGCATGTGCTGTGCCGTCTTTGTGGGTGCCCTGTGGTCTTCGCGTCTGCTGGCACATCACAGGTGCTGTCTCCTCACCAGGGCCCAGCTTGTCACCACCATCAGCGCCTGTCTCAGGGCTAGGTGCTGGTCCTGAGGGGCACCTGTGTCCTGGGAATGGAGGCCCCTGCCCAGCAACCCTTAGCCACCAACGCCAGTGGTCAGAGCCAGGCAGGTGGTGGCGAGCAGGCACCCCTCGCAGGCGTGGTAGGAGAATGGGCAGGGAGGGGAGGATCAGGGCCTGTGGGGTCTGCTGGAGCAGGAGTAGCCGTGGGAGCCAGTGGAGTCTGCTCAGGGGAGGGCAGACGGGACATCCAGGCAGCTCTCAGCCCAACACAGGTACTCCTTTCCCCTCCAGAGACCCCAAGCTCCTCATGCCCAGCCAGGGTCAGGGCTCCAGACCTGGCTCCCAGGAATTGGGCAAGAAAGGTTCGCAAGGTGGAGGTGTGGGGTGGGGAGGACTCCCTCCTGGCCCCCGAAGGCTTCGCTTTCCGGGACCAAAGCAGGTGTGGCTGCCCCCAGCTGGGCCCCTCCCTGCTGCCTCTCCCCACGCCCAGCCTGTTATTCATAGGAGGCTGCCTGGCCAGGGTCGGGCCACAGCCCGATTTCTCACAGCTAGAGCCGCCACCGCCCTGCCACCATCCCGGCCGCCCACAGCAGGAGGATGGAGGCGCCTGCACAGGGAGGCTGCTGCCTCGAGGTACCGGGTCCCTGAGGTGGGCTCCCCAGCCCTGGCCAGAGCAGCCAGGCGGGCCATCGCCCGGGTCTCCCCAGCCAAAGTGGAGGGCCTGCGCTCCTCATGGCAGCTGGAACCTACGCACACGCAGGGCGAGGGCAGTGCTTCTGTACACGCCTCTCACCATGCAGCCCCACTGAACTGACAAAGGGCTTGCTGTGTGGGAGAGGAGTGTGTGCACACGCATGTGTGTGCACGTGTGTGCTGGGTGAAGGGGCCGTGCACTCGGCTGCTGCCGCGGCCGAGGCATCTGGGACCTGCGGTGCCCGCGCTCGCCCCAGTGTGTTGCCCCAGTGTCTGGGCCCCGCCCCATCTAAGGAAGCCCTCCAGAGCCTCCCTCCTCCTGCCCTGGCAGCCCCCACTGGGGTGGGAGGGGCCTGGTCTGTTGTGTGAGTCTCGGGGAAGAGAAATGTGGTTACTGGAGTCAAAAAGAACCTTCTGGAGTCCCTTTTGCCTCACCTGAATCCCATGGCTGCAGGTCCTGCCTTACCTGTGAGGGCTCGGTATGATCATGGGACACAGGTGCAGGCGCTGCCCTGGGCCACGCGGGACCCACCACCGGCCGCCATGCCAGCAGGTCTCCTGGCCGGGCTGCCTCCCCAAACCTGAGGCCAAGGCTGATCCACCACCACCTCATAGCTGGGGCCCCATGCAGCTGCCTGGCTTGCTACAACACATCTGATCCCAGAGCTCAGGGAAGCAGCCCACTGGGGATTACGGGGCCAGCAGGTGCTGGCCGAGGTACAGCAGATGCTTCCTGGTTCAGCCCCCTCCTCAGGTGCCAGCTCAGGTCCAAATGGGTGGCCAGAGCGGGCTGGAGCCCAGGAGATGGCACCCAGGTGCACGAAGGCCTAAAGATTCAGACCAAGATGGGGGCAG
The DNA here is from genome assembly GCF_048773025.1 of Camelus bactrianus. Lineage (NCBI taxonomy): Eukaryota > Metazoa > Chordata > Mammalia > Artiodactyla > Camelidae > Camelus > Camelus bactrianus. Next base: position 79,301,419 of record NC_133551.1, on the reverse strand, counting down.
TATGGAAAGTCCACGGGAAACCCAGGCAGTGACTCAGCACGTGTACCGGGCCAGTAGGCCTGACCTGGTCAGGGCTCCATGTCCCCGTTGTGGGCTGGGGCATCTGGGTCCTGGGACGCTGGAGCCTCCAGGGGAGCACTGAGAGCTAGGCAGACCTTGGGTCCACTCCCCTCGGTCCTTCAGGTCCCCACCACTGTCTGGCCCACCAGCCTCTGCCCAAGGCCCACAAATGGAGTGTCCCTGGGGGCTTAGCTCAGTGGACAGTGCCCCCAGCCTGGGCCCACGGTGACGAGCAGCACTCAGCTCTGACCCCCGACCCTCGGCCCAGATGTGGCCAGACCTGCCCGGCCCCATCAGTCCTGGTCAAGTGTGGCTGTGCTGGCTGCTGAGGGCTGGTGGAGGCCATCGTCAAGTCAGCTCCCAACATGGGGCTCCAGGCCCACCCCAAGCAGGTTACCTGGTTGCCCCTGCACAGAGGCCCTCTTCTCCTTTGTTGGACGGCAGCAGAGACCCACCCAGCCTCAAGCCTCCTGTAAATGAGGCCAGGTGCAGCCCAGATGCCATGTCCCCTGCTGTCCCTGACCCTACCGCCCAGGCTCAGCTCTGGCTGTGATAGGACGTGCCTGAGGAAGCCACCTCGTGCCCTGCCAGGTGTCACCGGGGGATGGCTGCAGGGGCAGTTGTAGCATAGACAAGCTGCTGACAGTCCTCCTTTGAGCATCCACAGGCTGGGCCGAGCCCCTGGGGCTGAGGGACGCGACTGACCGGGAGTCCCAGGGACAGAGAAGGGAGGTCCGAGGGGCCGGGGTGGGGAGACCTGTTGGGGAGGGAGTCTGGCCGGGCAGCTGAAGCCCTGCTGAGGCTCGCTTCTCTGACACAGGCTGGAGCCAGGGCCCCAGCAGCTGGTGGGGGGCCTGGGACCCGGAAGCCCAAGGTGGAGTGTGGGGAGAGGCTGGTGGAGCTCCATGCCTCCTTCAGGGAGCTGGTCACCTTCTTCTGCACCAACACCACCATCCACGGCTCTGTCCGCCTCATCTGCTCCAGCCAGAACCGCCTCAAGACGGTGTCCTGGGGGCTGCTGCTCGTGGGCACCCTGGGCATGCTCTACTGGCAGTTTGGGCTCCTCTTCGAGCAGTATTGGCGCTACCCAGTCATCATGACCGTGTCCGTGCACTCGGAGCGGAAGCTCTTCCCGTCGGTCACTCTGTGTGACATGAACCCACACCGGTGAGGGCTGGGGCCAGCCTGGAGCATCTCCCCACATGCGGTCGCAGTGGGAGCCCTGCTGGCTCATGAAGCCCCCATCATGGGTGGCCTGCCCCGCTCCATTGCCCTGGGGCGGAGCTAATGGGCAGGTGGAGCCAGCTGAAGCTTGGTGTGACCAGTGCCACCCTGCAGTGACACCCAGGCACTGGCCAACCTAGGGAGGGGGAGGAGAGGTGGGGGTGCTCTCCGGGAGGGCAGCCTGGAGCTGGACTTTGATCACGGGTGCCCTGGAGAAGGGAGCAGGGCCACATTCCAGGTGAGGAGGCAGCAGGAACAAAGACAGGGAGGGGCTGTGAACACACCAGAGGGTGGTGGGGTCACCAGGTGGGGGGCCAGGCCAGGCTGGGGGTCTGACTTCCCTCTGCAGCCCTGGCTCCCGATTCAGAGCTCCCTTCCGGGCTCCAGAGGACGGCGGGGTGGTGGTGGGGGGGCTGCTGTCCTGTTCGATGCCCTTCAGCGTCAGTGCCTGTGGCTACGGCAGGGCCCTTGGGGGCTGGCTCTGACTCTGCTGGCCCCCTCCCTCACCCTGCGCCCAGGCCGCGCCCAGCCCGCCGCCATCTGCAGGCGCTGGACGACTTCGCCCAGGAAAACATCTACTCCCTGTATGGGGTCAGCGTCAGCAAGACCCGGGACGCCCTGGCAGCCAAGGACCTGGGCCCCGAGCCCCACTTCCAGCTGGACCGCGCGGTCCGCCTACAGAAGCTAAGCCCCCTGGGCGGCCAGAACAGAGTGGGCTTCAGACTGGTGAGTGTCCTGGCCCTGGAGGGGGCCCGGCATGCCATCGCCCTCTGGGGCTCTCTGTGGGGTTCGGGGGCAGGCTGCCTCCACACTGACCCACACCCCGCAGTGTAACAGCTCTGGCGGTGACTGCATCCATCGGGCCTACTCCTCAGGCGTGACAGCTGCCCGCGAGTGGTACCGCTTCCACTATGTGAACATCCTGGCCCTGCTGCCCCCTGCCCACAAGGACCATCACCGCAGCCTTGGCAGCCACTTCATCTTCTCCTGCCTTTACGACGGCCAGGACTGCCAGGCCCGGTGAGTGCAGGCTGGCGGCTGGCCGCTCCCCTCGGCCCCACCCAGCGGTCTGTGGCCAAACAGCTCCCTCCAGAAATAAGGCAGGTGGTGGTCCTTTGGGGCTGCAAGCAGCAGGGTGAGGGGTCAAGGGGGTGTGCTGGCCTGAGCGTGGCCGCTCGTTCCAGGCACTTCCAGACATCCCACCACCCCACCTACGGCAGTTGCTACACCTTCGATGGCATCTGGGCCACACAGTGCCCGGGCATCACCCATGGTGAGTGCCGGCCCAGGCCGGGTATGGGTGGGGGTGTCCAGGCCAGTATGGCCTCACCCTGGGCCTCCCCCAGGGATCAGCCTGGTCCTCAGGACTGAGCAGCAGGACCACCTCCCTCTGCTGTCCACGGAGGCTGGCGTCAAAGTCATGATCCACAAGCGTGACCACACCCCCTTCCTGGAGCACCGAAGCTTCAGCGTCCGGCCAGGGACGGAGACCACCATTGGCATCCGAGAGGTAGGCTGCCCCAGCCTCCAGGCTCCCGACCTCCATGCCCAGCCCTGGGGCCTTGAGGGTAGCATGGCAGGACTGAAGTACCCCTCCCCCCCAGGACGAGGTGCACTGGCTCGGGAGCCCCTACGGGCGATGCACCGACAGCACCGAAGGCGTGGACGTGCCGCTGCTGTACAACGCCTCCTACACCATGCAGGTGAGCCTGGGCTGGTGGGGGGAGGCCCGGGAGGGGGCCCAGGGAGGGGGTGGGGGTGAGGGTGGGGGAGGCCAGGGCAAGGAGGTCAGGAATCAGGGGAAGTAGAGCTCAGGGAGGTAGGGGCTGGGGGAGGGCAGGCAGCAGGCACCCTGGGAGAGGGATGGCCGCTCCAGGACTCCCAGCGCCAGTCCCCTGCTGTCCCCCCAGGCCTGCCTGGTCTCCTGCTTCCAGCAGCTGATGGTGCAGACCTGCTCCTGCGGCTACTACTTCTACCCCCTGCCTGCGGGGGCTGAGTACTGCAGCTACCTGCGGCACCCGGCCTGGGGTGAGCCCTCGCCCTGCCCCTCCACTGGCGCCCCCGCACCACCTCTGGGTGGCTCCTAACAGGTTCACCTGTGACCCTCTCCCCAGGTCACTGCTTCTACCGCCTCTACAGGGACCTGGGGACCCACCAGCTTCCCTGCGCCGCCCGCTGCCCCAGGCCTTGCAGGTGAGCAGTGGGTGTTGGGTCGGGCATGGCCCAGGCGCCGCGCAGGGCTGTGACGAGGTCTGTCTCTCCCAGGGAGTCTTTGTTCAGGCTTTCTGCAGGGACCTCCAGGTGGCCTTCCTCCAAGTCAGCCGTGAGTCCCTGAAGGGGTGGGGTGAGGGGCGGGCCAGCAGGTGGGCCTCACGGGCAGAGAGCTCTCCCTAGACGGGCCCGTGTCCCCACGGTGCTGCCCTCACCCCGCCCCGCTGTGCCTGGGGCTGGGAGGAACAGTGGCCCCAGAGAGCCTTCCGTGTGCAGGATTGGACCCTGTCCGTGCTGGGCAAGCCAGGCCACAGGAGCCCAAGCCCCAGGTGGGTGCACCCGTCCTCCAGAGTTCATGTCTGGGCCCTGCCCCCTGCCGTCCTCGTCCCTCAGTTCCCTGAGGAGGCCCAGCGTCAGTCCAGGGCCCAGCCCCTCCCTCGTCTCTGTCCTGCTCCAGGAGCAACCTTGCCAAGGTGAATATCCTCTACCAGGAGCTCAACTACCGCACAGTGGACGAGACGCCCATTTACTCGGTGAGCCAGCCAGGGCCCCAGGGCGGAGGAGGGAGCAGGGCCCCCACCCCGGGCGCCCAGCTCACGGCCCGCTGACACCCGCCGACACCCGCAGGTGCCGCGGCTGCTTTCGGCCATGGGCAGCCTCTGGAGCCTGTGGTTCGGCTCCTCCGTCCTCTCGGTCCTGGAGGTGCTGGAGCTCCTGCTGGACGCCGCGGCCCTCACCTTCCTGCTGTGCTGCCGCCGGCTCCACGCGGCTCAGCGCCAGCCCAGGGCAGCCACGAGGGCGCCCACGCCAAGCCAGAGGCCAGCCAGTTGCCCTGTGGCTGGGGGCACATCAGACGTCCAGTGCCCTGGCTGACCTCATCTCCCACAACGTTGCCAGGGCTCTGGCAGGAGTGTCAGCTGAAGAGCTAGGCCAGGGGTGGGTCCCAGAGACACCTGACACTGGAGCCAGCCTGAGCCCGGTCTGATCCTAGGGACTGTGGCGTCAGTGGGCTCTCCTGGCTGGCCAGTATGGGCCGGTGCAGCCCCACAGGGCCCTCCCTGGCCAGTCAAGCCAAACCCAGGGCCCAGGAAGCAGCAACACTAGAGCAGGCAGGCACCTGGGCACCCAGTACATGGGGCCCCTCACTGGCCCCACTAATCTGCCCAGTGGTGGCCTCACGGAGGGCCGGGGCCGGGAGGGCAGTGTCCCCACCACTCTGGAATTCCATGTCTCAGGTGTGATGGAATATCTACCCACGTGCATGAGTGTGTACACGTGTGGGGGCGGGTATACCTCCACATGGGAGTGCGTCTGTGTTTAGTGTCAGTGGCGTACGTCTATGTGTCTCTGAGTGCGTCAATACACCAGTTTACACCTATGTGCAGGTGTGTGCAGGCATCAGACAGAGCCGCCCTCAGCTCAGGGCCGTGGGAGGAAGGGCTAGGCCAGGCCCAGGCACTCAGTGGCCTTGGGCTGCTTCACAGCAGAAGTCAGGACACTTCCACCTGGTGGCTAGAGTGTGTGCCTGCCACCCCAGCACTTCCCTGAGTGAGCTGAAAACATTGGGCTGCACCTCCACATCTTTGGAGCCACAGAGGCTGCGGGAGCGGGGGGACAGGAGGACGGGGGCCAGGGCTTGCCCAGGCCCAGGCCAGCCTTGCCGGTTGGCATCCGTCCCAGGGAAGGGCAGAGGGACTGGGAATGGGAGTTGGGGTTATCAGGAGCTGGTTTTAATCAGAGGAGCCCAGGTCTCTGTCAGGGCCCTGGAGAGATCATCAGGTTCTCATTTACTGCATCCTTTTGGGGGTACCACTGGTGCTGCCCCACTCAGGGCCACCCCTTGGGGACAGCGGGGGACCCAGAGACACCCCCTCTCCAGATGAGACAGAGCAGAGTGAGGCGGGTGAGCCAAGGCAGCGGGTGCAAGCGGCCATTTATTAACTGTGATCGGGAGCGGAGGCGGATCCCACCAGCCAAGGCCCAGGCAAAGGCCTTGATGCAGGCAGTAGGGTGGGAGGTGAGGGCAGAGCTCAAGCAGGGAGAGAGGAAGGAGTTAATTCTGCTCTTTAGGGGTCACAGCCAGCAGGTGAGGGAGTTGGGGGCCCAGTCAGCACCCACCTTGCTGCCCATGGAGCCTCCCTGGGCAGCCTTTGCATAGTGACCAGCCAACTGGCCTTGGCCTGGCCAAGGGCCCAGGCTGGGGAGAGGCCCAGCCACTGCCCCAGGGCTCCAGGGAAGGGGAATGCGGAAGGCATCAGAGGGCCCTGGGGGGTGAGCGAGGACCTGTGGGCCCAGCCAGGGGAGGGCAGGGCTGGCGAGGGACAGGGCCGAGCTGCAGGGGCCTCCCCCCAGCAGCAGGCAGAGCTAGGGGGTCAAGCTGGTCCTGGAGTCCACAGAGAAAAGACACAAGACAAAGTGAGAATGAGGTCCTTGTAGAAAACCCACTCAGTCCGTGACAAAGAACGTTGGATGCAGGGGTGGGAAGAGCCATGCCCCTGTCACCAGCTCTGGGACAAGTGCCTCTAGAGGAGGCAGGGATGGGTGGGGCTGCCGGCCCAAGGGCCTGCGTGGCCAGCCACGTGGCCTTGGGATGCCCCCGCCCAGCCAGGGTAGAGGTCCCAGGCCAGAGGACCCCCTCCCGCAAGCACCCAAGAAGCCCAGCCTGGATGCTGGGGTCACTAAGTGAGGTACACGGGTTGATTCCCTGGATGGGATGCCCCTTCTGCCCTCAAAGGGTGCTGGTGGCCAGCCGCCAGCCCCAGGGCCTAGTGGAGGGGCTGGGGGTGTAGGAGGGACCCAGCTAGCAGGTCAGTGTTCTGGGGCAGTGAAGTAGGGGGACGAGGTGACACAGGCCCTGAGGGCAGACTGGGGCACAAAGTGGCATGGGGCCTTGAGGGTGGTTTGTGACATGAGCAACCGAGGCCCCCTGAGAAGGGGCACTTGAAGACACAGGGTCCCTGGGTGGGGTGAGGGGCACCAGATGATGCAGCATCTCCCGGGGGAACGTGGAACTTCAGAAGACTCAGTGCTTGGGTCCTTTCTGCCTCCCTCCCCATCCTGGGGGTCGGGGCAGCTCCAAGGAGGGCAGAGCAGGTGCAGGGGCCCCAGGAGCACCCCAGGGTCGGGGCTCTCTGGAAATGGGCCCATGGTCGGCGCCTGCCAGGCTGCAGCCCGGCAGGGCAGGTGGGGGTCGGGCGGGGGTCCCGCCGCTGCCTGGCCCGGCCCGCCCTAGCTCTCGTCCAGGTGGAGGCTGATGAACTCCTGGATGCACCTGCGGTACTGGAGCTCAGTGGGACTGCTGCCCGCCAAGGAGCCTGGCTGCCCTGGGGGCGCCTCAGCCTCACGCATCTCCTCAGCCATGCGAGCCAGACGGAGCCTGGAGGAGGGCAGTGTTAGGAGCTCTCGCCTCCCCGCCCCTCCCCCGTTGCACTACCCCCACCCGCCCCCGCGTGCCCCTGCATGCGCTCACAGTGTGACAATGTCTGCGTTGGCCTCCTGCACTGCGATGCTCAGCGGGTCCTGCTGCTCATGGTCCAACGCGTGCTGGTCCGCCCCACGCTTCAAGAACAGGCAGACCTGGCTGAGGGCGGAAGGGACAGGTCAGGACGGGCCCAGGGCAGCACTGGCGGGCAGCCCGGGCCCGCAGGGAGCGGGGCGCCCACGACTCACCCAGTGCGGCCAAGGAGCGTGGCGTGGTGCAGCGGCGCCCTGCCCCGGCTATCTCTTTGGTTCACGTCCGCTCCGTTTTGCAGGAGAAATTCACAAATGATCAAGGAACCCTGGGAAGCCGGGGGTGGTTCAGACTGGTCCCTCGCAGGGCCCCTGCACCCCCAACGCCGCCCTGGGCACCCCAGACGGGACCAAGCACCATCCTCAGCAGAGGACCAGGGCCCTTGCGTGCGCGCCGCAAAGACACTGAGGAAACCTGGTGCAGACCGGTGCCCACCTACCCCTAGCACGGCCTGCACCAGAGGCGTCTTGCCCTCGTTCTGAGCGTCAGCCCAGTTGACCTCGGCCCCGAACGCTAGCGCCGCGGCCAGCGCAGGGAGGTCGCGGGTGCGGGCCGCACGGTGCGCCAATAGCCCGGGGTGCAGCTCGCGCACGTCTGCCAGGCCCCAGGCCTCCGCCTCTCCGTCAGCCTCACCGCTGGACTCCTCCGACTCTGCACCCTCTGCGGGGAGGGGATCCGTCAGGGGCGGTGACGCAGCCCGGAGTAGGGGATGGGCGGGGCCGGGGCAGGGGAGGCACGCACTCACCCTCCTCAGTGACGCTGTCCACCACAGGGCCCACGCCGAAGGCCAAGACATCAGAGCTGCCGTCGGAGCTGCCCCCTAAGCCACTGTCACTGCTCAGACCTGCAGGGCCCGCAGGTAGAGGAGGTGCTGAGCGTTTCTGACTCCTCCCAGACCCCTAGGGGCAGGCTGGAACCCCACCCATCACGGGCAGGATCAGCCCCAACTAGGGGGCAGACAGGAGCTCTACCCAGGGTTGGGGGGAAAGCGGAGAAAATCAAGTAACAGCTCAAAGGAGCCCATGGTCACCCCCTCCAGGAGCACAGTCCCAAGAGGAAGCCCACCCTCTCACAGGTCAGCCCTATCAGTGTGGCTGGGCTGAATCACAGCCTTGGGCAGATCTGTTTGTGACCAGTGCATACTGGAAGGTCATTGCCCAGAGATGGGGTCTTTGCCAAGCCCCAGACATGGCCCCAAGAAGCAGTGAGCAAACGCTGGCCCAGCTGGCCCAAGGGCAGCCCTCCCAGGAGAGCCCCAGGCTTAGGGATGGTGAGGCAGCGCCCTCTGCTGCACGAGGGCACCCCTGCCACCCCCATCAGCCCTTCCAGTCGTTGGCCCCAGAATATGCCTTCTGCCCACACTGCCCAGGAAGGCTCCCTGTGTGCCCCTGCCAGTGGCTGCTGAAGAACGCTAACAGGCAGCCATGGGGGGAGGGCCCTGACTTGGAGCATCGGCCCCCAACTCCAAGATGCACACAACTGTCTCTCGGGAGCTGGTCCAGCACACAGCTGTCCGGCCCCCACAGGCACTTGCGGACACATGGGGCCCTCAGCACACACGTGCACATGCGCACCCCCTGCATATGCACCCATATGCACATGCACTCACATGTATACCCGCTTGTGCCCTCACGCCCTCATGTGCAAACTCCTGTGTGCACACAGCACAAGCACATGCACACACATCACTCTTGAAGGTCATGGCCCCAGGCTCCAAGTCAGTGGCCAAGTCACCCCCAGCTCTTCAAGACCACCCCTTAGCCCTGATTGACTCCCCTGAACCCTCCCCATCCCCAGACCACTCCCTCCTGCAAGGACGCCTGTCCTCCCAGTCTCTGAGTAAGTGGCCACAGCTGTCCATCACTCATCCACCCTCTGGACAAGCCATGCCTGGCCCCCACTCTGCTGCCCTGGCTGAGCTAGGAGTGGGCAGCAGAGGACTTACTGCGTGGACCGGCCGCAGCAGCCCCTGCATCGAAGTAGGAGAAGAGGGAGTCCAGCTCATCTGGGCAGAAGAGGGAGTCTCTGCGGAACCTGGGCTCCACAGAGCCTGCTGCAGGGCGGGAACCAGGCCATGCTGGGGGTGGGCAGAGCTCCAGAGCACCAGTGAGCCCTGCCTCCCTTCCTCCTGACCACCCACCTGGGCCTCCCAGGGGTCCAGGGTCTGGTGGCCCACCCGCCGCTGAAGCCCTCTCCCCAGCCCTGCCAGGTCTGTGAGCTGGGGCACACCCACAAGCCCCCTCCCACCTGAGCACAGAGCAGCCACAGAAGGCAGGACGGGCTCCATCCGGACTTTGCGGCGGGTGGTGGGGACACGGGGGGAGCTGTGGTGGCGCTGACACTTCTGCGCTCGCCAGCGCCGAGGGGCCTCCCGGGCTGGTGCTGAGGGTGGCCTCCGCACGAACCTCTTTTCCACGTATTTATCCTTGATCCAGGCCTCTTTGTCCTGCCTGGACCAGGGGCAGACGTGAGGCTGAGCTCACGGGCTGGGCCGCCCCAGCCCTGTCCAGGCTGCCCACCACCTCACCTGGGGCTGCTGGCTGTGGGCTTCCTGCTGCCCGGCCCCTCACACTGGGCCTCGTAGATCTGGTTCATGGTGCTGTTTCCAAGCTCACACATCAGCTGCCAGAGGGGTTGCACTAGACATCAGCCCAACTCACAGCCGCCCCCCCTGCAAGCTTGCACCCCCGCCCCCCCCCACTTGTGGTCTGGCGCCTGCGATGGCACCCCACACACCTTCAGCAGCTCTGGCTCCCATGAGTCCAGAGTCAGGGACCGCACCTTGGAGCAGTGGACACCCAGGCTCCTGGATGGTGAGGGGCAGGGGTGAGTCAGGGCGTGGCTCCACCCCCACGCCCCAGCCCAACTGCCCAGTGGGCCCACCTGTGGATGCCTGAGCACTCGATGCAGAGCAGCACGCCCAGGTTGATGCTGGCCCAGCGTGGGTCCGGCTGGCCGCAGTCACCACACTGGCTGTTGCCAGCCACGCTCTGCACCCGCTGCAGCACACTCTCACCCTTGACGCTGCGTTCCCGAGAGTCAGGGGCAGAGTCAATGCTGCTCGTTGATGGGGATGCTGCGCGGTCCAGCCTCTGGGGGCAGGGCGAGTACCACTCAGCCCTCAGGGAGCCCCAACCCCGGGTTCCCCAGCGGGGCCTCTCTCCCTCCCCAGACACAGGTGCCGACACAAGCTAGGGCCCCTGAGGTGCGAACCTGCACATGCACACATGCACACACTCAATGCACATGCAGCCTGCATGCAGGCGGCAGGAGCTGTCTCCCTGTGGCACATGGGCGTGCACACATGCGCAAGGTGCTGGGAGGGCCCACCTCACTGTAGCAGCTGTCCGGGCTTTCCCGGTAGGCTGACGCAATGCTGGCTTGCACAGCCTGAACCCAGGCTTGCCGCAGCTTCTCTGAGTCGGCCTGCAGCATGCAGCTCCTGGAGGGAGGGGACCGTCAGGCCAGGCAGGCGGTGGCTCCCTCCGTACCCCTGCCCTGGGTTGGGCCTCCTCACTTGGTGGGCGACACGACCTCAAAGCAGAACCTCCGTTCGATGTCCTCACAGGGCTTCACGGAGCACAGCCGGAGGTCGTCCACCACCACAGTCAGCACGTCCTGTGGGCGGCACCACTGTGACCCTGGCACTCAGCACGCAGCCCTGGCCCTGCACTGACCACCCGCTTGTTCTTCTGCTTTAGAGATACAAACCGGCTGAGGCTTAAGTGGTCTCTGTCCCCTGACCACTCAGGCTTTGGTGTCCATCAGTGTCCTCAGCCCTGTGACCCCCCACTACCAGCCACCCACCCCAGGTCAAGGTGGGGAGGCCCAGCTGCTGCTGACCCAGGCCCAGCGCACCTTGAGCTTCTTCTGGTAGACCAGCTGGCTGTTCTGGATGGAGAACCAGCGCCTGGGCGGGCGGATGGGCCAGGAGAGGTCAGGTGGGGCGGCCCTCTCATCCACCCTGTGGCCCCGCACCCAGAGGAAAGGCCCTGCCTCACCGGTTCCACGTCTTGAAGGCGTTGCTGGCCCTCTTGAAGAGGTAGCCCTCCATCACCACACCACTGGGCGCATCCACATCAAACTCCACTTTGGGGTCATCGTAAGAGAAGTCCTGGGGGCGGTTGGAGCCCGTCCCCCGTGAGCACCCACTCCTGCCGTGAGGACACTGCTGCCCTCCCAGGCTCCCCCAAGACCAAGGGTGAGAGGGTCTCTTCAGCCACTTCCTGACCCAAACCGCCCCCCCCGTGGGGTGGGGACAGATGTCACACATCACAGCTGGGGGCCGAAAGCTCCAGCCCCACTCCCAGCCTTGCAGAGAGAGCAGGCTGTGGGATCAGGAAGGAAGTTGCCTCCCCCATCCTGAGTCCCCCATTCATGTCGCCAGCTGGGCTGCTCCAGCCAGCCTGACAGAGCTCCATTCACGCAGGCTGGGGAGACACTGAGTGTTGTCCTGTGTGTCCGGCAGGGGGAGAGAAGGCCCAGCCACCTGCTCTCCTGGCGGGGGTGGGGGGGCAGGAAGAAACAGCTGCAGCTGCTCCCGAAAGGAACGCAGTCCCAGCTCAGCCACCTCTCGCCTCTCGCTGGCGATCGCAGGGCAGGCGGAGGTGTCCTTGGTGCTGAAACGCCGCGGGGCGGGGAGGACAGAGGCCCCGCCCACCTGGTTTCCCCTCCCCTCAGGGTGGACGCCCACTCACCTGCAGCAGCGTCTGTGGGCGGGAGCAGGAGGGGGCAGGAGGAGGGGGAGAGAGCCAGTGAGTGAAGCCCTGCCCCCGCCCTGCCAGGCTCTGCTCGGTTCTGAAATAGCAGCACCCGCCCACAGCCCCTCGGCCCTGGGCAGCGCCAGGACAGCTGTCTGACAGGTGAGCAGAGGCCCCAGGAGGACACCCCGTCCCAGCTCCAGCCCCAGCGTCTGTGGGCTGAAGGGGCTGGCTCTGGCCTCTAAGTGACCGCTCCACTGTGCTGAGGCCCCTGAGGGATCGGGACCCTGGCCTCTGACTGCCGTTCCAAACAGGATCAGCGTCAGCCTGCAGAATGGGCGGGCCTGGGGGATGGATGGAGCCTGTATCCTGGGGCGGGCCTCCCAGGTCAGCGGATGGAGATGGGTGAGGGGCAGTGGCCCTCTGGCTTGTAGGGCCTCACCCGCTGCTGGATGGCCGCGTGCTTGCGTTCCATCTCCCGCTTTTCCACTGCTGAATCGATCACCAGCTGGTCCAGCTACAAGGAGGGACACAGGGAGGGAAGTGGACCCCTTCCCCTGACGCCCTGGCCCGGGTGCCCCTCCCCGCAGGCTCACCTCAGCCGCCAGCTTTTTCATGTAGGGGTCCAGCTGGTGCAGCAGGCTGTAGCCCTGCTGGAAGAAGCTGTACTGGGCATGCATGAAGGACAGCATCTGGGGGTGGCAGGCACAGGTGAGGCCCCACCCTTAGTGGCAGAGGTGGGGCGGGGGGACAGATCCCAAACCTGTGCACCCACACCCAGCACACCTGCAGCACACACCTGTACTCAAGGGCACCCCCCCAAGCCCTGCCCCCTCACCCAGCACTCACAGAATCCAAAATCTCAAACTTCTTCTTGGCCTGGAGGACATTGATCTGCCAGGAGAGGAATGAACAGGTGAAGGGTGTCAGGGCCGAGGTAGGCCACGGGCCATACCTTGCCGCAGAGTCCACTCAGGCGGCCAGTGGTTCCCGGAGACCTTCAGCTCAACTTCAGCTCCCTGCCCTGGTGCCAGTCCCATCCTCCCATGGTTCCAAAGTCCTTCTCCAGTTCAGGACATTGGGTCCCCCCCAGAGGCAAAGCCAAGGTTTCTCACCCCTGCTCCAAGTCCCTCCAAGCGCCACCTCAGAAAGGTCTTCAAGGCCTCCGCCCCCAAAGCCCAAAGCCCTGGCTTGTCTCCTGGCCAGTCCCCAACTCTGGGTCTTTGCTTGGGCATCAGCTCCCCCCCTTCACCATGTCCTTCCCCAAGACAGAGCATCTCAGGTTTTCTCAGGCCGCAGGAGCCCCTTCTGTGTAGGGACACAGAAGCAGCGCCCACCCAACCCCAGCAGCTGACCTGGAGCACGTAGTCTAGGGCCAGGTGGCGGAAGCACTTTCGGGTGAGGGTCAAGGCACCTGTGGCCTCCTCCACTTCGTGGGGCCGGTGCCTCGGGGCCTGGGCGTTCCTCACCAGGGACAGCTCCATGTCCTCCCGAACTTTGTCAAACTGCTTCTTGGTCTCCTTGAACTTCCGCACGTCCCTGGAGGCCAGAGGGTGTCAGGTCAGGGGTCTGAGGTGGGGTGCATGTGGGGTCTCCCATCTTCATGAAATGCTCCCTCTCTGCTCCCAGGCTCCAGAGTCCCCCTTGTCCTCTCTGAGCCCCAGGCCCCCAACCCCTGCAACCATCACTCTCCCCTCCCTGTCCAGGCCCCTTCCCCGATTGAGGGGCCCACTTTCCCTCTCCCACTTCACTCCGAGGACTGATCCAGTCTGGGGTGACCCCCAGCCCCACCCTGGACTCCAGACTCTCCACTCAGGGGTCCCCAACTGCATACACAGGCGCTAAGCTCAGGCCCCTGCCAAGCCCCCACTTCCTCCCACCACAACCCTGACCCTTCTGTCCCTGGCCTCACCCTTCCCTGCCTGAGGCCCTCCTGGCTGCCCTCTGTGCTTGGTGAACTCTCGCCCTGCCCTCCAGGCACTGTTTCCTCAGCCTAGCCTTTGTCCTTGCTGAGACCCCCACCCAGAACCTGGAGGCCTTGGGCCCAGGGCCCTGGACCCTCCCAGATCAAGCACAGCTGTGTGTGTTCCCCACTCCAGCATGGGTGTCACCACTGCCCCTCCTAGGGCCGGGAGAGGCCAGGCCTCCTGAGGGCCGCAGGGCCACTCACTCTTTGACAAAGTTGTGAAGCTGTTGCCGCACAGATCTCTGGGCCTGGTCAAACAGGATCTGGGGGACAAGGGAGGGTGGAGGTGTTAGGGGTCCATCCCCTCATGACCCCAGAGGCCAGGTCCCTGTCCCCCAGGTGAGAACCAGGGAAAGCCCCACCCAGCCCTGACTGGGCCCCAGCTGGTCACCCTCACAGAACCAGCCTCACAGGGTCCAGGGTACTAGGCGCAGAACCCAGGCTGGGGTCAGCGCCCAGGGGTGACAGCTGTGATCACCTGCATATCTCCCCGCTTCTGGCTCTCGGCCAGACTAGAGGCCAAAGCTGCCCCAGATGGACCCCCTCCTCTGGCGCCCCCATACCAGCCTGGACAAGGCAGGCACACACACAGGGCACCAAGCGACACCCACTGCCCTGGTCTTGGGAGGCTACCTTGAGGAGGACCAGCCCTGAAATAGAAAGGACGGAGACACAGCCAGAGCCCCTGAGGGGTCTGACCTGGGGAGCAGAGTGGGGTGGCTGTGGGGGGCTGGAGAGGTCTCTCCACAGCATTGCCTGGACCCAGAATCAGACCCCTTCATGTGGGGAGAGGGCTGGGCCCCAACCAGGAGCAGACAGACAAACAGACAGATTGGACAGGACAAGCTGTCTTGTGCTGGTTTATTTCTGAACTTCCTTGGCGGGAGAGGGGGCCCCTTGTTTAGTCTGGGGCCCTGGTTCCCAGGCCATAGTCTGACCACCCACATGTGCCTCAGTCGGCCCTGTGTGTCCATGTGGGGGACCCTGAGGGGCACAAGGTCACCCAGACCCAGGCCAGGGAGCAGAGGTTGGGAAACATCCAGTAGCTGTGGGGTCCGCCCAGGAGAGGCTTCCACCACCTGGCCAGTGACCCCTGCCTGGTGGCCCTGGGTCACCCTCTAAGGCCTCGTTCACCCCAAAACCCCACTGCCCTCAGCCCCGGGGGGATCCAGGTGCCTCCCCAGCAGCTGTCTGGCCCTCACCTGGAACACAGCAGCTTCTGAGCAACGTGCCTCCCAGCCCCAGACTGCAGGAGCGGGACCGTGGTCTCCCCTACAGTCCGCCCCTGCCAGCTCAGCTCTCTCTGAGCCAGCCTGGAGCCTTCCAGGCTGGGCGGGGCATGAGGGAGCCTGTAGAGGCGCTGCCTGGGACGGGATGACTGGATGAGGAAGCCGGCCCCCCCACACACACATCACACACACACCCCGGCCAGGGCTTACCATGTGGTAGTTGACCATCTCCTGCAGGCTGTCTCCGAACCTCTGCAGACATTCCTGGGGGCAGGGGAGACCCTGGCTCAGATGGGATAGCCATGCCCCCAAGTGGCTGGCACCTCCCGCCCATAGGCCACAGAGCCGCCCCTGCAGCCCAGCCCTGCCAGGGCCCGGGCACCCTCAGGGGGCTGCCTGCCCGTGCCTGCCCCTGACTAGAGGTCAGAGGTCAGCTGCCCCCTCACCGAGATGACAGTGTCGCCCTGGCACTGCTGGGACAGGTCGCGGACGCCACTCACGAAGAGCCTGTTGGTGGTGACGTAGGCCTTGCCGGCCTCGATCATGCCACTGCACAGTTTGACCAGCTGCAGACAGGAAAGGGGACACCCACGCCACCAGTGAGCCCCAGCCCTCACCACTGAGAGGCCAGGCCACTCAGGCGGGGCCACCCACAGACAGCCGGAACTCAGCTCAGGGCCCATCAGTGCCCAGGACACAGCTGCCCTGAGCAGCCCCAGGAGGGGAGGGAGCCCCACTGCCTGCCTGCCTGCCTTCCTGAGCCCACTTGGTGCCGGGAGGACAGCTTTGGGCTGCCCAGGCCTTGGCTCCAGGGTGGGGGGTGAGAGCAGGACGGGGAAACCCCGAGCTGGTAACCCAGGGCTGGGGTGGGCATGAGGTCTGGGCCAGGGGTCAGTGGGACCAGCCAGCAAGGCAGCTGAAGGGTGCTGCCCCTCCTCCCTCCCTTGTCTGTGCCCTGGGCCCCTAACCCAGTCACTCAGAGGCACTGTCCCCACCACAGCCCACCCCTGCTCAGCTCGGTAGGATGAGACCCAAGCAGAGACAGGTGCACCCTGGGATGGGTATGGCAGACCACAGCTGGGGCCAGCGACAGACCCACGTCCTGCACACACGTACACCCACACTGGTGGCTGTGGGTGAGCTGGGCCAGGGCTGGGCATGGGGACAGGGAGTACAGCCCTGGACCCTCGGTGTGCACCCAGGCCCCCGTCCCTTACCTTGTCCAGTTTGGCCTCGATCTCAACCACGTCTGTCTCCACCTCATCGATAGTTGCCCTGCAAGAGGGACAGGGTAGCTGGAGACTCACCTGCAGAGGGCCTCCCCCACGGACTTAGGCCCGGCCTCATCTACCTGCGCGCCTCCTCAAAGGGGTCTGTGGTGGGAGGGGGCTGCTCTGCCGATGGCCACTGGCTCTTGTAGGCCCACCTGCCTCCATGTCCCTCAGACAGACCAGGACGAGTCTGGGAGAGGCAGTCACCGCCCTGGGGTGGGGTGGGGATGGGAAGGGCACAGAACAGGACCCAGGTCCCTGACTCCAGATCTGCCAGGACCACCACCAGCCTAGGCAAGAAGAAGCCAGGTGGCTGTGATGCTCCCACTTGGGGTCTGGAACCCAGGGCTGGGGGGAGGTCAGACAAGCCCCTAGGACAGAGGGAGGGGCCACAGCCCCAGTGGAGGTGCAGATGCAGGGCCAGCACCAAGCCTCACTGGTCACCCCCTCCAGCCCCTGCACCTCTTCAGGTCTCAGAATTGACCCCAGACCCCACTGGATGCCCCCATCCCTCAGCTCCTGCTGCAGCCCACCCCAGCCTGGGACAGGTGGACCCTGGGGCAGGCCTGTCTCAGCCAGAGCCTGCAAGCCTGTCTGTTCTGTGGCACCGTGAGACCCCAGACCAGCTGCAGGGGACTGCTCCCCCTCCTGTTGACTCCCCCAACCTCAAAATACCAAACGGGCACTGTCTATCTGGAGGCAGGGGGTTCAGACCTTGAGGGAGCCCACTCCCTCTGGGGCAGCCTGACAATGGGGCTGCCGGGGAGGGAAGAGTTAATGCATGACATCACCAGAGAAGCCACTGGACAGAGAATCCCGGAAGGAAAGCGAGAGGCAGATGGATCACACACGTGACCAACCCCCTCCATGCTCCGGGAACAGGAAATAGGGAAATAGGGCCAGTATCCCAGCACCCCGCCCAACCTACTCAGCTGGCAAGCTGGGCCCATCTGGCCTCCTGGGGGCAAAGGACAATGGGGCAGTGGGGCTCAGGCCAGGGGATGGAGATAGGCCTCCAGGGCCAGGTCTAGGGTGAGTCAAGCAGAGAGGAGGCTGTCCAGGTCTGTCTAGCGGCTCTCGCTGCCCCCCCCCTTGACTGTAAGGGGAGGGGCGTGTTCCAGGGTTTCCCTATGGGGAGGGACCTAGTCCCCCACATGGTGGGTAGCCCAGCATGCCCTCAATTAGGGGCTCTGGGGAGAGTGCCACCGAGAGAATGGATGCTTCCCCGGACCTCCTCCTCTCTGAGCAGCCCCATTCCTTTCCTAGGGGCCTAGGGGACTCTGAGTTCCAGAACAGGGAGGGGTCAGAGGGGACTTTTGCTTGGACTGGTGGTGGCCTATGCCCCAGCAGGATGCCCTGGCCTGAGGTTTGGCCAATTGTGACAGGGTCTCCAGGAGGCTCGGACTTCAGGGACCATGACCACCACTGTAGCCTCTCCCTAACTCTCTGAGGGTCCCTAGGTATGGAAGCACCACCCACTTAGGACAGGGTACTGCAGAAGGAAACACAGCTCCTGGCGTCCCAGCCACCCCAGATGCCCTGGGCAGCTGTGTGAAGAGCTGTCACCTCTGGGGAGATGGCACCAGGTCCCCAGGGAGCTGGTGAGGGTGGGGCTGCATTGGATGCTGACAGATGTGCTCATGGGGGCAAGGTGGGCAGTCAGCAGAGGGCCCTGTCCTGAGGGCCCACACCACTCAGCTCTCCCCTCCCCATCCCCACGGACCACAGACCGAGGCCTCCTCTCCCGCCCTCTAGGGTCTCCTCAGTAGCTTGGAGGATGGGGAGGGGGATGAGATCTGCTCCCCCATCAGAGCCGTGACTCAGCTCCTGAAGCCCCACCCAGGGGAGGGGGCACTGAGAGCAAGGGCCAGGCGGCACCTCAGGCCTGTCTGACAGTCTGGATCCCCCCCACCCTGTCACCTGCATCCTGCGGCTATGGGGCTCTCCCCAGGTCAAGAGCGCATAGGCAGGGTCCCCCTTCCCAGAGTTGGGGCCACTTGGCCCTACATTGCGGACCACATTCTCCCACCCAACCCCACCCTAGGCCTCCCTGCCCCTCCCAGCTGCCATGAAATCCAGGTTACATCCTCAGCGTAGCACCCAATGGTGAGTGGACAGGGGGACTCCAGAAGGGCCTCAAAGCCCCATTAAATTTCAGCCCAAACCCAAAACCCACCCCCATGCAGCTTCTGTGGCCAAGGTCTGGGGAATCTCCTTGGCCCCATCCCCAGGCTTGGCTGGGCACTTTCAAAGGAAGCCTGGCAAACCCCAGGCAGTGGTTGCACCCACTGCCCCACCGCAGGTGCCACAGACCAGCAGGCTGGTTTGGAAGGGAAGGCCTGGAGGTGAATGGGGTGCTGGCAGCCTGGATCCAACCAGGCAAAGTGGGCCTGGGCCCCTCCACAAGGGGAAGGGGGAACACGGGGCTTCTGATCGAGGGGCCAGGACCAGGCCCCCAGCTGAGACCCTGGCTACACCTCCTCCCACAGCTGGGTTCTAGAGGACAGTGGGCAGGGGTGGGGGCCCAGGATCATGGGTCCAGACATGGGATCAGGCCTGAGTTGCTCACCCCACCTCTCACTCAGTGAGGAACAGAAGATGGGAGAACATGGAGGGTGGCCACCAGCCCTCTGTCCAGGGCCTGGGGCTGCTCTCTGGTCTGACCCCCTAACCCCTCATCCAGCCCTCCCAGATCTTTGTTGCTGACCCCTTGTGAGGTGGCTGTGCAAGAGGCTGGCTCCAGTGTCTCAGGGACAAGGGTACTGATGCTGAGACCTGCCAGGCACCCACAACAGGCCCTCTTGCTAACATACCCAGAGACCCGGCACACACACATGCATTTGCAAAGTGTGCACAGAAGCAGGGAAGACATGTGTTTGTGCAATCAAATGTGCCTGCACACAGTAGCACAGTGCTCACACAGACCGTGTATTCATGGATACGTGCACACACGCACAGATACGTACCCCATGCTTGGATACACATGAACAGATTAACGTGTGTTTAGTGCCTACACTCATACTTGGGTGATAAACACCCACCACGGATATGTATCCACACCAAGAGATGACGTGCACGTGCGTGGTGCACCTACCACTAGTCTGCACGCCTGCATCAAGCATGCCAATTCAGGGGTGCAGATCACCCACACATTTCATGCCCAGGGTCTGGCACCTCAAGGGAGGGCGCAGAGGGGCAGAACTGACACATGTGCACTGGAACACAAGCATGTGCACCTGGCACGCAAGAAGTGCCCCGTTAAAGCGTATGTACACACCATGAACTTGTCCACCCAGATAAGCACGCCTGCACTCCCAGGAAAGACTAAAAGCACAAACCCAGGACTGGGAACAGCCCAGAATCTCCACCAATACCTCGAATCCAGTCTGCTCAGCTAGCCCCCACCCCTACAGGCGCCTAGGTCATCCCTGCCAAGCAGCTGCCCCAGACCCTAGACGTAGCTCCAGCTGCCTGTCCCTCTTGACTGCTCTGGGCATGCGGACCGAGACAGATTCCAGGGGCAGACGCCCTGTGCACCCTGACGACCCTGGCCAGAGCCAGACTGCAGGGCCCGGCAAGGTCTCAGCCCTGTACAGGTGGCCAGCACGAAGGTGCAGACACAAAGCGGGGTGGACACTCTCACGGAGAGGTGGCACTGACAGCGGCCGCCCCGCCCCACGCGCGCACCCTTCGCGCGAGACGACCAGCACAAGGGGCATCTTTTGTTCCGGGCTCTCAGGCCCGGGCGCTGTGCTGCGGGCTTTGTCCAAGGCGGGTCCTCCTGCTCTCGCCGCCAGCCCCAGCGCCGGGTACAAAGGCGGCACCGGCGACCCTGCCCGCGCCCATCCCCGGCAGCCGAGGCTGCCCCGAGGGGCAGCGACCTGGCCGACCACAAAGGGCCGCTCCGCGCCCCGGGTGCGCACCTGAAGCGTGGCGAGTCCTTGATGCACTCCTCGAACTCCACCGTCATGGCTGCGGCGGCGCGGGGAGCTCACTGGCACGAGGACCGCGGAGTCCTGAGCGGCATCCCCGGCCGGCCCGCCCGTCCACCCGCCCGCTCGGCGCTCGGCGCCCGCCCGCCCCGAAACCAGGCCGCCGCGCCACCGGCCCGCCCCGCCTGTCACCGCCGGGGAGCGTCGTCAAAGTCCGCCGCCCTCGCGCGCCGCCCGCTGTCACTGCCAGGGAGCGTCGCCAATGTCCGCCGCCCGCGCTCGCCGCCCGCTGTCAGAGCCGGGGAGCGTCGCCAAACGCCCCGACGTCCTGCCCCCTTTGGGCTGCGGATCGGCAGGGTAGGTGGGCCCAGCAACAGTCGCGAGGGCCGTCGGTCCGCGATCGCTCCGACGATCCGGCCGTTGGGCAACCCGGGGGGTGGCAACAAGCGCTCAGCTGGACCGCTGTGGGAGGCTGCGGGCGAGTGAGTGGGCGCGGCAGCGTGAAGGTCTGCGCTGAGCTGTGGCTGCCTCTCCCCTGGGCGGGCACTTTGCACCTGCTCCCTAAGTCTGGCCCCGCCTCCTCTCTCCTGCCCGGGGCGGCCTTGCGGGACGGCCCGGGCGGGGCGAAAGCGCAGGCGCAGGCGCGGGAGCTGCCTTGGGGGCGTGGCTAGGGTGCGCGCGCACGCAGGCCCACGTGCGGCGTCGGCCCTTTTGGCGCTCCGCGTGCTCCGGTTCTGCTGGGTCCCGCTCCGCCCGGTCCGGCCTGGCCATGGGCGTCGGCCTGGCCGCGGGCTCGGTGCGCGTACGCTACCTCGTGTACTTCCAGTACTTGGGCACAGACTTTAAGTACGTCCTCCGGGCCCCCCTTGTGTAGCCTGGCGCCGTGGGGAGCACCCGAGCTCGATCTGGAGAGCGGCGGCCGGCCAGCACCAGAGGGGAGGGCGGGAGCTACGTTTAGGATCCGCGCCTCTGGCCTCGGTCCCTGGCCCGGAGAAGACTGCGCGGCCACATTTGGCTGCAGAGGGTGGGGCGGGTGGAGCCTGGGACGGGGCGGCCTCGGCGTGCTAACCTCCGCTCGCCCTTTCCGCAGCGGAGTAGCGGCCGTCAGGGGTGCCCAGCACGCCGTCGGGGTCCAGAACTACCTGGAGGTGAGCTCCGCTGGCCCAACCCCCGGGATGAAGGAGGGGGACTCCGGGGAGGTGCAGATGGGAGCTCTGCTCGCGGACGCTATGTCCCGCTAGGAGGCCGCAGAGCGGCTGAACTCGGTCGTGCCGGTCAAGTTCACCATCTCCAGCCGTACGGATGCTGGAGTCCACGCCCTGAGCAACGCGGCGCACTTGGATATCGAGCGCCGCTCAGGCCAGCCACCCTTCACCCCTGAGGAGCTGACGGAGGCCCTCAACACCCACCTGAGGCACCCGGCCATCCGGTGAGTGTTGCTGGGCTCTCCCGGGACTCTTGCAGTATGGGTAGAGGCGGAAGGTCAGGAAAAACTTTGTATCTGGACAGAACTTCTTGCGGGTGATGGGGGAGATGCCAAGATGTCACTTGAACAGGTGGTGGGGTCATTCCTGGCCTGACTCCCACAGGGTACTGCAGGCTTTCCGTGTGCCCAGTGACTTCCATGCCCGCTACGCAGCCACGTCCAGGACCTATCTGTACCGCCTGGCTACTGGCTGCCCCAGGCCTGACCAGCTGTCTGTGTTTGAACGAAACCGGTGCTGGGCACTGCAGGCAGAGTAAGTGGGTGTGAGAGTGAGCAGGAGGGGGTTGCCAGACCCACCTGGCTGGCGGTTCACTCCTGACCTCTCACCTGGCTCCTTACAGCTGCTTGGATGTGGCTGCCATGCAGGAGGCCGCCCAGCACCTCCTGGGTACACATGACTTCAGTGCCTTCCAGTCGGCGGGCAGCCCGGCTGCTAGCTCAGTGCGCACACTGCGTCAAGCCTCAGTGTCTCCCGATCCAGCCAGCCCCTTTGTCCTCCCCCAAGAGAGCAGGTGAGGAAGGGCAGCCTGCACTCTGGTCTGGAGGCTGCAAAGGCTGGATTTAGTTCCAGCACCTTCCCTGATGAGTGCAGTACAGAGGCAGGACTGGGGGCTCCCGGGGCACGTGTTGGCTGTCAGGGAGGACGTGCTGGTCAGCTGAATGGTATGGCCCCAACACACCCAAAGTCTGCAACTGTGCCCTCCCCCAAGGTTGGGGTCCTTTCCAGAGCTGCCGACTATAGATTCTGGCAGCTGCAGAAAAGGTTCCACTGGGTGGAAGCGCCAGGCCAGTGGTTCCAGCCCAGTCTGGCAAGGGTTGGTGCCCCTGGCTCTAGCACTGTATTGGGGCCTCTGGCCAGATGACAGCTACTGACTTTCAGAACCTTCCCAGTTAGGGCTAGCACTGAAGGGAGGAGGGGCTTCTGCACAGCCAGCCTGGGACCCAAAGACCTGGGGCTTGTCTCGGGGAGATGAACTGGCTGGCTGCACCCTCTCCCTCAGCTGTGCCAGAGCCCACAGCAGGACCGCAGCCTCGGCAGCACCTCCACCTGCGGGCCTCATCCCCACAGCCGAGGCCCCCAGGATGTTCTCCTGTCCTTCCCTCTCACAGGTGTCCCCTCTCTGGTTTTAGTCTCTCTTTCATCAAACTGGTGGGGTGGGGTGGTCAGTGGAGGTCTCTGGGGTGAAGGGGAGGGTGGGAACCAGTCATTCCCCACCCCCTGCCCTGTCCTCCTCGTCTGAGGCCACACTGCAGGATGGGGCTGCCCTGAGGCCATGATGTCACAGGTGCCCCTGCCCTCAGGAAGCTACAGTTCTGGAGCCTGGAGTTTGAGAGCCAGTCTTTCCTGTACAGACAGGTGGGCTCTGTCCTGGGGCCCTCCCGGGGGTGGGGCCCAGGGCTCGGGCAGTTGCAGCAGTCTGGTCTTGGGTCACAGGTGCGGAGGATGACAGCTGTGCTGGTGGCTGTGGGGCTGGGGGCTTTGACACCTGCTCAAGTGAAGGCAATTCTGGAGAGCCGGGACCCCCTGGGCAGACACCAGACCCGTGTGGCCCCAGCCCATGGCTTATTCCTGAAGTCAGTGCTCTACCCGGATCTTGGTAAGAGGTGGCAGCCTGAGGAGATCCCTGTTTGTTACCCCACTGACCAACCCTTCCCAAGGCTGGGTCTTTGCTGGGGCCAGGCCTCTCAGTGGCAGTGTTAGCCCAATAGTCAGGAATCCAGCGTGTGTGCAATAGGAAAGCCAGGCCCCAAGGGGCAGGGAGGTCCCAAGTTAGCCAACAGACCTCAGGCTGGAGACCAGTAGCCCAAAGGCAGGCAGGCAGCTTTGAATAGAGGTGCCACAGCCCCTCAGTCCAAGCTCCACTTATACATGGCCCCTATGGGGGAGTTTCTAGTGGGGGAGGGAGGCTGAGAGGGGGGTTCCAGAAGGCAGCATAAGTTAAGAGGGCTTTGAATCCTGGGGCAAAGGCAGGGGCTCCGTAGCCATGCTGAAGGCTCTGGCCCAGCCCCTGCAGAGACTGCCTTGCTCTGAAAATGACCTGGAGTTTGTCGGCAGGGTCTGCCCCCATGCAGCCTCACGCGCCCTCCGAGTCCACGGCACAGAAGTCCTGACAACCCCCAGATGCCCAGACAAGGTCACAGCAGCCATGGCGTGCTAGGCCCAGCTGCTGGACCCCGCCCCGTCTGCACACCATTGTGCCAGGCAGGAGCCAGCCCTGTGTTGTCCTGGGGCCACAGCAGGCCCCCTGCCTCCTGTCAGTCTGTGCCTGCCCCAAGTTCCCACCTCCCTAGGCACCTGCAGGAGGCAGGTGTAAGCACCAGGAAGGGAAACACCCAGACAGCCTGTGGTTCTGTTTTTAATGGAAATCAGTACCCCGGGAGCCCCTAACCATCTTCCGGGAGCCCAGGAGTAGAAATAAAAGGTGAAGAGGCCACCTGGCCCCTGTATTTCTTTAGCCAAAAGCAGCTGCTTGGGCAGGTGCATGGCCCTGTGGTTTCCCCACGGGTGAGGTTCCACATCGAAGACACAGAGCAGAGCCTGGGGTGGGAGCCGGGTCCATCTGGCTAGGCCAGGGCAGAGCCAGGCGCAGACAGTCCTGGAGTGGAGACCAGGTCCCTTCGGCTGGGAAAAGGCAGAGGCGGGTGCCTGACAGTGGGGCCTCAGCTGGCCTGGGGCAGGCCCTTCTTGAGCAGAGACGTGAGGTAGCTTCCCAACTCCTCATCCTACAGCCAAAGGCAAGTGGGGGCTGTTGGCTCCTCCCCCCCCCCCCCCCAGGCAGCCCAGGGTGATGGGGTGACCCCGCCTGTCCTAATCTGCTACCAGGGGCCGCTCACCTGGTAGGTCCAGGAGACCAGCAGCACCTTGGTGCTTGGGTCCTCTGAGTGGGCGGCAGCCTGGATGAGGATGGACTCCACGGTCACGGAGCCATCAGGAAGGTGCTGCACGCAGTGGTCCTTGAGGACGCTGCAAGGAGGCTTGGTGAGACTCTGCCTGTGCCCCATTCACACCCTGCCCCCCAGGGCCAGAGGGGCGGGTGCAGCGCCCACCTCTTCAGGTGGCTGTACACGCGCAAGGCTGTCTCCTGCTCCTTGCGTGTGTCGTGCAGGTGCACACGGCAGGTGAAGCGCAGCTGGTGCTCGGCTAGGCCCAGCTCCTTGAGGGCCTGCTCTGAGGACACAAGCCGGAAGTTCTGCAGGGCAGTGGCAGGTCAGAGAGCTTGGGAGCAGGCCCCGCCCCCGCCCCCGCCCCATGACTGCTGCGCACTCACACTGTCCTTCATGATCAGGGTGCCGTGCAAGAGCCGGGGCTTCTTGGCATCCGGGAGTAGCCCTGTGAGGCAGGGGCAGGGGCAGGGGCAGGGGGCTGGAGCTGTCTGTGGGGCCACCTGCCCAGCAGCTGCCCCACCCCACCCAGCGTGCCCTGCCCACATACCCTGTGCCATCTCCCGCTTCAGCAGCCCCAGTGAGATGCCCACGGGGATGCTGGGGCTTGTGGACAGCGTCACCGTCTCGCCGTTGGCCGGCATATAGCAGCTGACCCCTGGGCCGGGGGGTGAGAGAGCCTCAGTCCAGGGTGCCTGGCCCTGTCTGCACCAGGCCCTGCCTGAACCCCCCCTCACCCATGCCCGCCCTCGCCTGGGCTGCCTACGGAATTCCTGCTCAATCTTCTGCTTCAGAAACTCCATCTTCTTGGCCTCGCCATGCACCAGCAGCACGTTCTCTGGCTCCGCCTGGCCCACCAGCTGCATGATGCCCTTGGCGTCTGCGTGGGCACTGAAGGACATGTACTCCACCTGCATCTTGACCTCCAGCTGCAGTGTCACAGCACGCATGCGAGCTGTCAGCACAGGGGCAGCTCTGAGGCCCCACCCACCCAGCAGGGGTTCCACAGAGCTGGGGGAGGCAGGGTAGGGGTGACTCACCACCTGCCGACCCTCCATCTCCAGCTTGCGCTGCCCACTGAGGATCTTGTGGCCCACGGTGCCCTGCACGCAGTAGCCAGGCATGATGACCTGTAGGGAGGGAGGGATGGTGCTGGCTGCTGCCCTGGACCCCACAGGCCTCCCACCTCCTACCTCGGGGTTTCCTCCAAGGACACCCCCCCGCCCACCCTTTCTGCCCGTCTGAACCTGAGCCCTTCCTTGGTAGAGGCCCCTTGCCATTCCAGGCCTCACTGCAGACCCAGGGACGCTCAGGGTCTCAGCACAAGTGTGCCCAGGCCTGACACCACAATGGCTGCTCAGGAGGCCGAGGGCTTCCCTGCCTGGTGCACATGGACCAAGATGCAGCAGGAGTCTGAGCTGCCTGGGTCGGACACCAGAGCCCAGAGTACCAAGCCGCCTCCTGACAGCAGCAATGTCCCCAAGCCAGGGAGAACCTGACCCCCCTACCCCTGCCCAACCTCGCCAGCACTCCAGGGCCAGGCCCTGGGGTCCAGACCCGCACCATGTTCCTCTCACTCCCTGCCCACTTCCGGAAGATCTGGAGGGATTGGCCAGCATGCAGCATCCCTGGTGTGGCAAACACGACCTGCAGGACGGGAGTGGGGGCGGGCGGTCAGAGCAGCAGAACCCCACCTGCCCTCAGAGCCTTCTGACTTCCCTGCTTCCCAGCACGGGGGCACCTCACTCCCTGCATGACCTGCAGGCAGGGCCCCAGCCTGGCAGGACCCCTCAACCCTGACCGCACCATCGGACCAGGGCTGTCGGCAAACGCCCGGTCGAAGGCCTTGATGTGCTTGAACTCAAACATGTTCCTCTGCACAAAGGTCTTCCGGATCTTCTGGTTGGTCCAGGGGATGAAGAGCTTGTAGTAGTGGTTGGCCTTCTCCGTCAGACCCGTGGAGAAGTAGATGGGGGCCTTCAGGTCCATGCGCTCCCTGTAGCCAGGGCAGGACATGGTGGAGAGGCTGCCGGGCAGGGCCTGTCTGGGGCCCCGCATGCCCTCAGCTAGGCTGAGTCCAGTGCAAGGAATGCCACTCCCCGACACCTCCCACCCTACGGCCAGCAGGCCAGGGCTTCCAGGAGCCATCCTGGCTGTACCTACCAGAAGGTCTCCAACAGGATGCAGAGCTCCTGAGCGCGGCCCAGAGCAAACACGGGGATCAGCACCTGCAGGGGGAGGGTAGGGAGGGCAAGGGCGGCTCGGGCTGGAACCCTGGCCACGTTGACCACCCCCAAGCACAGTGGCGGCAGTGGCTCCCTGTGGCTGCCTTCTAAGGGAGCAGCTGCTGTGAAGACCAGCCCTGCTGGCAGCTCTGATGGCTGGAGGCTGTGTCCACTGAGGTCATGGCCTGGCATCTGGATGGCTGAACTGTAGACAGCCCCCCACGTCCTGCCCCCAGCCAGTCTGTCCAAAAGTGACCATGGCAGATGCTCTGGCCAGCCCTTCACTGGGATCTGAGACATGAAGGCCAATGAACCCCCACTGAAGGGTCTTCAAGGTGAATTTTCCCTCCCATTCTGAGCATAACCTCTTCCCTCTATGCCCACAACACAGCACCATGGCCCCTGACCACCTGCCAGGGGAAGCTGAAAGGCTTGGGGGCCACGAGGCCCAGCCCTGACTGGTGCCCATCACCCCACGGCTGCTACCTTCCCACCACGCTCCACGGTCTCGTGAACCTTCTTCAGGAAGTCTCGCTCCCGGCAGCGCTTGGAGTCTCGGATGGTGGTTGCGTACGTGGACTCTGTGATGAGCAGGTTGGGGCGGCATTTGTCGATCCAGGCAGCTCTAGAACAGGTGGACAGGGCTCACGGTGGCAAGGTTTGGAGCAACCCCTGGATGCCAGCCCCTGCCCTCCTGCACAGGCCCCAGCAGTCAAACATCACAGGCAGCACCTGAGGGGGCCGGTGACGAGCTGATCCCTGGGAACCTGGCACACCCCTGAGGGTCACTGTGCTGCTGGGGCCCCACAGTGTGAAATAAATGCACTAGCCGGCCTACCTACCCCAAATGCCGGTCCGGGGTCATGTTATAATCACCCTGCAAAGAATGTGGCCGTGAGGAGGATGCCTCCTCCCTCTCCCTGGCCAGGCAGTCCTTCCTGTGCCCCAGACGCTTCCACTGACCGTGTAGACCACAGACTCTGAGCCCACTTTAATCTGGAACATGGCTGCTCCCAGCACGTGGCCTGCATAGTAAGCCTTGATTTCCAGTTCATCATCCACCTACGAAGAAAAGGGCTGAACTCAGGTCTGCAGGTGGTGCTGGGCCGGTGGTTGGTTAAGGGAGGACGGCAGAGGGGCAGGGAGGTGGGGGACGGACATGGACGACGTCTTCTAAGCCTTTTGTTGTCCCTGTTTTTCACACACGAAGCTCAGTTCTCAATCAAAAGCAACCAGACACCAGAAATGAGACAACAGGGACGAAACCAAGAGAAGTAACAGTCTGGAAAAGCAAACTCAGGACTTCTGAAGTTCTCGGACATGGACTTCAAAGGACTGTGGCTAATGTATTCAGAGATAGAGGAGGATTGAGAAGGTCGGCCAAAAACTAGAAATCACTTTTCACAATGTAGGAATTTTAAAGCCAGAAATGATAACAACCCAAACTAAGAATCCAACGACCCACAGCACCCAAGGCAGTCTACAGACGCAGCACAATCCTGTCCAATGCCAATGGCTTTCTTCACAGAACCAGAACAAATAACTGTAAAATCTGTATGGAAACACGAAAGACTCTGAATAGCCAAAACAACCTTGAGAACGAAGAACGGAGCTGGAGTAATCAGGCTCTCTGACTTCAGATGACACTGTAAAGCTACAGTCATCAGAACCGTGTGGTACTGGCACAAAAACAGAATATAGATCAATGGAACAGGATAGAGAGCCCAGAAATAAACCCGCACACTTATGGTCAATTAATCTATGACAAAGGAGGTAAGAATATACAATGGAGAAAAGAGTGTCATCAGTAAGTCGTGCTGGGAAAACTGGACAGCTACCTGTAAAAGACCAACATTAGAATGTTTTCTAACACCATATACAGAAATAAACTCAAAATGGATTAAAGACCTAAACATAAGACCAGAAACCAGAAAACTCCTAGAGGAAAACATACACAGAGCACACTTTGACATAAATTGTAGCAATATTTTTTTGGATTTGTCTCCTAAAGCAAAGAAAATAAAAACAAAAATAAACAAATGGAACCTAATTAGACAAAGCTTTTGCATCCACAAAATGAAAAGATAACTTGCTGAACAGGAGAAAATATTTGCAAATGACATGACCTATAAGGCATTAATATCCAAAATACATGAATAGTTCATACAACTCAACATCCAAAAAACAACCTGATTAAAAAATGGGCAGAAGACCTGAACAGAGATTTTTACAAAGAGGACATGTAGATGGCCAACAGGCACATGAACAGATGCTCAGCATCCCTAATCAAATCAAATACAGGGAAATGCAGATCAAAACCACAATGAGAAGGAGGGTATAGCTCAGCGATAGAGTGCGTGCTTAGAATGCACAAGGTCCTGGGTTCAATCCCCAGTGCCTCCATTAAAATAATAAATAAACCTGATTACCTACACCCCACCAAAAAAATAAAAATTAAAAAAAAAAAAAACCAACACAATGAGGTATCACCTCATACCTGTCAGAACAGCCATCATCAAAAAGGCCACAGATAACAAATGCTGGTGAGGACGTGAAGAAAAGGGAACTTTCGTGCACTGTTGGTAGGAATGTAAATCAGTGCAGCCACTGTGGAAAACAGTATGGAAGTTCCTCAAAAAACTAAAAACAGAACTACCATATGACCTAGCAATTCCAATCCTGGGTATATATCTGAAAAAAATGGAAACACTAATTCAAAAAGATACATACACCCCAATGTTCACAGCAGCATTATTTGAAATAGCCAAGACATGGATGCAACCTAAGTGTCCATCGACTGATGACTGGATAAAGAAGCTGTGGGATATTTATACAATGGAATACTACTCAGCCATAAAAAAGAAATTTTGCCATCTGCAGCAACATGGATGGACTTGGAGGGCATTATGCTAAGTGAAATGAGTCAGACAGAGAGAGACAAATACTGTATGATATCATTTGTATGTGGAATCTAAAAGATGTAACACAGTCAATATAACAAAAAGAAGCAGACTCACAGATACAGAGAACAAATTAGTGGTTACAAGTTGGGAGAGGGAAGGGGGAGGGGCAAGACTGGGGTAGAAGATTAAAAGGAATAAACTGTCACATATAAAATAAATAAGCTACAAGGACACATTTTACAACACAGGGAGTATAACCAATATTTTATAATAAGTGGAGTATAATCTTTAAAAATTGAATCACCGTGCTTGTGATACTGTAACTCAACTATATATTAACCTTTCTAAAAAGGAATTTGACAGATGAGTTTAACAGCATGTTACTGAGAAGAGAATTAATGAACCAAGATGTCCGGAAGAGGATATCCAGCGCAGAGCACGGAGGAACAGGACGGGGAGGGTATGGGGAAGAAAGGTCTGGCATTCGGCTGACAGGGCCCAGCTGGGAGGAGAGCAGCAGGCAGAACCGCAGATCCAGGAGGCCCCGCATGAGAGCAGGCTCAGCAAGACGAGATGGGGGTCCACACCACATGCCCACCACAGCCCACGGGGAATGACACCCTCCTCCAAGCAGCCCGAGAAAGATTCTCTTCCGAACAGCAGGTAGGAAGACCACAGCGCTGAAAGTAACGGTCACCCTAATGAAAGCAGTCTTTCAACGAGGGTGAAATAAACCCATCTGAGAATTCATCACCAGCAGACCTGCACCTGCCGTCCCCAGGCAGAGGGTGAATTATCCTAAACAAGAAGCAAAGAATGCAGGGAGCAGAGACAGTGGGCAGCTGGCGGGCCTGACGTGGCCAGCATGCAGGAGGAGGCTGTGCTGGCCGCACACACGAGGGAATCCAAGCACCCAGAGGCACAGCCTGCGCGTCAGGGGAGGGGAAGCGGGCTTAGAGTCTCCTCAGGCTCTGCCTTGTCCGGGAAAGAGTCTGAAGTTCCAAGTACCTTAGACTTTTGTTGTTGTGGATGTTTTGTAATCTCTATCGCCAAAAAAATTACAAAACAATATATTGTTACTAACCAAATTAGAGGAGAAATAGAATCTTAAAAAATCGGGGGGGGGGAGGGTATAGTTCAAGTGGTGGAGCACATGCTTAGCATGCATGAGGTCCTGGGTTCAATCCCCAGTACCTCCTCTAAAAAAAAATAAATGAACCTAATTACCTCCCCCCCAAAATAAAAAAAGTTAAATAATACAGTAAGTAAAAAAAAAAAAATTTTTTTAAATCAATCCAGAAAAAGGCAATAAACTGGGGGAAATAACAGAAGAGGCAGGACAAGCAAGAAGCAGACGGTAGAAGGCTCCCAGAGTTGCCTTATACGTGCAGAGTCCAAACCCTCCCCCTGAGGGACAGGTTAACAGGCTGGACTGAACACAAACCATGTGCTTCTTCAAAGAATCACAAATAAGACATGCTGCAGGAAGGACGTCTGTGCAAACACCCCCCAAAGGTGGGGAGCCAGGGCTGAACCACGTTACCAGGGACAGATGCAGAGGTAGAAGCCCCGTGACAGATAAACACGCTACCTCGTGTGACGAAGGGTTCAGCCAGAAGGATCAGATGGCCCCAAACTTAAAAACCTAATAACCAGCAAAACCAAGACTAAGGAGAAACAGACAAATCCACAACCTTTGGGGTAAACTTCACCGAAGCTGATGTCACTTCCCGCCTTCAACACTTCACTTCCTCGCTGACCTGCGCACAACAGCCACTGAGACGAAGCCCAGACTCCACTGCCCGGTACCCGGGCTGGCCTGCCCTGCCCACCGGTGCACTGGAGCTCCAGGGAGCCTCTGACCTGGCCCCCAGGGTGCTCAGAGCTGGAGCAGCGGCAGGGGCCCCGCCCAAGTACTGCTGCCCCTGGGGCCAGACAGAAGAGAGTGCGAGGTGGGGTGTGTGCAGCCCTGACCTGGACTGTCTGGTGGAGGTGGACGGCCACCACCTTCTTCATGCAGTCCTTGATCATCTGGGACGTGAAGAAGTTGGCCTCACCCTTCTTGTCCACGGCGATCTTGCGGTAGTCCTCCAGCAGGATGGGGCAGATGGCCTGGGTGGGCTGGGTCATGTAGATGGGCCCGTCGTAGCCCACCATCTCGCTGAAGTAGGGCAGTGCCCCGCAGTGGTCCAGGTGGAAGTGGCTGGGGGTGCACCGCCCGTCAGCCGGGGCCCTGCTCCCCAGTGAGCCCCACCTCTCACCGCCCCTGTGCGCCAGCCCGGGCTCAAGGTCAGCCACTCACTCTCCTCCACTCCGAGTGCCTGCTGTGTGTCACTCTGCCCTAAGTATGCACTGAGGAGTGAGGAAGGGGCAAGAGAGGCGACCCTGCTGTCACCTGGGACTTAGACCCTGAACATCCAGCACAGCAATAACCACTCCAGGCACCACACGTGTCAGACGTCACGTCCCAGGAAGAAACAGAAAGGTGCCGGGGGACAGTGTATTTGAGTCACCATCCTGGGTGGCGGTCGGGAAGACAGAGAAGGGCTGGCAACAGGATGAGGCCTGGGAAGGCATCAGGGCAGGGGGAATAGCGGTGCAGTGCCCAGGCGGAGCCGACCCACCGGGTGTAAGCCTAGGTCCAAGGAGGGGCCAGGACCAAAGGGACCCCCAGCTGGGGACAAGGCTGCCTCAGGTTGGCAGGTCCCTGAGCTGCAGGTGTTGGGGGTGGGGACAGGCAGGAGGCCGCTGAGGTCATCTAGGCCACCTGGTGAAGGTCAGGGTGGTGAGGGGGTCTGGGTCCCATAAATGTTTGTCTAGGGGAGTGTGGGGGTGGGGAGGCTGGACCTTGAGCCTGGAGGTCAGGAGCAGAGTGGATGAGGACCTGGGGAGGCCCGCAAGATTGAGGACTGGCCAGGAGGGTATGGTCACTGCTGCTAAGTGTTGAGAGGCTGAGTGCCAAGCCCTGGGCTCAGTAGCTGAGACGCACTATTGGTGGGGTGGCCCCCAAGCACCCTCTGCCCATCTTCCTGGGGCACCCGGGGCTCCTTCCCATGGCACTGGGGCGGGAGGTACAGCCAACAGGCACACACAGCTCAGAGGACCCCCTGGCTCTACAAGGCTGGCCTTGCCCACCAAGGAGCAGCCATGAACACCTATGACCACAGTGTCCAGCAGTGGAAAAGCCAGCCCCGAGGGTGAGGCACCTGGGACAGAACCCGGGCCGGCGGCAGCCCTCGGCCTACACCCCACCACAGGGCCCGGGAGGCGGGGAAGGCAGGAGCTGGCAGTGTCAGGCGCCCACCTGATGATCACACAGTCCAGGAAGTCGGTCAGCCGGCCGTTGCGGGTGATGTAGGAAAAGTCAGGGAAGCGCCTCTGCCAAGCCGAGAGAAAGAGTCAGGACGAAAGCGTCAGGATGGGCAGGCTGCCTGGGTCTGCAGGAGCTGGAGGGAGCTGCCCCCAGGGGGATGGGGGTGCAGGCTGACCCTGGACACTGCCCCCCCCACCCCACAGGCCCTCCAGGACTGCTGACTATACACAGCCTCCAAGCATGCACAGAGGGGGTCAAACTGCCAGACCAGTAACCCAGCCAGAAGCCCAGCCTGCAGTCACAGAGCCAGCCCCACACAGCCCTTCACTGACCCACCCCCCAACACAGGGTGCCCCGCCTGTTAAGTGATGGTGGGGGGCTGCGCAGGGATGCAGTGATCCCAGACCCACCTGCCTCCTACCAATGCTCACGTGCTCAGACCATCCCCACTCCATGTAACAGACCTAAGACTCCAAGGCCTGAGCCCTACTGCTGGCGGTGACTGAAGTGGCCTGGGCGATGGCTGCCCACCCTCGAGTGCCTCTGGGCCACCTTCCCCAGGACTCACATCGTCGCTGAAGCCCATGTGCATCCCACAGTCCAGCATGACGTTCTTGCCCCCGATGGAGACCAGAATGCAGCTTCGGCCAACATCCTGGCCAGCCCCTGAACAGGAGGGCGGGTGAGAGGTGCTGCCTCCCTCCGTGGCCCCTGCAAGGACAGCCCCAAGGCCAAGGCCAAGCCACCTGCTCCACAGGATGCTCTGGGCCCCTCGCCCTGCAGAACACTCAATGGGCTGGGGAAACAGACTTCTGTGGCTGCTGTGTGGACGACGTGTGAGAGAAGCATCTCCACCTCCACATATGGAGAAGGGAAATGCACAGGGAAGGGACAAGGCGCCAAGGCCACCTCGGGCTCTTCCCCACTGCCTCAGGCCCTGCCACTCCCCTCTCCAGGCAGCTGCACAGCCACCCACCCACCTGGGCCCACCTGCACCTTCAAGGCCAGGGGCTGAGTAAGGGTGCTGGACACTGGTCCCAGCACTCAACAGAGGCAAGTCGAGTCTCCCTGGGGCCTCACCACTCGTTCCAAAACCTTAGCAGGGGCCACATTGGAGCTGCGGGGCCCCCTGCCCTCAAGAGGCATCAGGCAGCTCCTGGTGGTGCCACTGCAGAGGGACACTGTGTGGCTTCAGTGCAGCCACGGGGAAACACGGCTCCCCTGTTCAGCAATGACCAACTACAATGGCCGCAGTACAGATGCCCCACCACTGTGCCCTTACCAGCCCAGATCTGCACCCGAGTCCCATCCATGTTCCTGACCTCCAAGCCCTGCCCAGATGCCCCAGTCACTGTGGGGCAAATCCCAGCCACCTCATACAGCCATCTGTCACCTCTGGGGTCTGGGGGTCCAGAAGGAACACAGCTTTGCAAGACCTGATGACAGCAAATGACAAGCTTGTCATCTTGAAACCCACAAGCCTCCCTCTGCTGCCACCTGAACCTTCTGTGAGCACCACACACACGGCTGACCAGGCCACAGCAGGTGATGGCTTCGCTTGCCCATCTCAGGCAGCTCAGCCACAAGCAGTGGCCTCAAAGTCTCTCACAGGCCTGGCCTGTTCCTACCCAGATGGCAATGTCTCAGCCGTCGGCTTTCTGCTGCCCCTCCAGCCCAGAGCCATGCCCAGCTCAGAAGCCCTGCAAATATCTGTGGGAAGCGGAAGGGCCACCCCTCTTTACAGACAAGAATGTGAAGTCACAGAAATCCCAGGACCAGCCCACAGGCACATGAGCAATGAGAAAGGGGCCAAATGGGAAAAAGGCATGCTGGAAGGAGGATCCCGCAGAAACCCCTGGAGAAGAACCAGGCACTAGGGAGAGTGTGGGGCTTTAGCAGCTGAGTGGGGTGCCCTGAGCCAACAGCTAAGAGAGGCCGTGGGGGTGACCACAACTATGGCAGCGTGAGATGTGTGCTCTGACCCCGCAGACCAGCGGCATGAGTGTTCGCTGCAGCTGTCAACAGCTCAGTGCCCACAGTGGGGGCTGGGTAGGCTATTCAGCAGGAAGACCTCAGGCCAGAAGAAAGGATTTGGAGCTGTGCGGGGCAGCCCAACGCGAACATGCTCCCAATGCAGGGCCCAGGGAAGGTGACAGGTTCCCGAACAGAACCGAGCATGTGTACGCGAAGAGTACTCAGACACATCTGGAAGGCTGGCCACCAAAGTGATAACCCCAGCCGTTCCTGGGACACGGGACTCCGAGTGGTCTTTCCTCCTTCGCACCCTTCTATATTCTTTGGGCCTTTAAACTGTACACCTACATCTTTTGCAAAAACCTTTTTTTTTTCTTAACGCTGCAGTTGTCAAGCAAAAGGGCTGACCCGGGGTGAACCGCCGACGGACCAAGGAGGCTGCGGGGAAGCAGGGCGCGAGACAGACGGAGGAGGTGGAAGGGCAGGGATTGGCGAGGAAGCAGAGGCAGGAGCACAGGCGCAGTGAAGCACCAGCGCGGGGTACAGGGGGCGCGCAGGAAGCACTGGTACGCCCGGGGTGGGCGCCTGCGCGGCCGCCCTGCCCTCCGAGCCCTCCCACGGCCCCTCCTCGGCGCTCCCCCCGCGCGGCACTCACCCAGGGGCGTGACCCTGATCTCGGGCATCCTGCCGCTCGCGCTCAGCGAGCCGGCGGGACCACCACGACCCCGCGAGACCCCGGCGCCAGGACCTCAGACCCAGCCACGCGCGCCCCAGTCGCGGCAACTCTGCGCAGGCGCAGCCCCAACGGGGCCGGCTTCCGGTGAGCCCGCCGGAAACGCGGGCCCGCGCGTCGAGACTTCTGATTGGTCGACTGGCAGCCAGTCCCGGGCGGCGAGGCGGTGGCCGGGGGTGGGGCCGCGGGGTCCCCCAGCTGCTCCGGCGGCGCAGGTGAGCGGCAGCGGCGCAGGTGAGGGGGGTGCGGCCGGTTCGGGCCGGCGGTGGGGAAACCCAGCCCAACCGAACCGGGCGGGCCGGCCTGAGCCTTGCCGAAGGGCCAACGCGGGACCCTGGGCGCGGGAGGGGGCAGCCAAAGACCCGGCTCCCGCGCCGGCCCGGACCCCCGGCCCCTGTCTCTTCCTGGGCCCCAACTAGAGCAGGACCCGCCCAGAACCGGGGTCCCACCCAAGCGAGCCCGGCGCCACCTGAGCCCCCCTTCCCGGGCGAGACTTGCAGGACTTCCCGGACAAAGCCCCGCTCCCACCCGCTGGACCTGAGGGGTAGGGCAGGGAGGGCTGCCCCCTTTTCCTGGGGGCCTTCAGCTTGCTGTCAGCCACTCGGCTCCGGTGCTCAGGCCGGCCTCCAGACGATTCCTGACCTTGGGGATGT
This sequence comes from Camelus bactrianus, assembly GCF_048773025.1. Taxonomy (NCBI): domain Eukaryota; kingdom Metazoa; phylum Chordata; class Mammalia; order Artiodactyla; family Camelidae; genus Camelus; species Camelus bactrianus. The sequence continues at coordinate 79,265,145 of NC_133551.1, read as the reverse complement.
GGGCTGACCCTGGGGCAGCCGTGGCGGTGCCCTGCATTACCTTTCCAGAGCTGGCAGGCCGCCCGTCCGGGCTGCACCGCCACTGCCCTTCCTGTTGTTTCCAAGCTCTGAAAGGCTCCGGCACCTCCTGTTGGCTGCTGGCTCGCATTCTGGGCAGGAAGGCCAGGCCCGCAGGATGTCTGGTGACCAGGAAGGTAGCCTGAGGGCCTCAGAGGCCATCCGCTCATGGTCAGAAACCTGAGGCTCTGAGAGAGAGGAGCGGTGTCCTGACAGTCTCGAGAGTGCCCTCTTCCCGAGGCCAGGCACTGCTGCCCCGACACCTGAAGGGAGGATGAGCTCACCTCTGGGCTCTCCGCCTGCAGCCAGACATGCGGCCAGCCCGTGGGGCCTGCAGGGCCTCGGTACCCATTGGGCCTCATCAGATGCTCCCAGCAGCCTGGGTGGTGGCGAGGGCAGGGTGTGCTGGCCCATTCCCCCCCAGGTTGTAGGACTGGGTCTCAGGACAGTGTGTGATTTGCCCACAGGGTGGAAGGCAGAACCTGTTCAGGCACCCAGGTGTTCTCTCCTGCCTGGCTTTCGCCATAGCTTGGGCAGCTTTCCTCCCACTGGGGCTCCCACAGGACTCCCAGCACCAAGGGCACAGGAAACCCCATGCCCAAAGGGGTAAGAACTTGTCCTGGACGTGAAGTGAGATACAGCTAAGACCCTGTTAGAGCCACACCACAGTGCAGGCCCTGAACACCCACTAATGTGTGGGCATGGGGAGGGGCCTGTGGATGTCTTGAGAATGTGGGAAGACCTTTGGTCCAGCTGCCCTTCTGTGTGGGACATGTAGGTACAGTAGGAGTGGAAAGACTGGTGTCTGTCCATCTGTCAGCAGATGCTGACCCTGCAGCCCCTGCTCTGGCTCTTGGGATTCAGCATTGAGCAAGGATGCTCCCACCTCAGTCCACAGGCTCTTTCTCTGTGGTACTTGTCCTTTTACCTATCGTGTTGGAACTTCCTGTCTTTGTTGTTATCCGACATACACACACATTTGCCACTAGACTGTCGCCCCAGGATGACCTGGCTGTCTGTCTCACTCACAGTGCACCTGAGTGTGTGCCTGGTTCTGGGTGGGGACTCAGCAAATGCTTCTCCAACTAGTAAGAACAGACACACTCGAGAGACACAATAAACAAGAAAAGCTGAGCAGAGATGCCTCCCTCGAGTAAGGTGTGGCAGTGGTTTGCCAAGCCCGAGTGGCAGGAGGGACTATGAGCTGTGGGCACGTGCTCTGGCAAAGGGCACAGCAGGGCCAGGTCGTGTGTCTGCGAGTTTGCTCCTGAGCACACCCCGGTGGGCTCGCGGAGGAGGGGCTGACCTTGGGGTGGGGCTTCTCTCGGGCTTTCAGTGGGGAGCAGCGGGATCCCGGCTGTTTCTGTCCAATTGCTTCTGCCCAAAACAATGACCCAGAGACTGAGCTGACTCACAGGGAGACAACCCTCCACCCGACTCTGTGCATTTCAGCTCCTGTTGAAGAATGGATGCCTTGGAGTCAGAGTTCAATCTCCAAGTTGTCCTGGTCAGTTTCAAGCAGTGTCTCAATGAGAAGGAGGAGGTGCTGCTGGACCACTACCTCGCCGGCTGGAGGGGGCTGGTCAGGTGCGTGCAAGGGCCCCTGCCCTGTGAGGGTCCAGCCACACTTGCGGTGGGCACCACCTGCATTCCACCAGCACTGGCAGGCACAGGCCTGTTGGGGGCCGGTCTGCTGTTGTCGCTTGCCCCTGGCCAGCCGTGCTGAGCCTTCCCGCCCTGGCTGAGCACCTGCCTCCCTCGCAGGTTCCTGAGCAGCCTGGGCACCGTCTTCTCCTTCATCTCCAAGGACGTGGTGGCAAAGCTGCAGACCATGGAGCGCCTGCGCAGCGGCCCCCAGCGGGAGCACTATAGCAGCCTGCAGTCCATGGTGGCGTACGAAGTGGGCAACCAGCTAGTGGACCTGCAGCGGCGTGCCCGCCACCCCAACTCAGGCTGCCGGACGGTGCTTCGACTACACCGTGCCTTGCACTGGCTGCAGCTCTTCCTGGAGGGTGTGCGCACCAGCCCCGAGGATGCAAGCACCACTGCACTCTGCACCGACTCCTACAATGCCTCGCTGGCCGCCTACCACCCCTGGATCATCCGCCGGGCCGTCACCGTGGCCTTCTGCACGCTGCCCACACGCAAGGTCTTCCTGGAGACCATGAACGTGGGGCCGCCCGAGCAGGCCGTGGAGATGCTGGACGAGGCCCTGCCCTTCATCGAGCACGTCTACAACGTCTCCCAGAAGCTCTACGCCGAGCACGGCCTGCTGGACCTGCCCTAGGAGCTGACAGGCCCGGGCAGGGTGGGCTTCCCTCATCCAGAGCTGGGCTGGGACGGGCAGAACCTATCCGTCATTCCACCATGGAACTTTCTGGGTCCCCCAGGGCTGGGAAAATCACTGTCCTCCTGTGAGCTGAGCTTGTCGGGAGCCACTCGGACCGCACCTCCAGCCACTGCACACGGGCTACTGGCGGGCTGCGACAGAAGGCAGGCGCTGGCCGTCTGCTCCACACCTGGCCTCTCCCTTCCCTGGGGCACCTTATCTTTACCCTCAGCTGTGTTACACACGTGTCCAGTCAAGCCTCGCCCAGGTGGGTGAAGTGCAGGAGAAGGGAGTGGGGTACCATCAGTGTTCGTGGGAAAGCTGCACCAGCCTGGGGGTGAAGTCTGTGAGATGGGGGAGGTCACAGGCCCTGGGACGCGGCATCTGCCCAGCTGGGCTGCCTCGGGCCCCTCCATACAGGCCACCATCCCCAGGACAGGAAAACTCCCTGGGCAGCGGTCAGCATGGCAGGCTTTCTCCCTGCCCCTTGCCTCCTCCTTAGCCAGGGGCCTGGTTGCACTCGGCTGTGACAGCAGGACCTGGAGCCCAAGGGAAGGCCTGCCCCGCCTCTGCAGACCTGCACACAGTCACTGCCTCCTGCAGCTTGTGAGTGTGTATAGCACAGCCCAAGAGCCCCCAGGAGCCTAGGACCCCTCTGGGCCATTGCTGGCCTCTCCCTCCCCAGAGTCCGGCCAGATGCTCTGTTCCCTCTTCCCTACCCCCTGCTGCCCCACCCCCAGGGAGCTCCAGAAACTCAGGGTGACCTAGCACGAGGGAGGAGCCTGGACCCCTTGCCCAGCCTGACCACCACCTTGTGCTCAGGGCCCGGCCTCTCCCACTGGCTTCTCACTGTGAGCCCAGGACTTTGGGTGCCAAGGGACGGTATCCACAGCAGATGTACATACGTGTGAGCCACGGCGGGGGGCCCTTAGAAGCTGTAATGTGGTGATGGCTTTACCAGTGTAAATAAACTGCCTTTACAGAACAGGTACTGCGCGCCAGGACGGGTGTCCAGGTTCTCGGGGTAGTATCAGGCACGGGAACATGAGACATGCCCTGGCCCAGGTTAGGGGTCTCTGCAGGCTTTAGCTTGGTCCCCCCTAACCCCTGCCAAGGCCCACATTACTGTCCCCATTTTATAGGTGAGAAAACTTAGTCACAGAATCACCTAAGGGCTGGGTTGGGAGGGCAGTCTGAGGCCAGCCACACTCACTATGGGGAGAAGAAAGATCTGCCTGGGCTGCTGCCAGTGAAGGGGGCTGCTCTGTGTCAGTAACCCGGATGGAAAGGACATACGTCAAGCAGGGTCCTTTTGGACATGGCCCAAAGGTCAGAACTGAATAGCAGTATCCAACACAAGCCACCTCCAAGTCTCCAGCTGCGGCCCGTCTAGCTCTGTCCACCCAGGAGGGACCAGAGCCCTGTGTGGTGCCAGCAAAGGCCAGTGACAGTGAGGGACTGGCTTGGGAGAACAGCTTGGGGCCCGCCCGGCCAGAGAGTGAGGGCTGCACATGTGTGCATGCGCATGTACAAACATGTAGTGTGGGCTCTGCATGCGTGTGTGTCATGTGCGTTCTGCATGTGTGTGTGTGCGCGTGGGTCCAGAATGTGCTGTGCAGCATGGGCCCTCCCCGTAGGGCAGTGGGGACGGGCAAAGACCAGGTCCCTAGACCACATCCCATAAATGTCTGGTAGGCCCCCACCCCATCCCAGGGGCATTGCTGCTAGCCTGCCCCGGCTCCCAGCTCCCACGTGCATGAGGGCCCCAGCCCCAGGCCAGGGGAGACCAGTTGCCAAGCATCCAGAGGCCTGGGGGAGCTATTAGCTTGTCCATCAGGTCCCTGTGCACACCTGGTGCTGGCCCAGCTGCAGCAGCCCATTTGGTTGTGGCATTTCCTCCCTTGTTTGCATGCGCCCTCCACAGGCCCAGCTGTGAGCTCTGTTCCCACGGGGAGGCACCTGCCCGCTCCAGCGCCCGCCCTTCGCCACTGCCCGCAGTGCCTCCCCAGGGCTGGAGACAGTGTTTCTATGGCTACTCCCTGGGGCACTGGAACGTCCAAGCCTGTCCCACAGGCAACTGGAGGCTCCAAGCCCCTCTGGTGGACAGGTCCTGCATGACCATCTCCCTTCTAGGAACAGGTGGGCTCCAGGGTGTTGGGCACAGGCAGGTAACAAGGTCATGGTCAGTGGCTGCCCAGAGCCTGCATGCCCGGGTCACTGTTGGCCACAGAGCCTGGTGGTGGTATCAGGATAACAGTCCAATGTGAGCAAAGCTGGGGGGCCCAGGAAGTAGAGGATGTCTGCAGGGCCCTGGGCAGGCAGGTGAGGACGGGCGAATGTTTTGCTAAACAAATCCTTCGCCCCTCCCTGCCCCGACTCACCATATCTGGGACCCCACTCGATTCTCCCTCTTGCCATCCCTTCTGGAAGCTGCCATCTGCCATGCCACGCCTGGCTCTCCCGGGCCTCATGGCTCTCCTGGGTCTCAAGGCTCTCCTGGGCTTGGGGGCAGGGGCCCCTCTGTGCCTGTCCCAGCAGCTCAGCATGCCAGGGGACTATGTGCTGGGCGGGCTCTTCCCCCTGGGCTCAGCCGAGGATGCAAGGCTGGGCGACAGGACGTGGCCCAACACCACTGAATGCAGGTAGGGGGGCCAGGAGTGGGGGGCCAGGCTGGGTGGCTTGGGTTGGGTGTGCCCCACGAGGAAGCGGTGTCGGCCACCTCCGCCCCTGTGGCCCCAGGTTCTCATCCCTCGGCCTGCTCTGGGCACTGGCCATGAAGATGGCTGTGGAGGAGATCAACAACGGGTCTGCCCTGCTCCCAGGGTTGCGCCTGGGTTACGATTTGTTTGACACGTGCTCAGAGCCAGTGGTCGCCATGAAGCCCAGCCTGGTGTTCCTGGCCAAGGCGGGCAGCCGCAGCATTGCCGCCTACTGTGATTACACCAAGTACCAGCCCCGCGTGCTGGCTGTCATCGGGCCCCACTCATCTGAGGTTGCCTTGGTCACTGGCAAGTTCTTCAGCTTCTTCCTCATGCCCCAGGTGCGCCCCATCTCTTCCCGCATCCCCCCACCGGCACCTCGGGAGCCCCCGTGTCAGGAGTTGTCACCCGGCCCTGCAGGTCAGCTACGGCGCCAGCATCGACCGGCTGAGCAACCGTGAGACGTTCCCGTCCTTCTTCCGCACGGTGCCCAGCGACCGTGTGCAGGCAGTGGCCATGGTGGAGCTGCTGCAGGAGTTCCACTGGAACTGGGTGGCCGCCGTGGGCAGTGACGATGAATATGGCCGGCAGGGCCTGAGCCTCTTCTCCAGCCTGGCCACTGCCAGGGGCATCTGCATCGCGCACGAGGGCCTGGTGCCGCTGCCCCACGCCAACAGCCTGAGGCTGGGCTCAGTGCAGGGCCTGCTGCAGCAGGTGAACCAGAGCAGCGTGCAGGTGGTGGTGGTGTTCTCCTCCGCCCACTCGGCCCACATGCTCTTCAGCTACAGCATCCACTGCAAGCTCTCGCCCAAGGTGTGGGTGGCCAGCGAGGCCTGGCTGATCTCGGACCTGGTCATGAAGCTGCCTGGCATGAACCAGGTGGGCACCGTGCTCGGCTTCCTGCACCAGGGCGCCCCGATGCCCGACTTCCCATCCTACGTGCAGACGCGCCTGGCCCTGGCTGCCGATCCTGCCTTCTGCGCCTCACTGGACGCTGAGCAGGCAGGCCTGGAGGACCATGTGGTGGGACCCCGCTGTCCCCAGTGTGACCACATCACACTGGAGAACGTGTCAGCTGCGTTGTTGCACCACCGGACGTTTGCGGCCTATGCGGCTGTGTACGGCGTGGCCCAGGCGCTCCACAATGCACTGCTCTGCAACGCCTCAGGCTGCCCCCAGCGGGAGCCCGTGCAGCCCTGGCAGGTGAGGGCACGGGAGCTGGGCCGGCTGTGCATGTGACCTGAGCCCCCAGGGAGAAGGGGTGGCAGGGCAGGGGTGGCTCTGGACTGGCGGCGGCTCCCTGCCCAGCCCCACCACCCTCCAACCCTCCCACTAGCTCCTGGAGAACATGTACAATCTGAGCTTCCACACACGTGGCCTGACGCTGCGGTTCGACAGCAGCGGGAACATAGGCGTGAATTATGACCTCAAGCTGTGGGTCTGGAAGGACCTGACGCCCTCGCTGCACACCGTGGGCACCTTCGACGGCCGCCTGCAGCTCCAGCACTCCCAGATGTCCTGGCACACGCAGGGAAACGAGGTGAGCGCCGGAGCGCATGTCCCCAGCGACACATAGCTCTGCTGAGGCCTAGCAGAGCCTGAGCCCCAACACTCCATCCCAGGAGCCGGTGTCCCAGTGCTCGCGGCAGTGCAGGGAGGGCCAGGTGCGCCGTGTGAAGGGCTTCCACTCCTGCTGCTACGATTGTGTGGACTGCAAGGCTGGCAGCTACCAGCGCAACCCAGGTGAGCCCGCTGAGGGGGCCTGCCCACGCTGAAGCAGGAGAGGGGGAGGGTCCCTGCAGGGTCAGGAGCACAGGCCTGGCTCTGAGGCCACAGCCCACAGCAGGGGTGAGTCTGGGGTAAGCCAGTGGCCCCCAGCACCCCTCTCTCCTCCCACACCTCAGATGAACCCCTCTGTATCCAGTGTGACCAGGACCAGTGGTCCCCGGATCGGAGCACCCAGTGCTTCCCCCGCAGGCACAGGTTCCTGGCGTGGGGGGAGCCGGCTGTGCTGGTGCTGCTTGTGGTGCTGGGCCTGGCTCTGGGCCTGGTGCTGGTGGCCCTGGGACTCTTCGTCTGGCACTGGGACAGCCCGCTGGTGCGGGCCTCAGGTGGGCCACGGGCCTGCTTTGGCCTGGTCTGCCTGGGCCTCGTCTGCTTCAGTGTCCTCCTGTTCCCCGGCCGGCCCAGCCCCACCATCTGCCTGGCCCAGCAGCTGCTGCTCCACCTCCCGCTCACTGGCTGCCTGAGCACACTCTTCCTGCAGGCGGCTGAGATCTTTGTGAGGTCAGAGCTGCCGCCGGGCTGGGCAGACTGGCTGCAGAGCCTCCTGTGGGGGCCGTGGGCCTGGCTGGCAGTGCTGCTCGCCATGCTGGTGGAGACGGCACTCTGCACCTGGTACCTGGTGGCCTTCCCACCGGAGATGGTGACAGACTGGCAGATGCTGCCCACAGAGGCACTGGTACACTGCCGTGTGCGCTCCTGGGTCAGCTTCGGCCTCGTGCACGCCGTCAATGCCACGCTGGCCTTCCTGTGCTTCCTGGGCACCTTCCTGGTGCAGAGCCGGCCCGGCCGCTACAATGGCGCCCGCAGCCTGACCTTTGCCATGCTGGCCTACTTCGTCACCTGGGTCTCCTTCGTGCCCCTCTTTGCCAACGTGCACGTGGTCTTCCAGCCCGCGGTGCAGATGGGCGCCACCCTCCTCTGTGCGCTGGGCATCCTGGCCACCTTCCACCTGCCTAAGTGCTACCTGCTGCTGTGGCGGCCAGACCTCAACACCCCCGAGTTCTTCCTGAGCGGGGGTTTGGGCGACACCAGAGGGCTGGGCGGCAGTGGGGGTGGGGAGGAGACCCAGGGAAAGAACAAGTGACCCCTGACCTCACCCCAGTGAACTCAGACCTAGTCAGGCCCATACCAAGTTCCTACAAAGCAACTTGCAGACTGTGCCCAGACTCTGCAAAGACCCCCCCCCCGCCCCTAGATTCTGCTGTCCTTGACCCCACAGTGACCTCCAGGCCAGCAGTGTGCACAAGGAGCCTCGGCCCAGTGGGGTCTCACCACCTGCAGCCCCAGAGTCAGGCTCTTTCCCTGTCCCAGCCGAGCCTTGGCCTGCACAGGTGACCCAGACCGACTGTTCCAGACAGAGGCCCATGGAGGGTTGCTGTGGGCCCCTGCAGCCCATGCTGAGCACTCAGGAAAGCCCCTGGCCCGACCACTTGAAGGCCAAGCTGGGCATCACTTGCCTGGCTGGGCCCGGCCTGAGGCCCCCACCCAGCTCCCTCTCCAAGCATCACAGGAGTGGGTGGTGGGTGAGTGGGCTGGGGTCGTCTTGACCCCTCTGCAGGGGCATGTGTCTGACCGTGGGACAGAGGGCTGCTCAGGAGGGAGGGAGCACCCCGCCTCCTTCTCCCTCCCTGATGGGCCCCAGCCACTAGAATGGGAGCTGTTGGCTCTAGCACCATGGACAGAGCCCACACTGGGGTGGGGTGTCAGCTCCAAGACCAGTGCCAGCCACAGGACCCCCTCAAGCCAGGAGCCAGCACCAGATGCAGACCTCCCACCAGAGCTGCTGTGGCCAGGAGCTCACCATAGCTGCACTCAGGGCAGCACCCAGCCAGTCCTGGGGAGGCTGACCTGCCCCAGCACCCCAGTCTCCTAAAGTGCGGAAGAAGAGACAAAGGTCACACACCAGCCCCATAAAATTAAATGCTTTTTAATGTTTAAAATAGCATTTACACGGAAGCAGCTCTGTTAACTATCTGGACGGACGCCCCGACTCGATACGGTATCTACAGTGCAGACGTATGCAGGCCAGACGCCGGGACGAAGCGGCGTATGTAGTGGGCAGTCACCCTGGGTCAGCCAGTTAGGGCAAGCTGGCCACACCCTTGGCCCCAGACCCAGCCCTGCAGCAGCCCTGTGCTTCTCGCCCCTCAGAGTCACGTCTCCCATCCCACCAGCCGAGACACGCCCCTCGGTCTGTCTCCTCCTCACCAATCCTCCCTCACATGTTCAAACACAACCTGTGTCCCCTGTGCAGGTGGGGGGACATGCAAACTCCGCTTCAGGGGACGGGGGCAGTGGCTGACTTGGCTGCCACCCCCCACAGCACACAGGCCAGGCAATAAATAAATAAATTAGATCCCTACCCTAGGCAGCCACAGAGGGGACTGGGGACTCTGATCCTCCCCTGAGAGGGCATCCCGGGCCTGGGCAAGATGGGTGCAGCCTGTGAACTGAGTGAAGAGGGGGGCCCAGGCCCAGCAGCCACCTCTCAGCTCGGTCTGAGGCCCTGTGCACAGCTCTGGGGTGAGTGGGGGTCCAAGGCCCACGCCAAGGGGTGGCAGGTCAGACCTGCCTGAACACGGAGATGGAGGCCCCAGTGAGGGTCTGCACAGATGCGAGCTGCTACAACCAGGAGTGGATGGGCTGCCCTCACCGCCCCCTCCTCCAGCCTGCTGCCACTCTCTGTCTAGACCGAGACCCCACGGCACAGAAGCACAGGCTGGTCTGACCCAGGACGGCCACTAAGGCAAGCCCACACAAGCTCCAGGTACGGCACCCTCCTGCCAGAGCAGGAGGGCCACCAGATGCCCCACAGCAGGGCCGGGCTGAAGGCACTCTCTCCTCGGTCACATGATATCGACAAAGAACTCACAGGGGTTCCCCATGGCCTTCTGGAATGACTGGCGACTGCCAGTCAACTCTGGGGGGACAGCGGCCAGCTCCCGGACAGGCGGCCCCCCAGGTGGCCCACCCACCACAGAGTACGCCTTTGTCAGGGGGTGCAGTGGGGGGAGCCCTGGGGCAGCAGCCGAGGCCTGACTGCGTGGGCTGCTGCCCCGGCTGAGCTGGCTAGCCGGACGCTCCCGCCAGCCACTGCCGCCTGCCCCACTTGGCGCTGTGGGGTCTGACTCACTGCCGCTGCCCCCGGCTCCAGCCGACCGGCCCAGGGCCCGACGGCTGCTCCCGCCAGCACTCCGGGTGGACCCACTGCTTTTGCTTCCTGGGGTCGAGAAAGAGGGAGAGGAATGGGACAGTCAGTTCCAGGACAGTTGGCCGTGGCCAGGGCAGCCCAGGGCAGAACCTGGTGGTCCTGAGCCAGGGTCGGGGAGGGTTGGGGGGCAGCCATGCAGACGTGAGGGCTGGGCCAGCCCCGCCCAGGGAAGCAGAGCAGCTACAGCAGGCGGGGGCGGGGGGGGGGGGTACAGACAGGCAGGGACGCTCCGGGGCCAGCACGATGCCCCAACACCTCACCCCAATGCCTGAACCGAGGGCCTGGTCTTGCAGCTGAGAAACTGAGGCGCAGAGAAGGCCCTGTGTGCCCGGTACACCTGCCGGCCACCCTGAGCTCCCCGCCCAAAGACCCGCCTATGACTGACCCCAGAGCCCTGGCCAGCTGCTCGGCTCAGCCTGTCCTGACTCTCAGGAAGCGTTGGGAACCTGAAGACGCCGAGTGGCTGGGGACGTGCCGAGAGGGACGGCGGGCAGGACCCTGGCTTACCGGCCCCGAGGGTCCGTTCCGCTAGTCCTTCAGTCTAAGGCTTGCTCAGCACAAAGCAAGGGATAGATGAGTTACACACCAGGCCTGGCCGGGCACCCACACCCGCCTACCAGGGTGCACCCCCTGCCAGCTGGGCCTGTCCAGGGTCCACAGGCACCGGGCACAGCCACCTGGCAGACACCGCTGCCCTCCAATCACTCTCCTCTCCCCCAGCCTTTCTCTGGGGCTGCTAGGCCAGCCACCTGACCTTTCCCCAGACACTGTGAGCATGCACCCATGGGCCTCATCGACCCCTACTCGGCCTCGGGACACTGTTCCAACAGGCCCCCTCCTCAGGAACACCACCAACATCCCTGCTCAGCACTCCACACATCCCAGCGTCCGGCTCCAGCTGCCTATGAAGCTGCCCACCTCTAGTTCCTTGCCAGGCTGCGGGTGCCCAAGGGAGGTGTCCATCCTCCACGCGTCCTGGGGCCCCTCTGTTGCTGCCCCACCCCAGGCCTCTATACCTCTCCATGCCCCCATCCCCACCCACACCGTCTCCTGGCCTCTGCATCTGCCTCACCAGCTAGAACACCAGCACCCCCCAAGCAACCCCTGAAGCCTCCAGGTTCTCCTCCTCTGTCCCCTTGCACCATTCACCCCTTCCAGAGGGAGCCCCCCAGGGCCCAAGCACAGAGCAGGTGGGAGCACACAGGGCAGAGGGGGTGGGCACACAGGGCAGAGCCAGGCGGTGGGGAGGCAGGGAGCCAAGCACCTGTGGGCTCTCACCTTCACTCTGCTGACTCCCAGCGCTGCCGCTGCCGTAGCTGAAACCAGGGTCCTGGTATGCGGGCGGGAAGCAGGGCGGGGGCCCTGGGTACTGGTAGGGGTAGCCCTGACCCAGGGGCCAGGGGGCAGCCGGGTGGGGCAGGGGTGCCAGTGTGTCCTGATCCGAGGCCCCACTGGAGCCACTGTTGAGGTTCAGGGCCGCAAGATCTGGTGGGAGGGGAGGGTGGGGGTGGGTAAGCCTGGGGTGCGCAGGCCGTCGGGGACGCCCGGCCCGCAGCCCCTGACTCACTGCTGCACAGGTCCCCGAAGACGTAGTAGCACTGCTCGGAGAAAGTGATCTTGTTCACCGTGTGCCGCAGGAAGCCCCGCTTCAGCATGCTGCTGGCGTACTTGCGTGCCTCCCGCCGCTCCTTGAAGCCCTCCAGGTGTGTGTACAGCCAGTCCACCACATCCGCCCCTGGCCGCAGCAGGCGTCAGGGCACAGAACCCAGGGCCGCCCGGCCCACGGAGGGCCCCCGCAGTGACAGTGTTGCGGGGCTACCCCGCCCTGCCCCGCCACCAGCCAGGGGACCCTCACCGATGACAGCGTTGGCAATGGTGATCTTGAGCCACATGCGGTCTCGGATCTCCAAGCCTGAGTCCGGCAGCTGCATGACGCGGACGACGGCGCCCATGTCACTCTTCACCGTCAGTGGGGCCTCCTCCAGCTCTGCAAGGCACGGTGCCCTCCTCAGCCCCGAGTGGCTGACGAGTGGAGGAGAGCTAGAAACAGACCCCAGGCCCTGCCTGCTGCAGCCCTGCAGAGGCCAGAGTCTGCTACTAGGGAGCACAGGCTGCAAAGCCGAGACTTGTGAGGCCCATACCACCGTTCAACAGACCCCGCAGGGCCAGGCCTGGGTCGGGGGGACCTTTGTCTCCCACCCTGCAGGTGCTTCATCAGGATCTCGGGTCCTACTAGGGCGAGGCCACCCCCACCCTGCAGACCGGCGCCCTCGGGCCAGAGATCAGGCCTCTTCCACCCCTCACACCGCGAGCTCAGGGGAGTTAGTTGTGTTAATGGCAGGAAAGCAGAGTGGGGGCCATGTGCGTGCACCCACCTCTCCCCTGACCCCGGCCATGGCTGACCCCTGGGCCCAGCCCCTGCAGGCACCTTCCACTCCCACCGCACAGACAGGGGGCCCACAGGTCCACGCTGGGTCAGACCCGGGTGAGCGCTGCAGCACAGACACTCAAGGCTGGCTTGGCTCTCGAGTGTGACCATGCCAGGTGGGCGGCCGGCCAGGCCTCACCCGGTGCTTCAGTCCCCTGATCTCGTGAACTGCCACTTACGCGGAGCGCCAGGCACAGAGCTGGTTAGTGAGGAGGAGCTGGTGCGGGTGATGGCGCTGGAGCAAGGGCTCGTACCATAGCGGGGCAGGGCTCCGGTCAGCGCCGCCGTGTGGGACAGCCAGGCAGCCGGGTCGATGGGCCGAACGGGGTCAGCTGGGCGGCCGCCACGTGGCAACAGACGATGAACAGTGGGGGAAAAAGCAGAGCCCGGGGCACAGAGGAGAAAGGCCCTCAGGCTGGGCCGGTGCGCCCACCCCCCGCCCCGCCAGCCCCATGGGCTCACTCACCCCTCGGGATGGTGAAGTAGCTCCGTGGGGTCGGGTCCCAGCACTTGGCCACCGTGAGGCTGATGGGCCTGTGGGGTGGGTGGGTCACACCGGTGAGGCCCCTCGGGCCCCACCCAGCCCTGCAGAGCCCCACCCCCTCCCCTGCCCCATGGATCCCCACCCTGCACAGGTCTCACCCAGTCTGGGACACGATCTCCCGCAGCACCCGCACCGCATCGTCGTTACTCATGTTCTCGAAGTTGACATCGTTCACCTGGGGGAGGGGTCAGCGCGGTGGGTCGGGGAGCTGGCCCCTCGGCCCCCCAGCAGCTCCCCACGGCCCGCACCTGCAGCAGCATGTCGCCGGGCTCGATGCGTCCGTCAGCGGCCACAGCCCCACCCTTCATGATGGAGCCGATGTAGATGCCACCGTCACCCCGGTCGTTGCTCTGGCCCACGATGCTGATGCCCAGAAAGTGGTGCCGCTCTGCAGGGGGGTGGGGTGAGCAGGGGGTCCCCAGAGGCCCGCAACCCCACCCAGAGACCCACACCCCCCAAGGGACCCCAGCCCGAGACCCCGCGGGGCCTCACCCATGTTGAGCGTGACGGTGACAATGTTCAGGGACATGGTGGAGTCCGTGATGCTGCTGAAGGAGGAGGCCTGTGGATGGACGGACAGAAGGACAGGCACCAGGTGAAGGGCTGAGGGCAGGGCCTGTGGCCGGAGAAGGGCTCACCAGCGACTCGCGGCCCACGCTACCCGGTCTGCCTGCCGCATGCGCTGCTTCCGCCGCCGGCGTTTGTGCTTCCGGATGAGGCGGGAGGAGGTGCTCTGCTCCGTGGAGCTGCTCAGCCTGGGGGGCACAGAGTCAGGGGTCGCCCTCTCCCGGCCCCAACTCCACAAAATTGAGGAGAAGGCAGGGACAGGGGCGGGCCCATAAGGAGAGGGCTCAGCCCTGCGCCGTGCACCCCTCCCCGCACATGTGTGCGCTCAGACACACGCATGCACCTGGGCACATCCCCCGGCTCACCCGCCCACCCACGCCCACCGGCTGGTGTTCTCATCCTCGTCGGAGTCGATGAAGCTGCTGGACTCCAGTTCGCTGCTCAGCACCGTGGATGTGCTGTCGGGGGGCAGCCCCAGGTCCCGGCGCCGGTCCCCCCTCTGGTGCCCGTTGGTCCGGGAGGCTGTGGGGATAGCAGGGATAGGGGCTGGCAGGGTGACTGCGGGGTTGCCGGGGGCCACTAGGGTCCTGGGCAGTTGGGTCTGGAACCTCTACCAAGGGACCCCCACTGGACAGGGGCTATACCCAGGGTCAGCAGGGCATGGGTGCACCACAGGGGCCCCAGGGAGGTCAAGGGCGTGGCCTCTTTACCCTCCTCACGGTTCCGGCGTCGGGCTCGCTCCCGCCGGTGGCTGACCACGGACTCCGTGCCAGTCTCATTGTCCATCCCATCACGGCTGCTGGCCACATTCGGGCTGTGCCAGTAAGAGGGGAGTGGGCCGGGGCAGGCCGGATCACGGGCGCCTGGAATGCCCCCTCAGCTCCCCAGCCCTCTCGTCCAGTGGGACCCTGACACTGACAGGGGCCCATTCACCCACCGGCCCACCCCGGCCTGTCTGCCTGCTCCTCCTCTGCTGCCCAGCTCCTAATGACCGTGGGTCCCTGCTCAGCTGCCCCTCCCCACCCGCAACAGGCCTGGCGGGCAGCAAGCCCCTTGAGAGCACGGGGCTCAGCGCCTCCAGAGCCCTTACTGGAAGGAGGGGGGCCGGGAGTCCCCAATGCCGCCTGTTCGCTCGAGAGGCGGGGGCAGGTCTGCGTGGCCGTCAGTGCCCTGAGACCCCACGTCGGAGTGCGCGCCCTCAGCCAGGACCAGCTGTGGACAAGAGTGAGGGCTCAGGGACGCTGGCTTTCGGGCGCCCCCAGCAGGGCACTGAGGCACAAGTGACCACCTCCTCCCACATTACCGGGCTGAGGACCCTCTGCCAACGTCCCACAGACTCACCCAGGAGACTACACGGCCATTGAAGCAGGGCAGCTTGGCATTATCGTCGGAGATCTCCTCCTTCACAACCCTGTGGGCAGATGTAGGCGTGAGGCTGTCGCACTAGGTGTGCTCCCACAGTGGGCTCTGGAGTAGGGCCCCCAGCATGGCCAGGGTGCATGCCACATGGGGCCTCAGCCACACACCCAGATGCCAGTCTGTGTGGGTGCCCTGCCCAGCATGCTCCCTTCCTGGGAGCCTTCATCATCCTTCCAAGGACCCCTCCCAAGGCCCAGGTCCAAGGGGGTCCAGACACCCAACCTACCAGCACCAGGAGTCCCTGCCTGGGACCCCTACGACATGAGGACCTACTTGGCTCTGTGCCTGTGCACCCCACAGGGGTGGGCCCTCAGGGCAGGGCTCTGTCCAGCTTCCTCCTGCCCGAACCCACCCCACCAGCCTAGAACAGGGCCTGGATCATGGCAGGCCTCAGCACAGACGCACGCTCGGTGAGACCCCGGGGACGTCAGCAGGTCAAGATGGCAGAGCACACACAACCCCTGCATTCACACTCCAAGGACACTGACCATCCTCCTGGCCAACTGGCCCAGCTGGGGAGACAGAAGCGGATCCCCACCCACTGCATCAGCCCAACACAAGACCTGGAAGGGTAGCCAGGCACAGGGCCAGCCAGGCCCTGAGAAGTCTCAGGTCCTGGAGGTCAGCAGGCCCCACTGGCCACACCACTGCCCAGGGGCTAGCCTGGCCCACCCCTAAATGCTGCCCTGTCAGGTGGGTTTGTGGAGGTGGGAAAGGCAGGTCGCAGAAGGCCAGGGCAACACCAGCTGGGAAGGAGGCCAATGACCCTGGGGTCAGAAACAGGATGGGGAGGTCCAGGTGTCAGGTTCAGAGGGGTGAGGAGGGCAGCAGGGGAGGGGCCCCGGGCAGAGCCAGCAGTGGCTGTGGCCCAGGCACATCCCACACTGTGGCCTCCTGGAGGCCCAGGAAGCAGGGCAGGCAGGGCGGGGCCTGCAGCAGAAGGTACCCTGGGGCCCCACCCCACTGGAGCCCAGCCCTGCCCAGCTCAACGCGATTTCCACACCTGGGACTTGGGCCTGGAGTAGGAACACGAGCTGCGAGACCAGGCAGGAAGCAGCCTCTTGGCCTGCTGGGCCCGGACCCCTGGACTCAGCTAGTCCCAGGCAGCAGGTGTCAGGAAGCTCCTGCAGAGCTGGCATCCACACTCCCACCCAGGGAGCAAGGACCCAAGCTACCCCGCCCATTGGGAGAGGGCCTGAGACATCTGGGCAGAGGACGGAGGAGATAGGGCCAGCCCGGGAGGGAGGGGACGCCCCACCAGGGTCCTATAGTGACCCCCAGGCACCTCCCAGGGCAGCCACACACGCACAGATGGGGTGCACACCCCAATGGGCAGAAAGAGTCATTTCTTGGGACCCTCCTCTCCCCAGCCAGGAGCAGACACTGTGTCTGCTGCCCCCATTCACGCACCACAGTCCCGCAGAGCTGAGCTCCAAGGAGGCCGTGACCCTGCCCAAGACTCAGCCAAGGAGGCCATACAGAAGGTGGTCACCACAGGAAGACCTGAGGTGGCCTGGAAATACCTGGGGTCCTCCAACTGCAGCCAGCACATAGGGGGCTGCAGCGAGCCCTCCGGGGGACCCAGCAGGCCCAGAGCACCATCTCTGAGTGACAACAGCAACAGAGACCTGGGAGGGACCTGGCTCCCACCTCACTGTCCAGGTGGCCCGGCTGGTGACCCCCAACGCACTCATGCCCCCACCCTCCTGACTCACCCACTGCCTCACCCAGCCTCCACACCCCAGGGCTGGCCTGGCTCCCTCAGAGGTGGGCACCCTGAGCCCCTACCGCCCAGGTGGCCAGCACCTCCAGAGGACCCATCACCCAGGGCTGCCCAAGGCCTCTGTGCACCCCACCTAAGCACGGATGCCCCTCCCAGGATTCAGAGACCCTGCTTCCCCAACATCTCCAGCCTGAGAAACCCATGTCTCCCAGCCTGCACAACAGAGCACTCGGCCCTCTACCTGGGAGCTGGGGCACTGAGAGGCAGCCAGGCCAGGCCAGCAGGCATCCAAGCCTCCAGGACAAAGGGCACAGGTGCACAATGCTGTCGACTGATGGCCTGGGACAGGGCCAAGGTCGGGGTGGGGTCGGGGGGGCCTCAGGGAGCATGGGGAATGCCCCCAAGCAACTCGGGGCTCCCTCCTGGGCCGGGCCTCACCAGGTGGGAGAGCAGGCCTCAGGAGCAGCGGTCAGTGAAGACACCCTCAGTGTGGCCACCCAGGGCACCCCTGCTGGCATCTTGCCCCAACCTCAGAATTCCTGGCGAGAGCCCGGTTAACCTGGAACTTGGGCTGCCCAGCCCCACCCGCCACCCCCACAGACTCGCCCCGGCCAGGAATCTGCTCAGAGTGGGGCTCTTGGAGTTGAGCCCAGGGCCCAGGAGGACCCTCAGGCTCCCAGAGGCCACAGCACGCCACAGGCCAGCAGGATGACCCCAGCTGTGTCCCCAGAGGCACAGAGTCCCCCCATGAGTCAGGGCTCCTCAGTTCCCTCGGCGTTTTCACAGGTCCCCTCACTGCCTCCTGACCCAGCTCAGGTTCTGCAGGGTGAGGGGACCTTGTCCTTCACGTGCTGCCACAAACAGGGGTGACCTGTCTGGACTCTCCCCACACTCCTGGGGCACTGACAGTGACAGCAGAGCTGCAGAGGGCAGAGGGAGGCTGCAGGCAGTCTGGGGCAGGCCAAGCGCAGGCCCCAGCACACCACCCACGGCCCACAGACAGTTGGCCCCAGGACCGGAGCTCCCGGCCCAGAGACAGAGGAGCCAGGTCCCCTGCCAGGCGGACGAGCTTAGTGCCAAGTGCAGCCAGGCCTGGAAACAGCAGAAGAACTCTGGTAGTGGAAATCTGTGAGCTAAGGACCCTCAGCCTCTGCTTCCCAGCCCAAACACCAGGCCCAGACCCCAGCTGCAAAGCCATTCACCAAACCCAACGCTTGGCATCTCCAGGCGAGGCCACCACAGGTCTAGAGACCCTCCCCAGCTTCACTGGGGCAGAACAGCTGTGACCTGCATGGAAAAGTGCAAGGTGGGCATAGGACTCTCCACTCAGTTGCTCAAAGATGCCTGTGGGGGAGCAGGGCCAGCCCAGAGCCCATGGCCACACCTCAGACTCCCTCTTCCCTTCCTGGTCAGCTGTGGCTGTAAGCAGAGGCCCCAGGAACTCAGGGCCCAGCCCACAGCGAGAGGAGGGGTTGGGGCAAGAAGCCCAGGCCCACCAGGTACTCCTCACAGTCCCCAGTCTGAGGTGACCCCTCTCATGCGGGGGTCGCTGACCCAGCCCAGCCAGGACCTGCCCTCTTTCTCAAACCTCCAGCTACATCCATGAGGTACCAAGGTTGAGCCTCCAGCTCTTATTTATTCTGAAGTGTGAGTGACTAATCAGCCCCTCCCAGAAGAAGTTATTCTACTCAAGAAATGATCATATAGAATAAGTAAAGTTTGGAGTGCTGTAGGCAGATCTCATAGAAGGGGAGAAAGACGGCAGATCCTCTCCCAGGTTTCTGAAGCCAACAGGCCACGAACCAGAGGTCTGGCGGGAGGTGGGGGTGAGGGAGTGGAATAAGGTGAGCCTCCCCTGTTCTGTCTGCCTGTGTGCCTTCCAGAGTCACCCCAATCCTTCCCCCACCCCAGCCTACCAGCCTAGTCCTGTTTCCTCCCCTACATCCCAGCCATGCAAAACAGACAACTTGAAGAACTCCTACTCATACTCCAAGACCCAGATCTGCCTGCCCACCATCCTCCAAGGCCAGGGCACCCGTAAGTCCTGCAAACCCCACAGCAGACCTGCCCTCTGCTGGGAGTGTATGTTGTGGGTGTGGAGTCTCTGCAGCTCAGTGGCTATCAGACACAAGAGCAATGTCATATCAGTCAGGATGCACCCCAGAGCACCATCCAAGGGCAGCAACCTGGGCGAGCTGGGCATATGCCATGCCACACGCTTCCTGCAGACTTGGGTTTGTGACAGAGCATGTGCGACTCTGGTGATTTTTGCTAAAACAATAAACTAAATGAAAAACAAAAGTTCACTTCCATAGACCTAAAGCTTACAGTCAAAGCAGCCCAGACCCAGAGGAGTGAGACAGTGAGAGATTGCCCAGTGAGGGTAGGCCAGGCAGCCTGGACCAGACTCCCTAAATCAATGTCCTACTCTGAAGAGCCCAGCCTCGGGGCGGCTCCTAATCTGAGCCCCGTAGGGCTGGGGCCTCCACCTTTCCCAGGCTGCCAAGGGCACACGTTCCCCTCTCTGCCTCTCCCTGGTGTTGGAGAAGCCCAAGAGAATCTAGTTGTCTATACACCCCTTAGGCCTCCCTGAGAGCCACAGATGGTCTTAGCTTGACCTGGGGGGCCCATGCAAACTACACAATCCAGGAAACGGCCGCAATGTCAAAGTCCCAAGACTCAGCCACATACAAGGACACAGGCTGCCTGAGGGCGCCCAGGCACACCTGCTCAGCCCACGAGGCCTCTGGGTACCCAGCCCCCCAGCACCGCTGAGCAAGGGACTCAGGTTACCCGTGACTGTGCTGGGTCAGGCCTCCAGCAGACAGCCAGCCTCCTGCTCACCACTCACCACTCCAGAAGCCCAGCCCAGCACAAACAGGATGTCCCCTCGGCCAGGATAGCCACTGCTAAGGGCTGATGTGGGGACGCTGACCCAGAGGCAGCCCGGAGTCAGCAGGTGGCCTGGGCTGTTCCCAGGAACCCAAGTGCTGGGCAGCTCAGCAGGAGCAGAGGCCCTGCGGCCAGCAACCCCAGGGCAGGAGTGGGCAGGATGACATCCCACGGTCCCCTGTGACCCTTGACCTCTGCCCTGTCCTGAGGACCCTGTAGAAGGCGGCCAGGAGGAGGCTGTCTTGAGCCTCCAGAAACTTCTGCAGATCCCAGTAGACAGATCCGTGCCCCTGTCCCAGATAACCTCACTTCCCCCATGCTAACTAGGGGACCCACTGGGTGGCTGGCACCCTGCCCCCAGCCCAACCCTTTTCCCCAGGCCCTTGGACACTCTTCTGATTCCAAGCTCC
The DNA here is from genome assembly GCF_048773025.1 of Camelus bactrianus. NCBI lineage: Eukaryota > Metazoa > Chordata > Mammalia > Artiodactyla > Camelidae > Camelus > Camelus bactrianus. The sequence goes on along the minus strand of NC_133551.1, from coordinate 79,245,081 downwards.
ACGAATCACAAGCTCTCCTGGCCATCCCCCAGCACTTGCCCTCCACAGAAGTGGGGCAGCGAATTCTGAATCTGACAGGTGCCAAAGTGGGATTCGGAAGTCGACCTGGACCACAGACCTATACCGGAAGATCACACAAGCTCAGGACAAGGCCCAGGGTGCGCGGAGAAGCCAGGACCCTCGCCGGTCCACGGCCCAGAGTTCTCAGGCTCCTACGCAGGCCGTCAGGGGCCCAGGCAGTGTCCCCTCTCTGAGCACAGACAGGTGGGACACACCACACTAGGGCAAGCAGGCGCGTGGAGGCACCGACCGGGTCGCAGCCCCAGGATCCCCATGATGCCCCGCCTGGCGCAGACAGGTGCCGACACGCGAGCCCGAGCTCGCGCACAGGCCCCGCTGCCCACTGACCCGAAGTCCTGGTCCATGGACTTGAAGAAGAATTTGTAGGCGTGCACGGGCCGGTTGCTGAGCACGTTCTTAAAGTCGGCCAGCGTGACGCGCTCGGGCGCCACGGGCAGCTTGACCAGGTACGGCGTCTCCTCCTCGTCCATGTGATAGATAATCTTGGTCTCCGCCATGGTGCGGCGCTCAGGCCCGGCCCGGGCCTCGGACGCGGGCGCCTCTCCGCCGCCGGCCCGCGCCCCGCCCGCGCGCCGCTCCCGGCCCGGCCGCGACCAGGCCTCCGCGCCCCTGCCCGGCCGCCCCGGCCCCGCCGGCCCCGCCCGCCCCTCCGGCCTCAGCCTCGGCCCTGGTCCCGCGCGCGCCCTGGCTGCTGCCCTGTCGCCGGCGGCCGCCCATGCGCCCCCGGCCCGGGACGCAGGCAGGGAGGGCGCGAGGCCCGCCGCGTCCGTGCGCCCCGCCGCCGCCCCCTCGGGCCGCGCGTTAAAGGGACCGCAGGCCCGGCTGCTCGCGGCCGCCGGGGGCGCCCGAGAGCCGCGGGCCTGACGTCAGCGGGCGGCCCGCGGCGCGGGGGAGGAGCTGCGCAAGCGCGGGCGGGGTGGGCGGGGCGCGCGTGGGTGGCGGGGTTTCCCTGCCTGCGTCCCGGGCTCAGAGCCTTCGGCCCACGCCCCGGGCGCCCCGGACACGCGCAGGCCAGCACACTGGGGTCCCTGATTCTCGGCCTGTGGGCGGTCTGGGGAGCACCCCTTGAGGAAAAGGTGGGTGGGGACCTTCCGGAGGCTCCGCACCCCGTCTGCACGTCGCGCCCCCACCGGAAGACTTCGGAGGGGTTCCGCGCGGCCCGGTTCCGGGTCTCCATCCCTTTAGAGTCCGGAGGCGCCCAGGTCACATCGGCGGGCTGCGGGAGACCGCGGGAATTCTTGTGTCCGGGCTGGAACTGAGGACACTTGGTCACTTTGCGCCCCCGCGCCAGCTTGGAGCTGGCGCTCCAGGTCCTACGGGGGCTTCAAGAAATAGAAGCCAAGTGAATGCAGATGCCCATGTGGACGTGGGAGTGAAAGTGTGAACACGTGTTTGTGATGCTCAGGCGACAGTGGGGGTCAGCACGGGCAGCCGTGCGCAGGCACGCACGCAGGAGGTGCCTGGGCACGGTGCTCCTGACAGCCGGTGTAGGGACTTTTTCCCTGGCTCCTGTCCATCCAACCAGCCTGGGGTCCTCTATGGGGCAAGGAAAACGCGGTGTGAGGGGTCCAGCCCACTGGGGACAGCTGTTCTCCCTCCCCTACCCCAGCAGGAAAACTTGAGGCCACCAGGAGGCCCATGCTGGCCAAAGCAAGAAGGGGAAAGGCCCTAGGATAGGGCCTGAGAGTGACGCCCCGAGACCTGTCTCCAGCACTTCCCTCGAAGCTGGCAGAGCCTGGTACTCTCCTGCATGCCAGGTCATGGTCATTTGCAGGCAGTGGATCAGAACAAGAAAAGACTCTATTAGTCCATCACTGACTGGAGGAACCAGAGTTTGGCCATAAGTCTAGGCTAGGGACCACCCCCGGTGAGCCTAGGGCGTGGGTCCTGACCTCCATTCCCCTAGGCTCTGATGAGGAGAGCAGGGCTCTGTGAGGTTGGCACCCACGCAGCAAAGCCTGGGCCTTCTCTTGGGTCTCAGTGTCCCCAGAGGTAATCTAAGGAAACCAGGCAGGATGGCCTTAGAGGAAGGGTCCTTCATGGCTGTCTGCTGGGTATTCAGGGAAGGGGGAAGATGGTACCATGAGAGCTCACCAGGGGACCAGCACCCCCAGGCCAGACACAAATGGCTGCAGGTCACACAGATGCAGGGGATCTGATGCCCCAGCTGCACTCCAGCCCCCAAGCCTCTATCTCCCACCTGAAACAGCCCAAGTCACAGGAGAGAGGCTGGTAACCAAAGGCCAGAGGCCAATCCCAGCGCCAGTGCTGAAGTGGTCAAGCTGGGCCCCTTCAAGGAGGGTGAGTTTGTGACCACAGCCTGAACTCTTACAGGAGGTGCCTTGTCCAGTGGCAGTGTGGCTTTGGGCTGGGAGGGAGGCACATTCTGAAGCCAGCCACAGCTGCTTGTCCCAGCCTCCCTCCCTGCCTTTGCCACCATGGGGTCCTCGTGGGGCTGTGATGAGAAAACAGCTATTTTGAGTTGCTGCCCAGGCACTTCACAGTGTGACAACCCTGCCCATACCGGGAGTCGGGACATTTAGATAAGGATTTCCACCACCTTGCTTTTTCTGGGTCATCTTTTAAAATGACTAGAGTTGAGCCCGTGAAAGTCAGTGACTGCTGCCCCAACCACCTTATAAGTCATAGATGCCCACTACCCTCCTGTCCATCTCCTGCTCACCAGGGGCCTGGATGTAAGACTGCCCTTCCCCTAGCTCACTGGGCACCGCCCCCACCAACAGCAGGATCTCTGAGTAACAAGTTTTGTGACTCTAGTTCTTTGTGTGAGGTATTGAAACTGTGCCTTCATCAAAGGACCCTGGGGTTTTCACTTTCCCAAAGTGGGAGCTGGGATACTGGGGGAGCCAGCTGCTGACCCAACCCCATGTGGTATCTGGTGCTTCCTCACTCAGCAGGTCAGAATCTGCACACTCTCAGCACCCCACTCTGGATTTTCCAAGTAGGGTGACAGTCACTCTTTCCTGCCCCCTGCTGTCCTGGGAGGGCTTTGGAGGATGAGGTCAAGGTTGGAGGAATGGGCTTCTTCCCCCAGCAGCTCCCTTCCTTTCCCTCCTGTGCTGCCAGCACCCCCGTCTGAACGCCCTCCTGCTACCTGTTTCCTCCCCGTTTATCCTCATACATCTAATCTCATCTTGGTGTCCACCTCCCTTCTCAGAGGACTAAACTAATACAGTCTGCCCTCTACCCTCACATCCAACACAGCCGCCACGTCCAAATAAACCCTCAGAAGAGGATGTGAAACTCCTTCCCAACCAGGAATAAGTGCATACAGTCGACTACCGTCGCCCTTCTTAGACCTTCACCCAATGTGTGGGTGATGACAGTGTGACTTCAGATGAAGGAAAGCACTTGGGGGTTCCCAAGGCCCAGACTCTGCCCCCCAGGGAGATGGAGGGGGAGAGAAGAGGCATACCTGGGGCCAAGTCTAAAAATCAGGTGTGGTCTTTATTGTGACGGTGGCAATTCCCTGGGATGAGCAAATGTGGGGTGTCAGGAGTGGCAGCTCTGGCCACTCTAAAAGCATCTTCAACCCCCTCCTGTCCTCAGCCAAAACAGAAGTCAAAGGAGGCCTCACCCCTGGACTCCAGCCCAGGGAGCTAAGGGAAGGGGGTCAGGGTCAAAAGTCACGTGGAGCCTAGTGACTGTCAAGGCAGCTTGTTGGAAATGGGGCTGGAGCAGGGTGGAAAGCAGAGAAGGGGCCCCAGGGCAGCACCAGGGGGTCCGGGGCAGCACAAAGGAATGTTAGCCCACGGCCTGGAGTATGCAGTCCTCAGGTTCCCGTGCAGAGGCCACGGCAGCTGGCAGGTAACACAGTACAGCCTAGGGGAGCCAGCAGGCACTCCCCAAGGAAGGGTGAGGAGGGTGGGAGTGCCAGCCCCAAGGCGGGCCCCAGCTCTGAGAATCCCCCTGAGCTCCTCCAAGAGTGTCTTCCCACCCCCAGCCCTGCAGAGGTGGGACTCCGGGCCCCCAGGAGGCAGAAGCCAGGAGAACTTTGGGGGGGGGGGTTGGCTGCAGGAGGAGGAAGAGGGAAGGGCACCAGCTGAGGGTGCTGAAGGGCACAGCTGCAGGGCCCGCAGTCCCTGGGAGCCCACTATTGCTGGTGAGGACAGGGTGGCTCCTGAGAGGGGTCAGGAGGCAGCCTCACGCTGCACCAGTCCAGGCCAAGCTCCAGGACAGCGGAACCAGCCGCTGGAAGGGGGGCCAGGTGAGCTGCGCAGGGGCCAGGAGGAGTCCTCCGAGACGGACAGGCAGGAGCTGGCAGAGCTGCTGGCCCAGCCAGGAGCCCGGGATCACCTTACTTGCAGTACTCCTTCCTGAACTCTGGAAGCCAAGGGGACAGGTGGGTGTCTGCCCTCTGTTTCTCTGTTGCAGGGGGAGGAGGGGAAATAGGGCAGACATCCAGGAGGACTGCTCGGGGGCATCTGGAACACTGAGGTGGCAGGGGACTCCTGCCCGTGGTGTGGCTGGTGCCTTGGCGTTCTCAGCAGGTGGAGTGGGGTGCCAGCTGGCTCTGAGATGGGCAGGGGTCTCCCTCCCTCAACTCCACTCACCTTTGTCCAAGTCGATGTTCTTCGGGGGCAGGGGACTGTGGGCCAGCTCAGCCCTCTCCTTCAGGATGTTGTTTTTGTAATCTGGTACCGGGAGAGAGCAAGGTGAGGGCCCTCCCGGAGATGTGCCTCCCCCACGCCAGGCCTGGGAGGCACAGTCTATCCCTTGAGGTCCCAGGGGGCCCCTCACCTAGTTGGATGTCCTCACTCCTGTAAAGAGCCTGATCTCCTGTGGCCACAGCAAACTCTGCCATGTTCACGTCCTTCCTGGAGGAGGAGGGTGGTGGGAGGTTAGAGTAGTGGGTGGGTCTACCCAGTCCCGGGGAGAGCTGGGAGGGGCACTCACCCCTTGGATTTCAACTTCTTGTCGGAGTATTCGTAGCCTGAGGAGGGAGACTCGTGTTGGGGTCAGCCTCGTTCCCTCCCCTGCTCCCCTAGCCCAGAAGAACCCTCCCAAACCCAGCACCCGGGCTCACTGGGCCCTCTGCTCAGGCCCCCACACCCCAGACCTCGGGTCGGGAAAGGCTTCCTAGTTCTGGGCTCAGGCGCTGCGCTGCGGAGCCCCGGCTCACCTCCGCGGCGGCGCTGTCGGGTGGCCAGGACGACAGTGATAAGCAGGAGGATGAAGAGCAGAAGCGTGGCCAGCACGTAGCCCAACTGCTGGAAGAAGTGCGCTCGGCCTTCAGGGACGATGACGTTGATGACGCTGCGGCCGCGCGCCAGCGTGGGGTCTGCTGGGGCCGTGCGGGGGCAGCGTCAGGGAGCGCCCGGCGAGACCCACAGAGCAGTGCACCCCGACCGGGCCTCCCCAGCGGAGCCGCGTGGGTCTTGGTAAGGGACGGGTGGCCGCCGCCCCCGGGGCCTCCCCTCCGCTCACACCCAGGTGCCTGATGTGTGACAGGAGTGGATCAGGGAGGTTGGCTGCTGCCAAACGCGCCTCGCTGTCCCCTTCCCCGGAGACGTTCCCCAGGCGCCCAGGGCGGCCTCCTGCACCTGGGCCGGGGGCGCTGCTGTGGCTGGAGCCGTTGCCCGGCGAGTTCCGCGGGGGCGGCTGGGCGGCGGGCTCGGTGACTCTCAGGTGGAAGACGCGGCGCTCGTGCAGGCCGCAGTAGTGGTGGTGCAGGTGGCAGGAGTAGGTGCCCTCGTCTGCAGGCTCCAGCGGGTCGATGCGCAGCGAGAAATCGCCGCGCGCGAAGGCGTCCGCCCCCACCGCCACGCGGTCGCGCAGGAAGGGCGGCCCGTAGGCGCGGCGCTCGCCCGACGCGTACAGGTCGAGCAGGCGGTCTGCGCGGTCATGCGGCACCCCGGGCGGCTGCCGGTCCCAGTGCACCACCTGCTGCGCCTCCTCCAGGTGCCGGTCGGTCCACACGTGCGCGCGGTTCACGCACGTCAGCAGCGCGGGCGCCCCGCGCTCCACAGCCAGCACCTCCTTCTCGCCGTCCCAGTGCGCGCCGGCGGCCCGGGCTGGGGGAGCGAGTCGGTCAGGGACCCGCGCCCGGGAGGGAGCCAGGAGGGGGGTGCGAACGGGCGGGAGGGGGACACTCACGGTCATCAGTGACCTTGAGGAGCACGGCCAGGCTCTCGTAGAGGTGGCAGTAATGGTGATGCAGGTTACAGGTGTATAGCCCCTCGTCCGTCTCCTCCACCGCTACGCACCGGGAGAAAACGCAGCCGTGAGCTGCGTGGACCCTGCCCACGCCCCCGGAGCCCCCAGGCCGCCGCCGCGGTTCCATGGCCCGTACCGCGGATGAACAGTGAGAAGTTGCCGTCGTGGAAGGCGGAGGGAGGCAGCTGGAGGCGGCCGCGGTCGCGGGGCTCATAAACGCGCTGCTCGCCCGCCGAGTACATGTCCACGAGCCGGCGCGCAGGGCCACCGGCTGGGCCGCTGCTGAAGTCCCAGTGGACCACGCGCTGGCGGTCGTGCAGCCGGTCTTGGGTCCACACCATACGCGGGCTCTGGCAACGCAGCACGGCCCGGGCGCCGGCCGCCCAGCTCACTGCGGACTCGGACACCACGGAGCTGCCGGAGGTCGCGGGCCCCGACGGCCCTGGTGAGAAGGGAGCGTCACTGGGGGAGGGGTGTGGCCCAAGAGTCCAGGTGCAGGGTGGGACAAGCAAGACAACAGAAAGACTGACGGAGTTCCCAGGGAGGGCGGTCACTAACCTGAGGACAGAAGGACAGCAGAGCCTGGAAGGAGAGGGAGAGTGAGTCACACTGGGGCCAGGGGGGCACCTGAGCCTCTACATCAGGGTCACCCACCCAGACTGGGCCCCCACTTGGTTCCCTGGGTCCCTTCTACAGTCCTCGCTGAGGTGGTGCTAATGACACCCACTTAACAGGTGGAGTTAAAGCCAGAGCAGCCCGGAGGACATAGGTGAGGGTCTCTTCCCCCTACCTCTCCCAGGCTCCCACACAATCCTCATGGCCACCTGCCTGGGGTGCGGGGAGAGCAGATGGCCCTTTGGGGGATGAGGGGTGGAGCCAGGGTTAGACCCTGGGCAGGCCAGCTCTGGAGTGTGCATGTCACCAAGGGCCACCCTGAGGAGTGGTGGCCACCATCCCCAACACTGCAGCAAGGCCACAAGAGCACCAGGGCCTGACACCTCGGGCCAGTTTGGGGGGCTCCTTGCACATGCATATCCAGTGTGACACATGCACCTGCCTTCCAGGGTCCTCTGACAACTGGTGCCCCACCCCAGAAACCCCTCGGCCTTCCTAAAGCATGAGAAGCCTGGACGTGGGAAGTGACCCCACCATCTGCCACCCCACAAGCCAAATTCCTGCACCAGAGATGTGGCTGAGCGCCTGGACTGGACGCAGGAATGTGCCCGGTCAGCAGGCCAGCCCTGGGGGCGGGCTCAGGGGCCCAGGACCCAAGAGGGCGCCAGAAAAGACCCTGTGAGACCCACGGTTCCCAGGCTCCCCTTGGTACCCCAGCCCTCTCTCCTCCTGACGGCAGAGCAGCACAGGCCTGAGGGGCATCCGGGAGACCGGAGAAAGGGTGTGTAGGGACCCAGAGGAGCCACTCCCGCCTCAGCCTCCCTGCCCTGCTTGGCCCTCTGGGGCCAGTTCTGTGCAAGGGGAGGTTATGTGTTGATCTGGGGGCCTTATCATGGTGCCCTGTTCCCTCTGAGGCCCCCAGACCCGTCCCCTTCGGGGTGGGGCGTCCCTCCTCCCACCCCACCCGGGGCTGGAGCTGAGACAGGCAGCGCAGCCCTAAACACAAACTCACTCAGCCCCACTGGTTGCTTTTGCCTCCTGACCCCCACCCACCCGAACTCACTCTGCAGAAGCACAAGTTTCCAGAGCAGGACCTGGGCCCGCAGCTCCATGGCGCCCGCCTGGCCCTCTGGCCGCTTTGTCTCGCTCAGGCTCTAACTCTCCAGAAAAACAGCCCGCCCCCCTCCCCCTCCTCAGAACCCGCCATGACATCACGGAGCCCTGCAGACCGACCGCCCCCTCCGCTCCTGCCCAGCCTCTTGGCCTCCCCAGATCCTTAGCTGGCCTAGTGGGAGGGGTAGGGCCTTGGCCACTATGTCCCAGACGGTGAGGGGAGTCAGAGCAGAGACTTGGCTTCCCCTCTGGCTCAGGTCCTGAAGAAGGGGGCAGTAGCTCAGCCCTCGGAGGGGCAGGAGGGCCCGAAAGCCTGAAGGCATGGCCCCGGATACCCTGTAGATGTCTGTGACACACAGGGCCCCTCTGGGGCCACTGCAGGCCTGGGGTTCTGGGGTGAGCACCCCTCGCCCCCTGCTCTGTAGGGGGACATTGGCCCAAGGCATCCCTCCACTGGGGGCCAGAAGAAAGGCATCCTGAGGTCGGACCCCCAAGGAGCCCAGGCTGCCACGTGATGACCCGCGCAGGCCCGTCTCCTCTGGGGACTGCATTTCCTCATCTGTGTAGTGGGGATAAGAGTAGCACCAGCCCTGGGGAGGTACAGGGGGGCTCCCACCAGACAACAGGATGGGCACTGCTGTCTACGTCAACTGCACCATCCAGAGAGCCAGCCGGGGAGATGAGGGGTGGGGACCCTGAGCACTGAGTGGGGCCAGCCCAGTGCCCCTGTCCTGGTGCCCCTGCCCCCATCTGCCCACTATCAAGGGCACAGCGTGGTGCCCATGAAACCCCGTCCAGACCTGGGTGCCCTGCTCCCAGGAGCACCCCCACTGCTCCCAGGAAGGGAAGGAAGGGGTGGGGTATGGGAGCCTTCCCAACAGAAGGCACAAATTTGAAGCTCTGGGAAAACTTACAAAGTCACATAAACAAATGTGAAATCACAGACCTCGCACTGTGTACCAAACCTACTCTCTCTAGTTAAGCAAACCTCAAAAAAAGAAAAAAAAAGAAAAAGAAAAAAGAAAAACTCCACCACATCACCACAGAAAGCCACAATGCATTTTTCAGACTGCCCATTTGGACTGAATTATTGTCACAGGTCCCAGGCCCTGGTGGGCCGGAGTCTCATTCTTGAACCCTGCCCTGGTCCCCAAGTCCTCAGAAGAGCGAGTGAGGAGCCCAGCCCAGCCAGACTCTCTGGCTCCAGGGAAGGGGAGGAGGCTGCTGCTGCTGCTGCTGCAGTAGGAGGGAGTGAGGGGTGACAACAGGTAGGACCAGCTGGGAGAACACCCCACCCCCAACCTAACGGACCTATTTTCGTCTGCAAGATCCAGGCCCTGGGAGGCGGAGCCCTTTCCAAACTGGAATCAGGGCTAGTCTCCCCACCCCACCCTAGCTCCTCCCTGGGCCTTTCATTCTGGAAAAACAAGCCCTGCCTGGCTGGCCTTGAGGCCTGGCCTCTCCCCCTGTTTTCCTAACTGGTTTACATTAGCACTGCAGCCTCCCTCCCAGCCTTCCTCTGCGCCCCCACCCATGTCTGCCTCTCTCCTTCGGTCTCTACTGCGCTGGCCTCCACCTCTGCCCTCTGTTCCTGCCTCTGGCTGCCAGGCTGTCTCTCCTTCGTGGAGGGAAGATGTCCAAGCAGGGCTGGAGGGAGGCAGAGATGACCCAGGTCCGGCCCAGCAGCCTGGAAGGGGACAGGGTCCGCTCCCTGCCTGGTCCACACCCTAAACTCCCTCTCCCAGTAGGTCCCCTGGCCTCAGGCCCTGTGCTGAGGCCTGGTGGCGCCCCCGTGCTGCAGATCCAGCCCTCAGCTCAGCCCAAAAGCAGAAGTCTGAAGGAGGACCCCCACCCCCTTGCACCACTGCAGTGGAATGCTGCAACCCCTCTTCCCTGCCCTGTTCTCTCCCTGCTTGAGCCCACCTCCCCAGTCCTTGGCAGGAAGTAGTCATAGATGGAAGCAGAGCCCAAGAGAGAACAGATCGGAACTGAACAGCCACCAACATCACTGTGGTCCCCCTGAGTTCCAGGCCAGCCCCAGCCAGACCAGAGCCAGACCCACATCCCCTCTCCTAGGAGTAGAGGCTGCACAGGACGAGGAGGGGCAGCCAGCCCAACTGAGCCTGAGAATCAGAGTCTGGCTCCAATCCTGGGGACTCGGACATTCCAGGCAGCCAGGCTCATGGGGAGGAAAAACCACAGGCACTCAAGAGCACAACCTGACACACAGACACGTGCTCACACGTGCTGTTCAACATTCGGCAAACACTTCCTGTGCACCCACTGTGTGCCATGCACTGGGAGTCAGCCCCGAACTGGATGCCAAACTCCTGCCCTCTTTGGGCTGTTAGAGGAGGCCTGCTCGCAGATAAATGACATCATCTGAAACGCGAGACTCACAGAGACAGCTTCCTAGGGAGCGACCCCACAAGTGGACAGCCAGGCCGGCGCCCAGGAAGCTGCCTGTAGGGGGAGGGAGGGTGGGGCTTGGCGCAGAGGTCTGCAGGGCTGTGGCCTGGCTCTCATTCACACCCGGCAGGATGAGGCCTGAGGGGTTTACGATCAAGAGAGATGTGGTCTGGTAATGCAGGAAATGCCAAGATAGTTTGTTTAGAGCTGCCAGGATTTACAGGAACATACCAGGAAAATGACCCTCCAAGGGCCAGGTGGTGGACAGAACTCCAAGGTCCTCCCCTAGAGTGGCGGGAGGGGAGACTGTGGTGGGGTAGTCCTTTGCACCCACACAACAGAGGTGCAGGGCTGTCACTTGCAGAGACCGAGTTTCCCTCATAGCCGAGTAGTCAGCTTCTCCCACCGGCCATGCGGTGAAAGGGCTCATGGAGGCGGCTGTGTGGCCAAAACCTGAGGCTGCAGCCCCACCCACTTCATTCATCAAGAAGAACACGGACCTTGGCCTGTAACTGCTAGGAATGGGTTCTGCCAGCCACCCAGATGGGCCTGGAAGAGGACCGCAGGTGAGGACACAGCCCTGGCTGACACGGGTCTGACCCCGTGAGACCCTGGGTGGAGCTCCCGGTAAACGCACGTCCAGAGCCTGACCCATGGAAGCTGTGTGGTTAACGAGCCTGCTGTGTGAAGCTGCTAAATTTGTGTTGACTTTTCATGCTGCCAACAGGAGACAGACACAACTGCTTCCCAGGACAAAGCAAGGGCAGGACTTAAAAAGACAAAAGCACAAGTCTTACAAGGAAAGGGACTGGTGTCTCGGCTGAGGACTGGCTTGTGGGCAGACTGCTGAGTCACAGCTCCCCTCGGGTTTCTCCAGAACCGTGTCGATCCACTGTCACCGTGAGGCTGAGGCCAGAGGGCGGAGCTGCCCCACAGACCAGAGCACCCGCGATCCACCCTCACACTGCTGTCTTCCCAGAGGTGGTCACTTGCACATGTGTTGGTCCTTCTTCTGGAGTCCTGGTGGTCTGCCACGGCACTGTCTCACTCTGTGGGCCAGGGGACTCCAGATCCCATGTCTGATGGTCTGTGCGTCCCGTGGGGGCTCTCAGCCCTGCTGGTGGAGGCCCACAAGTCGGATGACACGCTGAGATGGGGCTGAGAGACCACTGATGCATTGAGACACTGATTTGAAAATACAGACAAGAACACTTGGAAACACAGAAGCATTATTTCATGGACCAGGCAACCCCTTCACCCTGAGAAACCGTCAAGGACCCAAGACCAAGGATTTTAGCAGTCGTGGTCAAACCCTCAGCAAGCGGTTTCCTGCGTGGTGTCTTTAGTGGGGAACAGGCACGCCCCACTTTACTGCGCTTCACAGATGATGCATTTTTACAAACTGAAGGTCTGTGGGGACCCTGCGTCAGGCAAGCCCACCAGGGCCGTTTTCCCAACAGCACTTGCTCACCCCGGGTTTCTGTGTCACATTTTGGTAATTCTCACATTTTTAACCCTCCACCAGCAAGAAAGTTATGACTCACTGAAGGCCCAGATGATGGTTCGCATTTTTTAGAGATAACAAATTTTTTAACTAATGCACGTGCACTTTTCAGACATAATGCTGTTATGCACTTAATAGATTATGGTATAAATGTGGCTTTTACATAGGCCGGGAAACCACAGAATGTGTGTGCCTCGTTTTGTCATGGCATTCACTTTACTGCAGTGGCCGGAGCCTGACCCGTGGCGCCCTGCAGCCCACCTGTACTCTCCCCACTGGCCTGTTCTGTTTGAGAAGGTGCGGGGAGGCCAGCCAACCAACATGCAGACACTGCTCACGTTGCTCATGAACCGGAGCCAGACCCCGGGTGGCAAGGTGGCTTCTGGATTTCCATCTTTCCCGTCACGCCAGGAAGATCTCCTCATCGTCCTTATCACTTCATCAGTTCTGTAGCCAGGAGTCAGGAACCATCGATTTACTTCCATCAGATGTGAGTCACCTCACCCACAAGATGCCCATGTCCACTGACTTCCTGGTGAGTCGGGAAGGGATGGTGTTTTCATTTGAGCTGACAGAGTTGCTTCCCTGAGGCTGTGGTTTATCCGCTCTGACACTCCATACAGGAACACGGAACTGAGCGATTACACGAGAGGGTAAGGAGAGGGGCTGGGAAGACCCACGTGGCCCTGGGCAACAGCTAGGGAGAATGACACAAACTTGTGTTAGCAGACACAAACACAGGCGCGTGAAAATGGCGGTGGATGTGCTGATGCAGGGCCACCTCTGTTGTCTGCGAAGGCCTGCAGCAGTGAGCATGCCCAGCTCCAGACCTTGGTTTCTAAGATTGTTTTCCAACAAAGGAACCAGGGCTCCTTGGAGAAATGGCCGCCTTTAGGGCTGGGAGGAAACATACTAAATAAACCTGGAGAGCCTGTACTGCTGGAAAGGAAGTGTTGGGAAAAAAAGAAAAAAGAACAAGGGGGTGGGGGCCCAGGGCCAAGAGCTGGAGCCAGGGGTGCTGGACTGTAACCTGAAATGGAAAGTCACACTCCCAGAAATAAGTGGCTGCTCACGTAAATGGAATTCTTCACGCAGAATTCCAAATGATTTACGGAGAACAAGCAGGAGCGTGGCTCCCCTCGTGGAAGGCACAGGAGGGTCCCTGGCTGCCCAGGTCCTGGGGCACATGGTGCTGCTGGGGTAGCTCACGGGGGCTGACGAGCCCCATGGCTTCACTCCAGCAACTGGGGGTCGGGGCGGCCACTACCCGGGTCTTCTGTCCACACGGCCTCTTCCCACCACGTGACCTGTCGCTCGGCCGCCTACGCCAGGCTTCCTTCCACTGATAGAAGCTGCCAGAACCCTTCCAGCCAGAGCTTGGAAGCATCTGCCTCTTTCTACTGGTAAGAGCAGGTCACAGCCAGACCCAAGCGAGCCCTGGGGGAGGAGCAGCAAGATCGCACAGCGAGGGCCAGGCTGGGGGGGGGGGGGGAGAGGTGTGCTGTAATCCCTGCACAGGTGCACCTCGGCGACAGGTGCGCAAATGACATGCAGACAATTCAGAGCTCCATCTGGGTTACAGGAGTAAATCCTATACAAAAGAGATCAGTTATTTTAGTTAAATATAAACATTTTAAAAATATATGTTTAAATATAAACATATACATTTATATGATTTTAAGTATTTTTTGGGAAAAAAATAACTTACCTGAGACATAAAACCAGACCAGGAAATTTAGGAAAGTTAAGTAAGCTTTGCGTAAGTAAATAAACCTGATTCTTCCCAAACCCATGATATTATCCTCCACTGTCTCACACGGTTCTTGACGTCAGGGGAAAGACACAGCCGTTCAAGGCAGAATTAGGAAACCGTCTAATTTATCCAGGATCATCTTGATTAAAAATATCACTTGGCCTTTTTCTCATACAACTTTGTAAAACTCGACATTTCCCATTCCAGCAGTTAGACGATATTAATGCTTCTATGAAGTGAAGTCTCCTTGGTGACGTTGGCTTCTTATCCCGTGAAAACCATTGTTCCAGCTTTTCTTTCTTTTTTTTTTTTTCGGCTGTGGATTCTGCAAGAAAATAACTTTTTTTAAAAGGTGAACACTTCTAAGGCAGAAGTTCAATTTCCTTTTTCTTTATGGAATTTGCATGTTCTCCATTTTAAATCTAAGCAAGAGCCTTTTAGTGTAGGTAAGCTAGTCAGAATGGGAGCTTTATAATCACATGCAACATTTTGGTTTCCAGGAAGACAAGGAGTTATACTGATATGCTCAGAGAATGTTCCCGGTCATACAACCCAAGAATCTAATCACATTCTCAGCAAGTTAGAGACCCTGGGACTTGGTCTCTGCACCCTCCAAGGCTGCCCAATGGATTTCAATACACTTGTGTGTTTCAACCCAGTGCAGTAAAAGGTTCACCCCTGGGAAGCTCACATTGTCCCACCTTCGGCAAGTGAAACTTCCAAGCGGGCCCGAGCCCCGCGAGCTGGCCGCAGCCTCTGACATGGAGACGTGGACCCTCCTGCCCGCCCTGCCATGCCTCACATGTCAGGATTGCAGGTAAACACTGAACAGGACACATTTATACTGACAGGTTATTTGTTGTTTACCTGAAATTCACTTTTAACAAGGGGTCCTCTATTTTTATTTGCTAAAATTGGCAACCTACTTGGTCCCCAAAGAGTCCCAGCTTCCCCCTGAAGTGGGGAAGGGCACATAGAGCCACTTCTGGGGGTCCTGCTTTGTCGACCCCACTGTCAAACAGAAGCAGACAACAAAGCGCCAGCAGAGGAGGCCCACTAGTGTGGGAAATAGAGGCCAAAGCCAACAGGCAGAGAAGCCTGCCTGGAACAAGGCTGCAGGGTGGGGGGGTCAGCAGAGAAACGACGTCTCATTAACATCCTCCCAGAAGAGGCGACGTCACACCCAGGAAACAAACCAGGCATGCTAAACACACTGAGAAAACGAAAGTCTCTAAAAAATTGAAAAGAAGGTAACAGAAACGAAAAAAATTCATTAAGTGGATTAGAGGGAAATGCTGAAGGTGCCCATGAAATGGCAAACAGAAGAGAAAATCATCCAATAACAGGAGCTTCAGAAAGAGCAGAAATGGAGGCGAGGGAATTACACAAAACAGTTCAAGAAACTGCCCCAGAGCTGAAGGTCAGGCAAGCCCAGGCTGAACCGGCCTTCCATGGGGCAAAAAGAGCCACACTGAAGTGTGCCACTGGGAATGCTGGCATGAAGGAACGAGGGCCTCGAGAGTCTGCTACTGACAAAGGCGCTGGCCTCAAAGCAAGTTTACTTCTCTAATCAGCAGCACTGGGAACTGGAGGACAGCAGAGCAAGACCTGCAGGATTTTGTAGAAACCAATCTCCAACCTAGAATTCCACATCCAGCCACACTGTCAACCAAGAAACGGGATCCAGTAGAGACATCTGCAGATTTGCAAAGTTGCAAAATTTTCTCTTGTTTCTTTCCACAGGAAACTATGGAGGACGGGCTCTTGCAAAGTAAGGGGAAGAAAACGGAAGGATCAGGGAAGCAGAGAGTGTCTGCGGGATGCCCCAGGGACAAAGCTGAGCCCAGGTGCGGCGGGCCTGACGCTGCTGGACGAGCAGGAAGTCCAGGAAGAGACTCTGTCCTGAGATGAGCAAACCTTGGATGCTCCTGCGAGCCGGGCTGAGAACTTGGTGCTGAAACCGTGACGAGGGCACCGAGAACCAGACCAACCGGAGAGAAGAAAGAAAACCAAGGAAAACAACACGCAGAGGGAAAGAAAAGCAGCGACAGCTGCCAGCCCGTCCGTGGTCAGTCATGTAAACAGACTTTCACACATCCTGACTCACAGGCCGCCAGGTCGGAGGAGGGACAGGGGGGCAGCACGAGAGAGGCCAACAGGTAACACCTGCAATGAAAACAAAACGCAGGGACATGAGAATCGTATTCGATTAGCAAGTGTGAACTCAGTCTAATGGATTGGAAATAGTATTTTTTAATGAAGTAGACCAGAATAGAAAACACCTGAGATGACTGCACTTAAGAGGGGTATGTATTTTTTTTTAATTTTTTCAAGTGTGGGTAGTGATACATAAAATGTACTTCTTATTTTGAGTTTTGGTCAAAAAGTCCAAAATCCACCAATTCAGAGATATGGTAATACCAAAAGAATCGTCTGAAAGGGCTGAGACTGCCTCTGGGAAGGTGGTGTGGGGAGGAGAGACTAGCTTTTTTTTCAAGCGTTGTTGAACTATTACACTATTTAGATATGCAGAGGCATAACTTTTATAAAAATAAATTTAAAACAAATTAAGTTTGGAGTCAAACAGACTTAGAGCCAAGTCACGGCTTCTCAGCCATGGGACTGTGGGCAAGTTGAGGGTCCCTATCTACCAAACAAGGCTAACTACAGGCTCGCTGTGAAGTGAGAGAACTCCCGGGAAGAACCCAGCACAGTGCCTGTAGTAGAGGGAATCACTCAAATGCATCAATTACTAATTTCTTAAAAACACAGTTCTTATTCTATGATCTCCTATCTCCCACACACCTTTTCTGGGAAAGCTACTATAGGATGGACTCCATGGAAAGGAAGGTAAACCACAAGACAGGAAAACATGGCATTCCAGAAACAGAGGCTCCAGCTTTTGAGGCCATGGGTATCCCAGGGAGACTCTGCTGGTGCCCCCAAGGGCCCAGCGTAGCCTAGCTGGGTGCCAGGAAGGACTGCACAGGAATAAGAGGCACTTGAGGAGCTGGACCCAACTGACAGTTTTCAAATCCCTCCAGCAAGTCTGGGGCTGAGTTAGTGATAGAAGCACAGGAAAACACACAAAAGAAAAAACAGAACTGGAGAACAAACAGTTGTGTGAGAAGGAAAACACTGGCATGCTGGCCCATGAGGCCTTGTGTGAATGCTACTGATGCTGGGAGGTGACCGTGTCGCTGTGCTGTGACTGTAAGAGGAGGGGGCACCAGCCCAAGGGGCCTGGACAGACCTGGGGTGGATGAGGAGGTGGGTGAGGCGGGAGCCAACAATTCCACACCGAGCCGCACACAGCCTGACTTGGCCGGAAATTTTTAAAATGAGAATTCAACTGTAAAAGCAAAGTAACAAAACCAACAAGACCAAGCAAACTGAACAGGCGTCGGGTAGTGGGCAGTGCCTGGATTCAGGGGAAGCAGGTGTCAGCCCAGAGGGCAGAAGAGCCCTGTTCACGTGCCCCCAGCCCCCGGGGGCTCCAGGTCAGGACCCGGTCTTGGTGGTCTCTGGGGCCCCTTATGCTCAGCAGGACTCCAGGCTGAGTCAGTCTCCTCCCCGCACCGCAGACCATCATCGTTGGCGAGGCCGGCCCAGGTAGGCTAGCTTGTGGGCTCGTGGTGCAGCGTCATAGGGCAGTCACCCTTGTCCTGTGTCCCCAAAGTCGCTGGGCCAACCTACACTCCACGAGGCACATGCACGATTAATGCCACCCGGCAACCTGGCTCCCCCCGACCGTGGATCCTGCCCGAGGAGTTGGCACAAGCTCACACCCAGCCCAAGGGCTGACGCCTCCCCTCCCCTTGGCCTCAAGGGTCCTGACGGCCCTGCTGCCACCACAGCTGAGGCGAGTGGGGCTGTGGGCCTGGTGCTGCCCACTGGCCATCCGGGGTCTGCAGGGCTTTTACCCCTACTCAAGGCGGGGTCCTCCAAGGACACACACGGGCCACCCCACAGAGACAACCCCCCCAAAGTGGCAGAGTCGGCCGACACGTGACCTCAGGTGAGGCCCAAGGCCACAGGGCTCCGCTCCCTCACCGGCAGATGGCCCAGCAGCGCCCTGCGACACCCAGGTGGGCTCTGGATGCCCAGCCAGGCAGCGGGGCAGGTTGCCCTCTGGCCTCTACCCTGGACTAACTCCCTAGGGGCTTTTTCCAAAACTCAGTCCTAGAGAGCAATATCCCACCTCCCAGTCCACCCAGCTTCCGGCGTCCTTCTGGGCAAGCTCAGCGGGCCTCAGCCACGCCGGGGAGGGAGCCTTTCTCCAGCCTCTGCCCCACACTGCGGCCCTCCAGCACCTTCGCCGGCTCCCTGAATGGTGGGGAGCACTACTCGCAGCATGGGGTTTGGGGGGTGCACACAGGTGTGTGCTGTACCCTGCCTGGTGCATCTGAGGTGGCCAGGGCCCCTGCCCACCCTCCCCAGGGCCTGGTACCCAGCCTCACGTCCTCCCACGGGGCCGGAGTCTCCCTGGCTCCTTCCGGGCCCACGGTGCGGCCAGGACATCCAGGCCAGAAGACTCTGCTGTGCACCAGGTACGGAGCAGCAGAGCCATAAAGCTGAGCTCACAGAGGTGCCCCAAGCTGGGTTCAAAAAGCAGATCCCCAGCAAGTGCCCAAGACCACCCTCATCAGCTGGGCCCTGGATGGGGCCTCCCTGACTGAACCCATCCTCTATGCACTGCTGGACGGGCTGGGGAGAGGGGCAGATCACAGGACAGAACCACATCACAAAGACGAGCCTTTCACTGAAGGCTGCCCCGTCAGTGGCTATCAGGGCTAGAACTGGGGGACACCAGGGAGAAGGGGCTGGGGGAGGGTGGAGGCACCACAGGGAAGAGAGGAGGGGCTGCAGAGTAAAAATAAAACCCCAAAACTGCCTTCTGAGGTTGTGGTTGGACCCAAAGCATCCAAGCCACAGGCAGGGTGAGGTCTGCACACACCAGGCTGGGCAGGGACAGGGCCATCAAGGTCCAGGCCCAGCAGGGCAGGGAGGGGCAGGGACTGAAGGAACCAAGTGGGGCTGGGCTGGCTCAGGAGCTGACTCGACAGGACCCATGACATCTGGAGCAGGAGCCTCGACCACAGCACCACTGGCATCTGGGGCTCACTATTCTCGGGCAGAGACTGCCCTGTGAACCGACGGGCATTTAACAGCATCTCCGGCCTCCACCCATCATTGTCAGCAGAACCCCCACTGTTTTACGACCGAAAACGTCTCCAGATGTGGCCAAATGCCCACTTAAGAACTGCTGCTCTGGAAGACTGGTGAGTCCATGTGGCGTGGAGCCCACGGGCAGCCTGCCTCCTGGGGGCCCCCCAGCTGGCACTCACCCCAGGGTGGAGGAGGCTGGAGCAGGTGCCCGGGATGCCAGGGCTCTGTGGTGCTCTGCCAGCTGGAAGCACCCAGGCGTCTGGGTCTGTGGCTCTTGGCACAGGCCAGCCGGTTGTACCCCCAGAACTTATGGCTCCAGCCAAGCTCCTGACCAAGGCTTTGTCTCCAGACTTAGCATCCATTTCTCCTCCCACCAGCCAGGGAAGGGCGGGGTGAGCCACGGGGCAGCTACCGCAGAGGGGCTGGAAGGAAACACTGGGAGCAACTGGTCAGCAGCTGTGGGCGTCGGCCAAGGGCATCACTGGCAGGCTGGGCCCTGCTGGGAGGCCCAGAGGAGCTGGGGCCAGACTTGGCACCAGGACAGCATGGTCCACTCCACCCCTGAGGGCCTGGTCCTGGGACCTCTGCCCCACCCACACCTGAGGAAAATGAGACCGGGGAAGGATGCCTGTGACCCTAGCTGTCCTGGTCCCCAGCCAAGACCCCAGGGGCTGCCAGGAGCCCAACAGCTGCCTCCTTGTGGCCACCAGTGGAAGCCATCCTGCCCCCTCAGTGGCCTCAGGTCCCCTCCAGTAACAGCCAGCTTCACCCTCCTCACATCCACCACACACGGCCCATCCGTGAGTCCGTCGTCCCTGATAGACAGGGGCCCACCTGGCTCACTGAAGTATCAGTGTTATTAACACCATTCCCTCCAGCAAACTGCTGGGAAGCCCGAGCCCAAGCCCTCCCGAGATCTGCCCAATGGGCAGGGAACCCAAGCCAGACCCCAGACACATCTCTGACAAAAGACAACAAGCCCTCACAGCCCCAGTGCGCAGTGTGACAGGGAACCCAGCAACAGGAGAGCTGTGGCCCTCCAAAAACACTGCTCCCCAGGGCTCAGAGAAGACGCACCTGTCTCCCCTCCTTGAACCCAGATGTGAGGAGCGGAGCAGATGCTAAGGATGAAAACAACCCTCACCTGAGTTCATGGCACTCCGACCAGTCTCCCCACCTGAAGCCTAGCCCCGCCAGCCCACATACAGAGGCCCACAGGCCACTCCAGGCCCCCTATTAAGGACAACAGGTTCCTCTCCATGCAGGAAGAACCTGGAATCACTGGCGGTCACTGGCTGACGCTAAGGCTCCGGGCTTCTCACCAGCACACTTTCCATAGCCAGCCCAACCTTAAACCTGACAGGGCA
Organism: Camelus bactrianus; assembly: GCF_048773025.1. NCBI lineage: Eukaryota > Metazoa > Chordata > Mammalia > Artiodactyla > Camelidae > Camelus > Camelus bactrianus. The sequence goes on along the minus strand of NC_133551.1, from coordinate 79,224,893 downwards.
GGCCACCCCTACTCAGGGACCCAGGAAGTGGCAGAGGCCAAGAAGCCCACAGCAGGCAGTCCAGAGGCTCTGCAAGGGGCCTGCAGAGCACTGTCTGCCATTAGAGCACACGGCGCCTGTCCTGCCTCCCTCCCCTCCCCACCTCTCTAGTGAGGCCCTCCCTGACCCCGAGCTGTGCAGGTCCACTTACAGAACCAGACAATCCACAGCTGGCTGCATCCGGAACCACATGGAGGGCTGACTACAAGCTATAGTTGGGTTTTCACCCGACTGAGAGTCAACTGTGTACCCTAATGACATTGCCCCCTCAGTCTGGGCACTGAGACCCTGCTTGTCCCTCAGCACCTTTGCCACCTCCATGTCATTAAGAGTATGCCCTCAGGGGAGGGCTGGAACTCTTCACAGCTTCTCCCACAGTGTTCACTCATAAACAGTGAGACCATCATTCCCGCAGGCCACGCACCAGGACAAGGGTCAGCTCAGGGAAGGGACTGCCACTCTGCCACCCAGAGCCCTTGTGCCTCCTGTAATGCCAGAGGCTGACGCTAGCCTCAATCCCTAGACAGCTCACACCCAGCAGAAGAGGGTCCAGGCCAGCAGAGACAGCCGAGTTCTCAGAAAATTTATTACAGTTGGCAGCAACAGGCAGGGGAGAGACACTAGACTCATTTGCCCTTCAGGTAGATCTTGGGGGTCTGCCAGCCTGTAGGGGCTTCCTTCAGGCCCGCCTTCAGCCAGATGCGCCTCAGGTCTCTCTCGAACTTGATCTGTGAGGGCAGAGGGAGGGACCACCTACAGGTTTGTGCACAGCCCTGCATCTCAACCACCGTGCCCAGCTCTGGGACGACGGCCCCACACTCACCTGCTTCCGTTTCAGGCGTCCTTCCCTGACCTTCCGCCGCAAGAACCGCGTTCTCTTGACTAGCTTGCGGTACTTGTGATGATTCATCTTCCGCCGGCGGATCTTTAGTACGTTTTTGCACTGCATCTGGGGTGCCTCCCACACCTCCTTGACCCCCTGCTCAGCCCCTTCGCCCACATGACTAGCTGGACATTCATAGAGTTGGGTCCCAGCGTCCAGTCTGGGCAGGAGATAGCGGATGGTCAGCCAGCTTTCCAAGGGGCTGACAGACATCTTCCTGGGGACCAGCATCTCCTCAAGCTCCAGGTGAACCCGCTTGCCAGGAAGGGAGACAAACCCACTCGGGCCTGTTGGCTGTGTGCTGAAGTGAGGCCTGCAAGCATGGCTGCCCAGCACCCTCGAGACAGGCCAGGGCCGACTGTACCCTGCAGGAAACAGGATGGCACAGTTACCACTCCCAGGGTTACACTAGACCTGTGCACGGCCACGGGGCCTGACCGGGACTGGGGAGAAGAACCTCCATGGCAGACTGGACAGGACCCTCACTGACATTCTCAGGCCCAGACATCCCCTCTGTAGAGCCTGGATGTTTAGAGAGAGTTTGTGTGGCCAGGCCCTCGCCTCCAACTGGTGACGCACGTTCCTAACCCACGTGAGTATCCCGCCCATCTGTCCCAGGAGGCCTCTTACCTGCCCGGGGAATAGCCCTGAGCAGCTGCGAAGTCAGGCGAACCAGGAACATGGTGTGTGTGTGGCAGCGGCCCAAGGTGCTCAGAGGAGCTGGAACACAAGTGCGGCCAAGGTCACCCTGGGGACTCGGGTCCCGCCCCCGACTACAGCATCCCATCACCCTCACCACCTTCTCCTAAGATGAGGACGTTACTTGGAGCACGGCTCCCTCCCTCAAAACCCCCGCCTCCGCCGCTCCCAAGCTGCGCGGCTTGAGCCTCAGCTTCACCTTGAGGCGTCCACCGCGCGGGCGGTGTCCAAGCTCGGGTCCCAAGCCCTGAGCCGCCCCCACCTTCCGGCCGCTGCTTTCTCAGCTGCTCCTGGAGCCCGCGCTCCGCGTCCTCACGCAGACTCTCCCCAAACCAGGCCCGGCGATTCAACCGACCATTCCGCCGCCGTGCTCAGCACTTCCGGTCCTTCCCTAAACCGCCCCCAACTCCGCGTCCGGCCGCCAGCAAGTTCCTACACCCAGCGCCCCCTGGCGCCACGACGGCGCCTGGCTCCGAGTCTGCGCAGACCTCGCCGGGCTCAGAAAGCGACGGTTTCCGGTCTGAGGAGCCGCCAGCCCCGTCCCCACCCCAACCCCTCCCATAGCTCGCTAGCTCCGCCTGGCCCTTGGGAAGGCTAGAAAACTACATTTCCCACAATCCCAAGGGGGCGCTCTCCGCGCCTTCGTGGTTCGAACTCACGTCGCTCCCCGTCTAGCCAGTGGTCCGTAGGCGGCCGGAAGTGGCGTTTCGGGTCTGCGGAAGGGACGTTATAAAGGCGCCGGAAATAGGGTTCGTGGGGAGACGGAAGTGGCCGGAGATACTGCGCCTTGGGCAGGGGGTAAAGGACTCCCAGCTGCTGTGCTCGCAAGGCCCGGCCTCCCTCCGCCCTGGCCCTCCTCCCGAGGATGGGAGGAAAGGTGGCAGACAAGTGACGGCGGGTCGGCCCCGGGTCCCGCAACCTGGACACTAGGAGTGCCGTGCGAGGCGTAGGCGGCAGAGCCGGGCGCCGTCAGGAAGGACTCGGGAGATCTCGGGACCCGTCGCCCCATCTCCTTGTCTTGCAGCCTCCGATCTCCGCCAGTCCGGATAAGCAAAGGAGACCCCGCATCTGGCGCGGGATAGATAAAACGACGCTTTTGCAAAGGTGGATTCTTTTTCTTTCCTTAAAGCAAACAAGTTTCTACCCTATGACTGTGGAAAGATTTTGTCCAAAAACCAAAAGCAGCCTGCGTGGAGCATGGGATTTGCCTAAGACCCAGTGTTGCTCCTCAGGGTAGGGAGCTAAGAGGGTACCACAGCACCTGTCTAGTCCAGAAGGCTCCTTGTCCTCGCTGAGGTTGGCTAGGATGGGCAAGATCCCGAGTGGACCAGCAGGGGTGCCTGGTAGGAGAGGGATGTGTGAAGAGTCCCATTGGCTCTGCTCAGGGACTTGCCCTGTAGGAGGGTCTTCCGGTGAGTCTTAGCAGGAATTGGCTAGACCTGCCCACCCGCAGACCCCAACCTGGCTAAGCAAGGGGTGGATAGCCAGTGGGAGGGCAGAAACTGCAGGCTCCAGGCCCAGGTCTGCAACTGTCACTATGCCCTAATGTGGGAGGGATTGCTTCTGGCTCCCAGGTAGGAAGGTCTATGACCATGTCCACAGCCCACCTCTCACTCCAGCTGTATGGCCGCCCCAGGTTTTTATGGTTTGGTCCTTAAGAGTGAGCCACCAAATGATTATAAATCAATAAAAAATGTTTAAAAAAAAAAAAAACTTTTATTAAAGATGCCAAAAAAAAAAAAAAAAAGTGAGCCACCTGCAAGGAGGGCATAGCTCAAGTGGTAGAGCACGTGCTTAGCATGCACCAGATCCTGGGTTCAATCCCCAGTACCTAAAATAAATAAATAAACCTAATTACCCTCCCCAAATAGAATAAATATAAGTAAGGGAAGTTTAAAAAAAAAGTGGACCCTAGGTGCTAACCCTGTCGCTTTCACATCCTGGCTGTACTAACCTCAGGCACCTTTCTCTAGGCACACTGGCATCAGGAAGGCCATGCCTCCCACCTGCACAGAAGTATTGGGGAGAGCTGACAGAGGCTCCAACAGCCCTTGATCTGCATGGAACCCACGCAGGACCAGGAAACAGCCCCAAGGCCCACTGTGCCCACCTGCACCACCAATCCACTCCCAGGGAGGACACCTCCAGGGGTGACCCTCCTCCAGGTGACTTGTTCCTGGATGCTGCCAGCCGGACAGACACCAGCAGTGGGTTATAAACCAATGTCCCTCAGGCGCAAGGGGGCTCCAAACCATCTGATCCTTTTCAAACCCTCCCTTCACCCCAAGGGCAGCAGCCTTTGTCAGAACAGGCAGACAGCTCAGACCCATCACAAGCCTCACAGAAGAGCAGGCGCATGGAACTCAATACAAAATCCAACACTTTAATGAGATCAGAGGCGGCAGCGCAGACGCACCACTAGAACGGGTACCGCGGGCCGTGCACGGTGACAAGCAAGCAGAGCACAGACTACAAATTCTTTAACGTTCCCAATGTCCTGAGTAGAGAGAATTGTGTTTTTCAACCACGGAAAATGCGTATATAGGAAACTTCTCTATTTAGGAGCTGGTGGCCTGCACTCAGCATCACACAGATAAAAATATATGACTTTCAACACAGATCTAAATACCTTCACATTTTAAAAATCAAAATTCTCTACACAAGTTTTAAGCTGACAGAATTCAAGTTCTGAGTTTCAATATATAGCTTTAACTCATACTGAACACGTTTATTTACAACATGGACAGAGAATAAGGGGCTGTTAAGGCCGTTTTCTCACCGTGAAACACTGTGAAGTCCAAATGTAGGTACAACCTAATATAGGCAAAGGTTCGAAAAGTCATTTTCTCGATTTGACGTAATTGGGCCTTGGTATGGGAGTGAAGGGACAGTCTCATTAGCACCAAGCCGCACCACCAGGACGAGCGCACCTGCCTTGGCTTCCACAGGCACAGGGCTGTGCTGCCACCAGGTGTGGGCTGGGCCCAGGCTAACCCAAAGGGCACCCTGCCGGCCTCTTGACTCCATCTCCAAGTTCATCGCAAAGCCCAGTGTCAACACCATTTCCACGAAGTTGCAGCCCAGGGCCGGTCACGCCGAGGGGTGCATACCGAGGGCCAGAGAGCAGCCCTCAGTGAAGACCCCACGCCTCACCTGCGGTGCCTGCTGTGCCCGGGGTGGTCGCGCTCGTAGCGGCGGCCTGCGCGCTCATAAGACCGGGACCGCTCCTGCCGCTGATCCCTACAGTAGTGACTTTTCTTCTTGTACTTTCCTGAATTGTCTGCCCGCTCCCGTGAGCGGCTTCGGGAGCGGGAGGAACTCCGGCTCCGAGACGCGTGAGGCTTCTGGGCGGAGTACTTGCAGTCCTTGGACTTTCGGTAGCTTCTCACCTTGGAGCCTTTGTAGGGAGCACCTCGGTGTGCCTGTCTCGGTGGGGAGTCACTCCGGCTTCGTGAGCGGCTCTGTGACTTGGACCCGCCAGATGTGGAGCCGCTGTCGCTTTTCCTGTGCAGGAGAGTACCGTCAAGCCAGTGAGCCCTGCCCTGACAATCTCACCTCCTAGGGGAAACAGCCTCCCTCCAGGAGCAACCCCCGTGAGCCCAGCAGCACCCACCTCCTCTTGGGAGAAGCAGATCGCGATGGGGACCTCGAGTAGCTCTGCTCGTGACTCCCACTCCGACTGCGACTCCCGCGCCCCTTCGGCAAGCTGTGAACAGGGCAGGAGCAGTTCCAGACATGGTCGTTCCAACAGCCCAACGGCCCACCAGGGCACTTGGGTACTCACCCATTCACTGGGCTATCCACCTTGGCTTTCTTCACCCCCTCCATTTTCCTCTTGGTATTCTTCACAGAGAGCGGGGAAGGCTTGCTTCCTTTCCCCTCTTTGGGGGACTCTGCTAGAATCAGCACGATAAGTTACAACCTGGCCATCACACAACTGTTCTGGTGGGAACTGGCTAGCCAGGCAAGACTGGCTTGTGCTGACTGTGACTCCCTGCTCCCAGCCCAGACTCAGAACCGCAGGACACAGAAAGGCCACAGGTCTCGCTTGCCTCACTTCAGGGACCGGGGACGGGCATCATGCTTAACTCTAGGAGCTGACACCATCTCCTGCCCCAGATTTATGAGAGTTTCAGCAAAACACAAACTAACTGCATTGCAGAAAGCCTGTTCACATCCCTTCCTGAAGAATACAAAAACCAACTCTCCAGGAGCGCCTGCCTCACTTCAAACATCACCATGTGCTCGTGGGGACGCTGGAGCCTGCAGAGTGCTCAGACTAGCTGCAATTCCCAAAGGAATCTGAAGGAGAGGGTCAGCCCCTCAGGGAGCAGACTCATACCCGACACTCACCCAGCTTGGGGGCAGGTGAGAACCGTGATGCGCTGTCCAGCACCTGGGCGCTGCCGGGGAGGAGGCCCTTGGCCTGTGCCTTGGCCTCGTCGAGGGCATGCCTGCGCTTCTCCACCTCACCCTCCAGGTGTGTCAGGTCAACCTGGGAAAGCCAGAGCCCACAGTTCAGAACCGGATGCCTCTAGTCAAACACAACCAACACACTACATGAAAAAAAAAAAAAAAAAAAAAAAAACCAGAACCTTCTTGCGAGTATAGAGCTGCAGGATTTTCAAGCAGATTTCTTGAATTTCTTCTTCAGTTGCTCCAAACAAAAGGAACCAATGGGGACGATTGGGCAGAGGGATCTGTAAACACAAATACCACTGTGATACTCTCCTTCAGTGCCAACAAAATTCTCAGGGTGCTACAACACAAGTCTGCTGGACACCAACAAGGAGGCTTCTTGTTGGCACCAAGAAGCCTGATTTGAAGCACATGACATGAAAGTTTACTGGAGACTAGTGAAAGCAGCAGACTGGAACCCCCCGTGGTGGCCCACTGACCTCCAGCGTCCGGGCGGCGAGATAAATGCAGGCACAGGCGATGCTCTCAGGCTGAAACCTCACAAAAACATCTGTGCGCAGGCTGTCATTCATGTAATTCCTGAAAACCAAACGCAGGAAGAATTGCAACACCCCAGGGCAGCCCACGATACCCATCTGCATCATCTACATAAAGTCACTACTCCCCTACGTAGTCTACTGCCAGGCCTTAAAGCTAGACAGTCCTGGGAACCTCACAAGTTCATGGAGAAACAGTCCAGCTGCTTTTTCTGAATACAGGACAGGAGGACAGGGAAATTACTGAAAAAAATTTTAAAAGCTGGCTGAATGTCAGACAACACGTGTTGCTATAAAAGAGAACCAAGTTTAACTTTACTTTTCCCTCTCAACCTCTGGCCTGCTCTCATGCAAAAGTCAGTGCCTCAGAAAGATGTCTACTGTGGCAGTTCAACGTGTTTGATTAAGGAGCCCTAAATGCTCAAAATCCGTAGTGCAGAGAAACATGCAAACTCAAAAGAATGGGCTGAGCACAAAGCCTGCGAGGGCCTTTCTGAGCCAAGAGGTCCTCTTGTGTCCTTTTCCTTGAAGAGGTGTTCACAGCCTGGCCGCCTTCTTCCACACGGAGTCCACTCGCAAAGGGGAAACGCCCGTGGGTGCACGGGAGCGTCTGCAGAGGAGGGCTCAATGCCCAGAGGGAAACCCTCTTCTCAGGGTTATGAAAGAATTGTTTCCAAATTGTCCCATCTCAACAAGGAGTCTTAAAGTGAACATTCATAAGAGCAGATAAAAGAACAAAATACAAGTTTCATCACAGTCAGTACATTTTAAAAACTTTATCGTATTTTAAAACATACAAAAATACAAAACACTTGCATTTTTTAAAAAGTTAAAGAGTTTTAAAATTGGCTACATTTTCAACATTTTCATATAAATATATTTCTTTAAGATTTACTAGACCGAAATCAGATCTCTCATTAACTTTATCAGTATTGCAAAAACAGAAGATCAATTCCACAAGAAAACAGCTGAATAGGTCATATATCTAGTGCTCACACACCCCAGTGACAGGCACACCCCCAGGTGAGCCATGTCATGCTGGGATCTGACTGAACCTCCCCACTCCGACCCCCAGTTATCTCTGCCCTAAATCCCAGATAAACTGATGTACAAACCCAAGGAGAGATTTCTCAGTGATAAATTCTATATATGCCACTGGCAGCACCTGGCTCTGAAGCTCTGCTCCAGGAACCAAGAGGTGACCAAAGAAAAGCCAGTGTGATGGTGCCAAGGCCAAATGTCCCAAAGAGTTGCAAGTAAACAAGTTCAAACATTTTATATAAACATAACCATTAGTAACTTTTTGGTTCTAATAAAAAAATATTTTTAACACTCAAATAGAACTTTTAGGTTCTAAAAAAAAACAAAGTCCTCAAAACATATACTTAAACTTAACTGCTATATTTGAAATAAGTTACAACAAAGTGTCATTAAATTATTTAAAGATGCACACCTTTTACTAGAATGTGTCAACACTTAGGTGCTGGAAAGAGTAACTTTAGCACTTCCAGAAATAATAATATCCTCCCATACTAAACTCTGAGTTCCCATCAGCCAATTTGTACAGCTTTCTGTAGAGGTTTTTGTTGTTGTTTTATTTTTTAAAGACAAAGGTATTGCATCTTTATTGCACAGGTACGGCAGTTTTAAAGGACAAAATTCAAGTCAAGACAGTTATCACTCTAGTCATACAATTACCAAAGCACGACAGGTTAACAAGAAGCACAACCGTCAGAGCCACGGCAGCAGTCGGCCAGCACTACACTGCCGCGCGCACACCACCGTCTAGAGCCGGCCTTCGGTGGAGCCTGCACTGGGTTGGCTGAGGACGGCCGCTGTCCCTGCACCAAAGCGCTTGGACAGTAGAGGAGAAGTCTTAGTCACTTACCCTCAGAGGCTACCCTTTGATTGAAAGAGTACAGAAAAGAAAAGTCAAAATAGGTTCTCCATTAGCCACGGCACAGCACCAGACAATTCAGGCAGCATAACTACGACCCTCACAGACTTAACTCCATGGAAACTCACAAAGCACCCAGCACTGAAATGCCACTTTCAGGCCCCTTTCTAGCATGTGCTTTGTTACAATCAATCCCCAAACTGCAGGGAAGCTTTATAACCCCTCCTTCTCCCACAGGACTCTCTTTAATGGAAGCAGTTAAAAGCAGTTTCACAGCAGATATGAAACCACAAAGTCCAGGTTGGCACCTGTAGGGAAGACCTTAAGGTGCCAAGTCAACGGCCCCCAAAGGGAAGCCACTGACCGCCCTCCCAGAGGGTTGGGGAGGGGATGGGCCACCTTACCGTTACACCAGTGCCTGTTATTTGGGAGGCTGGTTGGAATTTACCTGGCAGGAACACTGGGCACTCGGACAACTCTAGCCCACAACCACGTCATGGGACTGACTACCCCCTGCCCAAGCGCCTCGCATCAACACACTCCTGCACTGCCCTTGCTGGTCTCGTAAAGCAAGGAAGGCCAACTCACCATGAGGTCTGGACCAGGTGTTGGTTACGCTCACACTCTAACACCTGAAGGTACATAACGATTATCTGGAAGATACGGGTCAGGCAGTTATTACCAAGAACCTTGGGAACCCAGAATTCAGATCTTGAGGGCGTCCATGCAGCAAATAAGAGCCTCAGGCTAGATCCCAGGGCTGGCTCCTGGTCACACGCCCGCTGCACAGCTCGGCTGGAGGGCAGTTTCTGCGGACGCGCTTGCCACCTGCTTTTGCAGCCAGGCACCACGAAAGCGCGTGAGGACCTAGCTGCACCGTAGTTGGTCCTGCCGGTGCACGGCTGATGCTCATTCTTGTCTTCGACACATTTTCCACCAGGGAGCTTAGCCTGCCCTGAACATTTCCGTACCCCAGTCGCCAACTTACACAAAACATGGTATGAAAACACTTTCAGCAAATGAAGAAAAAGCTCTTAAATCTATGGGGAGTAATTTACCAAGAATTTGAATTAATGCCAGAAAGTCACACAAGCAAGAGAGATATGAGGAAACCGCCAATAAAAGGGGGATGGAAACTTGAAAATAGCACTCTTTGAAAAAAAAGAAAACAAGCCCTGTGTCTGAGTTAACGTGGAAGGTACACGCGGCACTGCGTGCTTCTAAACCAGAGCAGCCTGCAGCGCCATGTTAGTGCGTTTCCACATGAAAGGGCCCAGAATTCTCCAGTCCTTCCATAACAAGAAATAAGGTTAACACTAAAGCTACTTTAGAAAATTATCTGTTGAGAAAAGAAAATGTAAACTGCCAGACTGCATTTTTACAGGTTCATCACTATTTCTGAAAGCTCAAACTTAAAAAATGTAATTCCCAAAACTCTTAAAAACACACTATTAAAATTATCATGATACAGGAAGGCTAATGAGCAAACAGTCATTTTCAGATGAGAAATATAAACTGGAAAACCAAGTCAAGGACATTCAGTCCTCTTCAGTTTCTAATCTGGGTAAGAACAGAGCAGGGACTCAGGAGGGCTGACGTGGCAGCTGGGCTGCATACCCACCTTGTGAGGGTGCTTCACGTGGACACAGAAACCCAGCTCTTTGAGAACCCGCCTTTCCGCCTTTATAATTTGATTCTTTAAGTTAACGTAATCTTGATCTAACAGCAGAGGCACAGGCTTTCTACAAAGACAAAGCACGTGGTCTGCATAAGGGTCAAATGAAACAGTGCATTAAATCCCATGATTACCCCCCAAGCAGTGACAACCAACTATAAACACAGTACAGACGGACTTAGGAAGCTCACTTCCTCTAATAAAACCCGCAAAGTCTTCCTCAAGCCTAAGCTGCCTACTCGCCTGCCTCCACAATCCCCGCATGCTCTGCTTATAGGTGATAAACACCGACAGAGCACAGGGAGGGTCTGCCAGCCTCACCGCATAAGGACCACACGTCCTTCGCCAGCTCAAAGTATATGTATGTGTTGCAGATGAACAAAAAAACAAAGAAGCAATGGAAGCAAAACGTTTAAGCAGCTGAGACTGTGTTTTACAAAGGACTCCCATCAGCTTTAGGATGGGAAAGTCGAGGCCAAGGTCCAGGCAGTGGTTCTCAGCAGAGGGCAACTCTGCTGTCCCAAGACCACACAGTGATGTCTGGAGAAGTTTCCGGCTGTCACAGCTGAGGGAGGAACTATTAGCATCTACTGTGGAGGCCAAAGAGGCTTCTAAACATCCTACAAGACACAGGCCAGTTCCCACAACAAAGAATCATCCAGCCCAAAACATAAACTGTGCTGAGGTTGAGAACCCAGCTTGAGAGCATTCAGAGTCTGACATGGGCAAGCCAGGAGACCAAAACTGTAGACACAGTATCCTGTCCCGCTACCCGTGGCCCTTCACTCATTAAACAGTGTCTGTTGGACACCCCCGAGGCACCAGGCCTCCTCTGGGCACAAGTTTAAGACTTCACACCCTGAAGTTTGTTTCAGGAACATTAGTGTAACTAAATAGCCGTAAAAACAAGGGGATGAGTGTTCAGGACAGCCCTGAAGACTCACTTTTTCTCTCTCAGGTGCCGAAGGCGATGAAACACATTGATGACATCCCGAATCCGTCTTGGAGCCTCTTCTATTTTGGAGGCCAGGTGAACACAAGCCATCGACACGTGCTGGAACGTAAGCAATGCAACATACAGACATTTGTTCCAATCACGAGTCTCCAACAGCTGAAGAAGGTCGGTTGAGGGCAAAGCGGAGGTGCACCCTGAGAAAAAGCCCACTTAGGAGAAACCCCGCTACAGCACAGGAGACTTCCCAACCCCTTAAGTACAACACTGCCACCACGTTCTCCTTCCTCTGAACAACCCGGCAAGACAACTCCCCAGCTTTTCTGTCAACACATTTCTGTGGGAAACAACAAGAGGAAGCCCCTACCTCCATGGAATGCTTCACAAAGGACTTGGTATAAAAAAACCGCTGGAACAACACCTGCCCAGTAGCCATAGCCACCTACAAAAGAGAAAGATTTCCATCCTCTTCAAACGCATAATTCAAGGACTTCGAAGTTAAGTCACTGGGTTTCAGGAGGCTCCTAACAAAGAACCAAAAACTAAAACTTCTTGCGCGTCCACAAAGGCTCTTCCCGACCTGCTGCCCTGCCTCCCTCGCCACCTCTGGTGGGCTGTAGCAGTGAAGCTGGGCCAGCGCTCGTCGCGCGTCCCGGATGCCGGGCGGAGACTAAGGGGTTGGGGTCAGGGGTCAGCGCTGGACACGGGTCCCAGGCGGGATGAGAGGGGTCGGGGGTTGGCGCTGGGCCTGGGTCCCGCTGGGCCGGCCTCGCAGCCAACAAAGGGCCCGGCTGCCTCCTCCGGCCGGCGCGGCGGTTACCTCAGCCCTAGGCTCGCGGCCGCTCCCTCACCTGCGGCAGGCGGAGCAGGATGCCGGCCGCCTGGATGAGCTCGCAGCCCACCACGCGGAGGTCGGTCTCCGTGTCTGTGTCGAGGCCACTCGACATGGACGGCGTGAAGCGGAGCTTGTCGTCGGGCAGGAGGCAGTTCTCCAAGGTGATGAGCACCCCGGAGTACAGCCGGTCCCCGATCAGCACCCCCTGCGACGCGGGGACCGCGCTCCCGGAGCCCGGCGTGCCGGCCGCTGTCGCGGGGGCCGCTGGCCCCGGAGCCCCGGCCGTGGCCGTCCCCGCCGCCGCTGCCGCCGCCGCCGCCATTTTGTGCCGCCGACTCCCTTTCGAGCTCCTTCCTGGCAGGGCGGCTCCTCACGACGCTCTACGGCCGCGACCGCCCCGCCCCGCCACGTGCCATTGGTTCGACCGGCGGACGGCCCGGCACCGCCTTCTCGCGATTGGCTCTGCCTCCTGCCCATCAGCGTCGTGGCTAACGTAGCAACCCGGCACGGGAGCAGGCGGGGGCGGGCTCGTTACCCAGTGGGCCCCGCAGTGGCCGAGCGAGGCCGGGGGTCTGGGCCCCGACCCGGAAGCACTAGTGGCTGATGCCGGCTCCGGGCACCCTTTAGGGCCCGGACTGCTCCGGCGTGGCGGTTCGGTCTTCGCAAAGGGCCGGGAGCTCATGAAGCTTCCACCGCTGCCCCAGGCTTCCTGCGGGTCTGGCAGGGTCCGGCGGGCGCCCCCTGTTCCAGGGGCCCGTAAGGGGGTGGCGGCTCTGCCTCTGCCGGGATTGCGCCCTGCGGGCCACTGGAGCAGGGAGGGCTTGGTTGGAGGCGTCGAAGGTCTCGGAGGCCCCCGGCCTGAAAGCATTGACGCACCCGCTGGTAAGTTGTCCCCAGCCCACGCCCAGCAGCAACGTCATACGTTTGCCAGTAAATTCGTGGCCGCTGGCATGGTCTTTACTCTCGAGCCTTTACTGAGTCCAGGTTTGGGGTACAGATATAACGCCAGATTCAGAGTTCTTGCCTTCAGAATTGAGTCCACAGGAAGAGAGAAGGTAGCTGGAAACGTTTATAATGCGATGTTTCTACAGAGCCACTGACTGCAAAAGGCGTGAGTTCCAACCGGGTTGCGGTGCGAGGAGCCAGTCTAGGATGCCCCCCGGGGCCACGGGAAGAGGCTGAGACTGTATACTGCAAACAGCGGGAAGCCGTCGAGGAGTTTAACCCTCCATTCCCCCACCGGTTGTAGCAGGCGCTCTCAGGATTAATGACTGCCAGCTTCTGGTGGTTTTTACATCACCAGACAGCAGTGTTGCTGTCACGTCAGATGCAGTATTAGCGCAGTATTAGTTGTCTGTTGCTGAACAGTTATTCTAAACGTTTCATCAGGACTAGTGCAAGAACCTGTGTAAGGATGGTGGGAAGGCCTTGATGACTGACAGCTTGGGGTGGGGGCAGGTTCAGACCCTTGGGATCTGCCAGTAACTGCACTCAACTCAAACCTGCCCAAACCCAGAGGCCGCCACTGGCTTTCACTCAAGTGAGACTTGACCCTGCAGCTCAGGAACAGTGCCGACTAAAACCCAGTCTCTCTCTTCTCCACTCCCGTGAGCAACATGGTTACAGTGCCCTGTCTCCCCTTCCCCTAGGCTGGCAGGTCCGGGATGTCTCCTCTTTGCAGGCTACAGCAGCACACTGTCCATGAAAGGAATAATTTCCTCATCCAGAAACCCCAGGAAAGAGCTTCTCATTGGGCCTTCTTGGATTACCTGTCCATTTCCTGAACAGCTAGAGGAGAGGGAAGAGCTGATGGCTCTAGCCAGTCAGAGCCAGGCTCTGGTCCTTGGCCTGCATGAAAGGAAAACTGGGTCCTGTGGCTGGAGGGGGCGTGGGTGCCAGGAGCAGCCCACAGTTGTCTGTCACATCCCCATCTTTCTTTACCGAGATGAACAAAGAGAAGGCTGCTCCTCCACATCAGTGCATTCTGCACAGAACTTGGTCCCCACACCAGAGGACCCTCTGTATTCTCTACCCTGTTGTCTGTGGATGAACTGTGTAGTCAGCCACTGCAGTGGTTGTGGCAAAACAGGACTCAGCCCCGGGCCTCCAAATGCTTACAGTTCAGTGGCCATCATTAGACACTGTGACAAGGGCCAGGAGGAGGGGCCTCTTAGGAAGCCAGTGCAGTATTTGGAGCCAGAAGAGATGTTGGCCTGTGGCGAGGATGGAGGAAAGTGGACAGTTGGAGGTGGGTGTTGGGTCCAAAGAAGTAATTTCTTCCAGGGGACTGCTGGCAAAGGATGGAGGAGGGCATCGCCGTAAGACTCAGCATGGGAGTTTTGGAGCAGGGCCAGGTGGGCATTGCCAGGTAAGTGCAGGAGTCAGACAGCGACCCTGGGCCTAAAGAGCTCTCCTGGGCCGAGGGTGTGAGGAATGGTGAGGTAAGAACCCTGGTTGGCAGCAAGCAGAGGAAAGGGAGTGTGTGGCCTTTGGGGTCCAGGACTGACAGTATCCCTTGGGTTTTGGTACTAGGAGATGGCTCGTGAGAGCTATCGGGTGAGCCCGATAGCAGACCAGATAGGAGGTGGGAGCTACAGGGGCTCAAAATGCAGAAGAGCGAGGCCGAGGGCAGAACTAGCTCCCAGAGACAGCAAGGGGAGGCCCTGGCCCCATGCAATGGATAGTGGGGATACAAGTGGCAGTGCTGAGAAGTTACTTCTGGACTTGACTCTGTTATTAATGAAGTCAGGTATCTGGGAGAGGGACTGGAACCCTACATTAAGGCTTCCCAAGTAATCTGATGGTCATCCTACTTGTGGGGGCTCAGGTGAGACTGGGACCAAGAGACTGGGACCCCGCCTGCTGCCTGCTGGGCTGGAAGACAGCAGGAAGCCTGGTGCTCAGAGTGGCTGAAGAGCTGACCCGTGGAGTCCCTGCTGGAAACAGGCGGGATGGGCAGGGCCAGAGATCACAGGCCTGGCGCACCCTACCCCCTACTTGCAGGAGGATCTAAGGTTCCTAGAGGCGCACGTTCAGTTGACCCCCTCTCACCCTGGCAGCCTCGCTCACCACATCACAGGCACCCAGGCAGGTGCACCTGCAGTGTGTTTGCTGACGCCAAAGAACACAGCTCAAAAAGCTGAACACCACACAAGCTTTATTTACACGATCCATGTGAGATATTTCTGAACCTGTGCCAATGAGAAGACAGGCCTTTTCTCTCAGGGCTGTTAACTGAAGTGTAAAGGAACACAAACACAAGTCAGACTTACACTGCTCACAAATACTTCTTAGCCCCTATTTTAGTATAATCATCACAGCAGGGAAAAGCCTTTCCCTAAGATGTTCAGCTGCAAAGGACAGTTGGTGTCGGCGTCCTCCTTCAGTGGTGATGTGCCACCCTGGAAAAAATGCCTTCTGGCTCCTTCCCATCCCCCAAGGCAGCAGCAAATCCTTCCTGTCGCCTCCTTTTGGCCAAAGAAGCCAAAGATTTAAAAGTCTTTGGTTCGTAGATGGCTAGGTCTGCGAGTACTTTCCTGTTGAGCTCCACCCGGCACTGGAAAGAGAACCAGAGTCTGTTTCAGCATCAAAAATGCATTTCAGTGAAACATAATTAGACTCGGAACACAGCTGAGCATCCTACGATTTGAATCACCTCAGCAAATTATCACATGAGCATCAGAGGGGGAGGGGAGTGGTGAAGCAGGACCCTGGAGGGTCAGTGTGGACAGGGGTGGGGTGGGGGCATTGCTCCTGGTGCCAGCCATGGAACCAAGGGCCTTCTTTGGAGATTTCTGGCCAGGGGTGACCCTTTAAGTCAGCTGGGAAGAGGAAACCGCAATTCCCATTTTACAAATGATGAAAAATGAGACACAGAAGAGGCACAAGCAGAGGATCCAGGATCAGAACCAAGCATTCCTGATTTCCACAAGAGAGCCAGACTACCAAGTAAACATCAGAAAACGGATGGACAGTGCCAGGGAGCCTGAAGTGCAGAAAAAAGAGGGGAGGGTCTCCTGGCACTGAATGCAGCTACGCAGGAGGAGTGGATCCTGTTCTACTACATGGGACCCATGGGCCTTGGGCAAAGTCCCTCTCCTTTCTGAGCCTCAGCTCCCCTCAGTCAAATGGAAGTGTCACACTCACACTTACCCTGAGGATCTCTGTGAAGTGCCAGAGACAGGGTCTGGTATAAGGCAGAAGCATGACACCCACTCCCCCAGCTTTCTGGGAAATAATTTAAGTGCACACAAAAGCAGAGAAAATAGGATAATCACCAGATGCAGAGATTTTGTGACACGTGCTTCATCTCTCCCCTCCAAGATGTTTCCCCTCCTTTTTGATTATGAGTTTCAACTTGATCTGCTACCTCATCAGAATTCATTCAGTGTAAAAACTTTGAAATTAAACTTTAAAGTTAAAGTCAAGTCTTTCCATCTTTTTTCTTGATGGGGAAACAGCAAGGCCCATGTCTTGGTACCACAGGGCAAGGGCAGAGCAAGTGTGGTGAGTCCCTGAAGCTGCTAGAACTGCACCCCAAGAATGAAAACAACGTTAGGGCGCTAACGTCCCACCGTATGGGCTGCTGGACCATGACAACTGGGAAGACTTATGAAGCCATTCAGCGTTACAACAGAACCACATCCTCAACCATACCTTAATTAAATTGGCAATGAATGCTGGGTACTTCAGGCCGTGTTCCTGGGAAGCAGCTGTAATTCGATTAATCCAGAGCTGAAATAAGAAAATGTTAAGATGCTTCAGAACTAGCAGTATGTTATGTCCACACCTCCCAGCAAAGGTTCTAACTGAATTAAAAGGTTTTTTGTAAAAGCAAATACCAAAGTCAGTGTTTTATTCAGGCAAACAAGCTGTAGTACAGACGCCGTGAGCAAAGGCCTGGGCTCTTTACCCAAAGGCCAGCTTCCTTCTAAAGGGTTAGCAAGAAGGTCATGCGCTGGGAAGCGTTAATTCCACACGTTTATACAAAGATGAGCAAGAGTCTCTGCCAGGCACAGCTCCAAAGGGACCCGCGGATGGACTGTGACAGCCAGTGAGACGGGTGCCGCCAGGCAGGCATGGAACAATCCAGGTGGAAGGTGCAGGAGGGGCCTCACAAAGGACCTGGCTGGCCAGAAGCAGCAGGGTCCGTTCCCTCAACCACAGGGAAGTCAAGGCTTATAGGCAGGTGGGAAAGATCGGGAAGCTATGAATAGATCTGCTAAACAAGGTGGGGCCTAAGAGACTCTTTCAAGGCATTCTTTTCTCAATCTTAAGACACACTCAAGTCAACCTTCTTCCTGTGCTTCAGCGGTTCTCAAGTTTGAATGCGCATCAGAACTACCTAAAGGTTTGTCAGAACGCAGATTGCTGGGCCCCACCTCAAGAGCTCTCAATTCAATGGGTGCCCGCGGGGTGGGGAGGTGCTGAGACTCAGCAGTTCAGCAGGTTCCGTGCAAGGCTGCTACTGCTGCTGCACCGGGACCCTGCGCTGAGACCCTCCGCTGTCCTCCAGCGGCAGGCGCACGTGTCCCCGACTGAGCGGGTCCCCACGGGGAGGGCGGGGCTGCCGAGGCCGGTCCTCGCAGACCACGTGCACAGGGACGACTGGCTTACGGGCTGGGGCCGCCTCCGCGGCGAGTGAGGCACTGCTGACTCTCCAGGGTCAGAGTCGCCGCCCTTAGCTCCGGAGGGTCCGGGGCAGCGAGGCGGAGGCCGACGCGGGCTGGGCTTACCGTCCTCATGTTCCTCTTCTTCAGCCTGCGGGCTCGGGTGCATTTCACGAACGCTCTCGTCACAGCTCTGACCGCCAGCCGGTAGCACCGATTCTTCCTTCCTCGGAAATGCTGGGTCAAGAAATGGGAGAGAACGCGGTCGGCGGGGCCCATGCGCGCGCCGGGCAGGGGCGCGGGGCGCGCGGCACACTCACCTGCGCGTGCTTCAGCACCTCCTGGACCCGCCAGTAGCGGTCAGTGAGGCGGCTCCGCAGCCAGAGCTGCGCAGTCAGGAAGACCATGGCGCCCGCCGGCCGGCGCCTCAGTCCAGCAACGCGCGCGTGTGTTGCCGCCGCCGCCGCCGCCGCCGCCGCCGCCGCCGCCGCCGCCGCCGCCGCCGCCGCCGCCGCCGCCGCCGCCGCCGCCGCCGCCGCCGCCGCCGCGCGAGCACTTCCGGGTCAGGTCCCCCCACACACACGCACACAGCGATTTCCGGGGCGCCGCGCGTGCGCTCCGGGCCCGCGCCCTCGCCCTGCCCAGTGCGCATGCTCTGGAAGGGCGGGGCGGGGCGGTGATGGCTGGAGGTGAGCCCCTAGCGGAGGTTGGCGGGTCCTGCAGAGCCCAGCCGGGCCGCGCTGCCTCCGACCGACCGTCCAGGTCCCCTTTGTGCTGCTGAGCTGTGCACTTTGAAAGGATTGGAATGGCACGTACAATATAAATATTGCGTATATTTTGTCACCATTTTACCACGGTACCATTATATTATCATTATTACAGGAAACAATGAAGGGAGTGTGCACTTCCTTTGTAACTTTAAATCTGGGCATAATTTTAAGTTACAGAAAAGTTGCAAGACTAGTTCCAGAAACTCCCCAATATGCTTTACCCAAGTGTACCAACTGTTTACATTTGCTCCATTTTTAAAAGTCATTCCCGCTATAAATGTTCATAAGCACACAGTGAGTTTTTCCTCTGGTCCATTTGAGAGGAAGTGGAAGATAACTAAATATTTCACTGTGTATTTCCTTAGGACAAGGTCATTCTCTTACAAGTCACAGCACAAGGATCAAAATCGGGAAATTCAAGATTAACGCAATACTACTGTCTAGACCACAGTCCATACCCAGTTCTGTCAAATGATCTTCACCGCATTTTCCCCGGTCCGGGATCCTGCGCTGCCTATAGTTGTTGTGTCTCATTTTCAGTCTTAATCTGGAACAGTTCTTCAGCATTTCTTTGTTTTTCTTGACCTTGGCATTCCTGAAAAGTCCAGGCTAGTTATTTTGTAGAATGCCTCTCAACTTGAGTTCATCTGATGTCTCCTCGTGATTATAACTGGGTTACACATTTTTAGCAGAATACCGCAGAGATTACATTGTGTCCTTCTCTGTGCATGGTATCAGGAGGCCTGTCCCAACATGGAAAATGTCAGCTTTAACCACTTGATTATGGAATTGCCTGCCAGGTTTCTCCCCCACTTTTACTTTTGTAACTAATAAGTAGCTTGTGGAGAAACAAATGCTTTGAGAGTTATAGGCTTTCCTGTCAGCAGATGCTGAGATGCAAGTAGGAGTATGGTGTTGCATCCTGTCTTGCGCGTGGGAGAGAGAGAGTGCAGACAGGGCAACGTCTGGGCTGACCCAGTCGTTCCGAGGCAGAGACTGCCTATTTGGGAAATCTTGTGTTGGGCAGAAATGGCCAGACCCCAGCGCCTGTGCTGAGCTCAGCCAGTGTCTGGGGCCGCCAGGAAAAGTGTGCCATTGGCTAAAATACTGCTGTGGACTTGAAGCTCAAAGACAGGTGGAGCCTTGAAGGGTGTCTGAGCAGCACCCTCTGTGACCTCCACACTCCAAGACGACTTGCACTCACCAACTCGAGTGTCCATTGCTGACTTTCTAACTCTCCGTATTTATTGGCATTCCCTTTAAAGAAGACGTTTACCTTGAGGGATACCATTTATATAGCGTTAGAAGGGTGCCCAGAGAGGGTGCTATTCCAGTGAAGAAGGCAGTGGCTGAGGGCAGGCACAGGGATCAGCAAGTGCGAGGCTTGGTGTAGTCAAGGTCAGCGAGCCAGAGTGGGTCCGGGGCCAATGAGCAAGCGGGAGGCTGGAGATAGAGGTTGGTCAGGATGTGTGGGCCCTGGAGGTCGAGGAGGGCCTTTAATGTCCCGTGTAGCACACGGCCCTAGGCTTCCTTACAGCGTGGCAGCCACCCTGCACCTTGGAAAGTCATAGGGCATCACTTCGGCAGGACTCGGGTGGCCAGAACAGTCAAGAGGTGGAGACACAGACTCCAGCTCTGGATGGGGGAGGATGGAGATCGCGCTGGAAAGAGCACGGTGGTGGATGAGATCGCTGGAGCATTTGTGAACAACACAATATGCCATATTTGGTTTACACTCCACTGGGGAGAGGGAGTCATGGGGGAGACTGTGAGCAGGATAGTCAATAGGTTATAGCTACTGTTCTGAGAACAGCCCGCAGGGAGTCAGGGGCTCAAACGAGAAGACCAGCTAGGCTGGGGGCCTGCCTGGTTATGGCAATGCTCCCAAGGCTACTGGTGCCTGGACATAGTGGACTCAGCAGGGGAGGCGAGAGGCCGTCAGGCTGTGTGTGGCTCTGGAGCAGCACAGCAGGCTGTGCTGGAAGCTGGGTGTTGGTGTGTCCTGGAGCTTTAGAAACCATCTTTACTCTGACGACACCAGAGATGTCACCACAGCCCCCACCTTTCCCACATTCTCATCTCCTGTGCACCTGCTCTCCCCATCACGATTAAGGTTTCCCACTCACCCCGCCACCTCGGGCCCAAGCCTCGCTAGGGTCAGTGTGAGGTCTCCCTTTCCCTGGCCCCCCACCTCCAACCCATCAGCAAGCACACAGGGCCCTGCCCACAAAATCCTCCTGGTGCTGCCTGCCTCCCCCATCTCCACTGCTGTGCCACCACCATCTCACTGCTCCTGGGCTCCCCGTCCCAAGAACAGCCCACTCTGCACGAGCAGGCTCCATGGGCCACGGGGACCATGTTACACAAGCACAAACCCCCCCAAGGCTTCCACTGCCTCAGGAGTGACATCCAAGTGCCCCCATAATCCCTGGACAGAGGTGCTCATTTGGCATGACAGTTTTCACTTTTGAAAGAGGAACTCTGTCCTCTAAAGACGTTCTTCCAGAACAATCAACGAACCGCAATGATTTTCTGTGAGAGCACATAGAGGGGCCACTGGAGACAACTGTCCCTCTGTGTGGTTGGACCACAGGAGCGTAATTTACAGATATGACTGAGTGATAACCATGAGTGGCTAATGCCATTGAAAAAACCATTTTTCTTCCTTAGGTTTCCTGGGGGAAACAGGCGGAAGCACTAGTGTCAACCAGGAGGTAGAAGCAGGAGCAGGAGGTGGGGGGCTCAAGCCTTCACTGGGGTTCCCACAGGAAAGATGAGGCAGGGCAGGGACACAGTCGAGGACCAGCTTGTTCGATGGTCCAGTGGGCCTGGTGCACACAGGCATACCTGGCGCTGGGTGGTTCAGGGCTGGGTACCGAGAGAAGGCTGCTCGGGACGGCAGGGGAGAGAAAGACAACTGGCCGCTCGTTTGGTCCTGCAGTCATTGAACGGACGCCGACAGACAAACACTGAATCTAAGGAAACACAAGAAGAATGCTACCACGGACAGAGGAAGCCCTGAGGGTGACAGCCCCATGGTGGACAAACAGAGACCGTCAGCTTTTGGTCAGCTCTGCTGCCACAACTCAGTCTCTCTGCCAGAGAGGCTGGTGCTGCAGGGGTGACGCGGCCCCCGGACTCAGTGGGGCCGTCTCAGGTCCGGCCAGAAACTTGTTACTGGGATTCAAGCCACTTCTTCCTTCTCCTCCAGGAGCCTCTGCGCTGGTCTCGCCTCCCCGGCTGGCGGCTTCAGACTATAAGGTGCCTGTATCCTCTGTGAAGGCTGTGGGAGCCTGGAGCCTTCTGTTCTGCTCTGGCCCTGCAGTGAGAAGCTCAGGGACCCTGGGGCTCTGTGCCCCCAGAAGTCCTCCTGCTCTCCACAGAGGGCCGGCCCCAGGTCCTGGGCCACCTCACCCCACCCCGTCCTCAGGGTGGAGCTGGCCCCTCGGCTCAGCAAAAGCACGGCAGTGGGGCCGTGGCCACACTCCATGGCAAAATGCAGGGGGGTCTTGCGGAGCCAACCAGCGGCGTCGACCTCCGCACCCCTGTCCAGGAGGTGAGTGACTATCTCCACGTGGCCTCCCCGAGCAGCGTGGTGCAGGGGTGTGAGGCCCAACGAGTCCCGAGCGTCCACCTCTGCTCCCCAAGCTGCCAGCAGCTGGACGGCGGGCAGATGTCCACCTGCAGCAGCCCTGTGGAGGGCAGAGCGGCCATGCCTGTCCTTGAGGCTTGGGTCCGCCCCATGGTCAAGCAGCACCTCCATGTCCTGGAAAAGGAGGGCAGGAGAGGGTGGGGACTGGTCGTAGCCCAGGTGGGCCACACAGCACTCATCTGCCCTAGATGAGTCTGGCCTTCGCCCCCTCACAGATGCTGCTTCCCCATTTGGTAATTGAAGGAACTGGCCCCTTGCCGCCTGAGGCAGCTGGAGGGACTCTACCTGGAGGCTTCCGCTTGTCCCTCCGATGGTCCTGAGCCACCTACCGCCCATTCTTGCTGCCTGGGGGCTGGCTGGACTCAAGCACACACACACACACATTCACTCCGGTGCTCAATAAACACTTGTTGCTGTGGGCCAGGCGCCCTCCCTGGGCTTCCACGAGCCGGATACAAGGCAGAGCACAGTTAGGGTGGCACTCAGGCCCCTGGTGCCAGACCCACCCCGCCACCTGCTCGGTCACTTGGGGACCTGTCTGGGACGTACCTGCTGGCAGCCCAGGCCGGCCGCGACGCTGAGCGCGGTGGCTCCTGCGCCGTCCCGGGCGTCCACCCGCGCCCCACGAGCCAGGAGGAGGCGCAGCGCCCCCGCGCGCCCAGCCGCGGTCGCCACGAGCAGTGTGCCCTCCAGGCCCTTGTGGCTGCCCGCCACCAGCAGCTCAAGCACTGGCAGCCGGCCGGCCGCGGCTGCCCAGTGCGTTGCCGTCCAGCCGTGCGCGTCCACCGCCGCGGAGCCGGGGCCCGGCGCGCCCAGCAGGCGCCCGGCCAGTAGCGTGCGGCCCAGCGCAGCGGCCCAGTGCAGCGGCGTGAGGCCGGCCCCGCAGCGCGCAGCTGTCGGCGCCCCGCGCCGCAGCAGCAGCTCGGCCACCTGCGAGTGCCCGTGCCAGGCGGCCTCGTGCAGTGGCGTGCGCCCCGCGCGGTCTACGACTCCCGCCGGGGCCCCGCGCTGCAGCAGGAGACGCACCAGCGGCACATGGCCACGCAGGACAGCCAGGTGGAGCGGGGTCCTGCCCACACGGTCCCTGCGGGGTGGGGCAGGGCGCCGTGGGTGAGGGAGGGGACGGACACTGGGCCCCTGCCCCTGCCCCTGCCCCTGCCCAGTGAAGAGACCTCATACCTTTGCCCACTAGAGGATCCTCTCCACCCTCCAAGGGACTGCTGCTCCCGTCTCCCACCCAGTGAAGGGACAGCAGCCACCACCCCCACCTCTGTGAGGATACCCGGCCCTGCCCTGGAGCTCACCTCTCCTCCACACTGGCCCCTTGCCGCAGCAGCTGAGTCACTAGGCTCACATGACCCTTCCACACCGCCCTCAGCAGGCGCCCCCAGGCCTGCGGGGCTCTGGGCCCCTCTGTCTCAGCTCCCAGAGCCTCCTCGGAGCCCAGCGCCAACCACCGCAACTCCTGCTCTGCCTCCGCCTCTGTCATGTCCTGCTCCGCAGATGCTAAGACCCCAGAGTCCATCTGGAAGGAACACGAATCCTGCATGGATGCTAGAGGCCCCAAGACGGCCCCAGGCCGGCCCCAGCCCACTGTTTCCAGGCCAGCATGGACCCCTCATCTCTCCAGGGGAACCAGGCCACCACTTAGCCTTCTGAGGGCCTTGGATCTCAGGTACCTCTGAAGAGAGTCCACCCAGGGCCTCTGTCCTCCAGCTGGGGGTCTTCTCCATGCTGTCCCAGCCCAGCCACAGCCTGGTGGCCCTCTCATGAAACTTATTCCGCAGGTGCAGAGGTGGGGGTGTCTGCTCCCAGCGTGCTGGGAGGCTGGAGCTGCAGCTGTTTGGGAGGGGGTGGTGCAGAGCTGCCTCCCGGGCCAGGCTAAGGGCCACCTCCCCACACTGTTTACCCAGAACTTAAGGGGAGGCCCTGCCTGCCAACCCCTGTCCCAGCACCCTTCAGCCCCTGCCAACTTCCAGGGCCTCTGACTTGGCCTCCCTCCAGGGAGACAAAGGCCAGGCAGGCAGGGACTTGCCCATGGACCACAGCTCCTCCAAGAAGCTCAGTCTATGATGGGCCATGACTTGCCCACCCCAGGAGGCACCCACATACCTTCCCGTGGGTCCCTCCCTCAGGCCCTGCCCCTCACCCCGACTCCTGTCCCAGCTGGCTAAGACCCCCTCGGTGCTGGAGCCTGGCCTCTCTCCTGACTCCAGCTGGAGTAGTGGACAGGGTGAGGTAGGGCCCTTCCCCCTATGAAGATGCTCCACGAGGAAAAGGAAGGAACATCAACCTGGGACGCCCGGCAGGTGGCCGGATAAGTTGTGGGAGTAGGAAGCCTCTTGAGAGTAGGCTGAGCGAGTCAGCAGGGGCCGTGAAGGGGCAGACCCTCAACGGAAGGAGGGAGCCAGGCAAAGGGGGGTTGTTTAGGAGAGGAGCCAGGTCTGAAAGGTGGAAGAGTGGTGCTACAGGAGAGGCCTGAATAAGGCCTCCGGGACTGGCCACTTGGATTCTGGGGCCCTGGGGCACAGAGGGACGGGGTGGGAGGCTGGCCCTGAAGGTGCCTTCCCATCCCCAGTCCCTGGGTAAGGCCACTAGTCCAGAGCCCACACAGGAGAAAGTGTGGCAGGTTGCTGTGGCCACGCCCCTCCAGCTGCTTCTTGTGACTGTCCACCAGGGGGCAGCACAGCTCGGGGGCAGTCGCTCCCACCCCAGCACCTTCCCGGCTCCCAGAGAGGAGGTGTCCTGAAGGCCCTGACCTGTACACGCTCCAGAGTGGGGTGGCCCTTGCAGGAGCCAGGCCCAAAGGGTGGGTCTCCAGGCAAGGGGCTGAAGGGCCCCATCCCACCCTCAAGCTACATGGACCCCACCCTGTAAGCCTCAGTCACTCAGCTCAGACATCCCCTCCACAGAGGGGCCCTCGAGCCTGACCACTGATCTGAAGCAGCCTCATCCTCTGTTGCATTTTCTTCCTAACACTTGTCACCGCACAAAAATACCTGTCTACCTGACGTTAATCAGGCATGCCACACAGGCTGGCGGATTCAGCCCGTAAAGAAGCAAGGTGCTCTGGGTGGGTTCGGACGATTTACTACCTGAGCCACCGGCCAAAATAAGGGAACCAAGGGTGTCAGCCCCACACCCTGTCCCACAGGGTGACGCAGGAGGATGCTGAAAGGAGCAAGCCTGGGTGACAAGATGACAAGGACGGGGGTGGGAGGGGGGCGCCCTGTGCTTAGGAGCTGCTTCCCTGCTGCAGCCACACCTGTCACAGCCTGGGCACGGCCGCTTGTGCAGATGACCTTTGTGGACACGGGGCGCCCGCAGAGAGCCGAGGTGAGCTCGAAGGGCCTGGAAGATGTTAGAAGCAGAGTTGGAAGGGCTAAGGGAGGGGAAACGTTCGCATGTGGTGCTGTCCGGCCACCTCCACTCAGCTCACAGACAACCTCTTGCGTAGTTTGTCAACTGGTTATGTAAGTGGTGTTTAAAATACTGTATGTTATGCCCGAAAACCCTGGGAGACCGTTAGGTGCTAAGAGTATTTTAGTCACATTGGAAGAAATTATTTGGAGTTTTCGGATGGGCTAGGAATGCTGATACCTCCTTTACTTGAAGTAACAGAATTATGTGCTCCCACTTTTTTCAGGATGGATGGGATTCTGGCACCAAGTTTGGTGGCTGGTAGGATGAAGCTTTGGATTCTGGCTGGTAGGATGAAGCTGTTATTGGCACCTACTGTGTGTTGAGTCCCACACCAAGCATTTCCTATCCATTGCCCACGGGCCCTCTCGACAGGTATGGTGGGGGCACCCAGCATCTTCCGGGGCAGCTTATCTGAGGCTGTGAGGGGCCAGGTTTGGGGATGAGGGACCAGCAGGGGCAGGGCTGGGAGATGGGGTTGACCTCTACGTGGCAGCTACTGATGGGGCAGTTGCTAGAGTTACGACTAGTGAAATGAGTCGTTGTGTGCAGGAGCTGGAAGTGGGCAGAGGGCGGGACCAGGCAGGAGGAGGGGACCAGGAGGGAGGAGGGCCCCAGTGCTGAGCTGTAGGGACAGCTGTGCAAGCTCTGACCAGAGCATGCAGGAGCTGGCTGGGGAGACTGGCCAGGGCCAGAGCTGCAGTAACCTGGCAGAGACGGGGTCAGCCTGGCAGTGGAGGAACCGGAGGCTCAGGTGTGGCCTTGGAGACTGATGGTCAGGGATGGACCCCTGGGCCAGGGTCCTGCCCTCCAGCTGGGTCCTCTATCCGGATGCTGGGTTCTGGGTAGAGATGTGACCTGGGGACCTATGGTTAAAATTCTGCTAATCTGACACAGGGGGAGGGGCTCATTCCTGCAACGTGACCACCGCTGTGGGCCCACCAGGTCCACTGCCCAGGAGAACATGAGTGGGCAGGAGAGGGAGATGGAGGAGGATGAGGGAGAGGGCACTTCAGACACAGCACTCATGCTGCCCCGAAGGCCTCCTGACTGCCAGGCCGCGGCCCTGAGGTCCCCAAGGTGGGCAGGCCTGGCTGCCCAAGGCCTCGGGATCCTGTTGCTGCCTGGCCGGGCCCTGGCGGGGCTCCTGCTCCATCTGCTGCTGCCTGCAGCCGTGTTCCTGCTGGTGCTGCTGCCAGCAGCAGCCATCGTCTTCCTGGGATTCCTGTGCCACTCGAGGGTGAGCTGAGCCCTCTGTGGGCGTGGAGGTGGGGGGACTGGCTGGAGTCTTTGGGGAGTGGGGGTTCCTGTGGAAGTCTGGGGTCTTGGGGCTGAAGGTGAATCTGTCCCCAGAGGCACACGTGCCCCTCCCTGAAGAGCCTCTTCTGTCAAGTACCCCCCACCCCACCAGCTGTAGCAAAAGAAGGACTTTTGTTTGTCACCCAAGGGGACAGCTCTCTCCCCTCCCCCGAGGCCTCCCAGCTCTGTACCAGGGGCCACCAGGGCCTGGACAGCTGTGCAGAGTGGGAAGAGGAGGAGGATTCCAGGAAGAGGATATTAAAATATCACCAAATTTAACCAGTCCACAGCCCCTCCTTATCTTCTATTACCCGTTACCCTGGGATGGGTGTCCCCACTTATGGAAGGGGCTGCAGCTTGGTCTGGAGTCAGGAGAGTCCAGGCAGAGGGGGACCCTGTGTCCCTCTTTTTTTAGGCATGTCAGGAAAGTGGGGCTGAAACCAGGGCCACAGAAGAAAAGGTGTCCCCTGCTGGTGGCACCTACCGGAGGGCCTCAAGGTCAGATGCCAACATAGGAGAGACCCGTGGGAGACAGAGAGGGGAGGAAGGCGGAGGTCGGGAACCGGAGAGCTATCCTCTGAGGCTCCCCTCAAGGGACTCCTACTGGGCCATTTACCCCTGGGTCCCTCGCCTCCCATCTTCTGCTCAGAAATGCCTGGCCCACCGCGAGTCCCAGCCACCGGATTCCGCCAGAACTCAGGCCCCGCGCTCTCCCCCGGACCCTCCCTCGTCCACCTGCCCCCCACCCCAGCGCCCCCGCTGGAATCGGGGCTTAACGCTCCACCAGTCCACCTGCTCCCAGGCACGGCCTCCAGGCCCCACCCCAGTCTATCTGCCCCGCCCCAGTCCCGCCAGGCCCGGTCCCGGAACTGAGGCCCCACAGCCACGCCTGACCGCCCGCCCCACCCTCAGGTCCACCCCGAGCCTCGCCCCGCGTGCCGCGCGCTGCTCTCGGATCGCGGCTCTGCGGCGCTCATCGTGTCGGGCTTCCTCTCGCTTCCTCCGCTTCTGGTGCTCGCCTCGGCCGCCCGCGCCCGCCTGGCCCGACGCCTCCGCTCGCTGCTGCCGCCCCCGACTTGCAGTCCTGGACCCCGCCGCCACCTGGTGTCCAGCGACGATGGGCGCGAGCGACGCCACCCTGACGGGGAGGAGCAGCTCTGCGCCTGGGTGTGACCCCAGAAACATCTCCAAAGGACCCCAAGACCTCAAATCCCAGAGGCCCCTGAACTCCCCCCGTGTCCCCCATAAGGTGGCTCCAGGCTGGCGACTCAGGGTCTGCGTCCAGGTCCCAACGTGGGAAATCGCAGGGCCCCACGCAGCTCCGTGCGCAGTGCTCCGAGTGGCCGCGAGGTGGCACCGGCCTCCCCCGGACCGGGTCGGCTCTTCCCCAGCCTCTCTCCGCTCCTGCTGTTTCCGTAGCTGCGGAGACTGGGACCCCCAAGGGAGGAGGGAGATGGTTTTCAGAGAAGGGCGCACGGCCAGGCTCTGGGAAAGGCGGCCTTCCCGGTTTCTGCCACTGTGGCTGCCCTGGGCTCCTGTGCCCTCCCCAAGGGCAGCCTCTGAAAGTCCCCTGTCTGGTCAGTCAGCAGGCCTCCAGCGAGTTCCAGAGGTGGTGAGATTTGCTTGGGAGACTCCACGCTGTATGTTTCCAAAACTCCATCGGCGGCCAGAGAACCAGGCGTGCAGGGCTCAGCCTGAGAACGGAATTAGCATTTACAGTAAGGGCCCAGTCTGTTCTTTCTGGAGAATTTTAAGGTCTTTTCCATCTTTTGCGTTCTGTTCTTTTAAGCATGCTTCTGGTTGTGGCTCTGTTCTGTATCCATTTGGTGTCCACTGCGTTTCCCAGTTTTATAGATTCACATTTTCATCAGTTCTGTAGACCTCCCAACCATTATTGCTTCAGTCCTGCCTCTCGTTTATTCTCCCTGTTCTTTCTTAGGGAGCACCTGGTACACGAGTGCTGCACGTTCTCCTTTTACCTCTCATGTCAGTTCATCTCTCTTTTGTGTTTTCTGTCTCCTTGTCTCTCTGCTGCGTTCTGGCAATTTCCTCAGGTCCCTCTTCCAGGTCATTAATCACTGGCTGTATCGAATCTGCTGATTAATGCATCCTCTAACTTTAAATTATCATATCGTCATACCTGAAGGTTACAACCGCTTCTTATTCCCGTCTGCTCATTTTGGCGGTCTCTTGGTGCGTGCTCAGTTTTGGGTTCCAGCTTTGACTTCTGGAACATTTCACACATGGTTATTTTATAGTGTGTACCTAACAATTCCAATCCCTTTCTTTGGGGCTCTAACTCTGTTATTTGTCATTTCTGCTGCCTCTCAGTCATAGCACGTTGTTTCTCTGAATGTTTGCAATTGTTAAGTGTCAGCCCACACCTGTGAACGTTCTGAGACCTGGTCCCTCCAGAGAGGGTGTCCTTGTGAGGCGTGACCGTCCTGGGCCCCTGTTCGGGTCCTGGTCTGTAGCCCGCAGGGCAGGAGGTCCACACTTGTCCCGATGCAGTGTGGCTCTCCGTGCTGTGTTCAGGGAAGTCTCTGCTTTCCCACTTGTTTTCCTTCATCATCCCGGGTTTCTGTTCACTATTCCATTTGTTTATTTATGCACTTATTTTTGGTGTTTCATTTTGGGGAGCCTTGGAGATATTTACTTCCTTTTAAGCCCAACAGTGCATCAAACATGTGTTTGTTGTAATTTGTCCCAAATCTAGGAACAGCTGAAAGGCCTTGTAAAGGACCTAGTACACCGCACTGCCAGCCAGGTTCCACCTATGAGCCATAGGTCAGGGCCCAGACACGCCCAAAGGTCAGGGCTCAGGGCTCCCTCGTGGCTTGGGCAGCGCCTAGCTCGGGGCTGGCTCAGGTCCAGCAAGAGTCCTCGGGGCTTTCCAGTTGTCTGTGCCCAGTCGGTCAGGAGCCTGGCTGGCTGCCTGGCGCCCAGGGAGAGCTTCCCCTAGTCCGAGGCCGCCTTCCTTCCCCTCCTGCCTAGGGTTGGACGGGCTCTGGCCAGGCATTGAGGACGAGGACTCTCCTGAGGATCTGCCTGGCCCCGGAGTCATCAAAACAACAGCTGGGCTGGGGGTGGGGGGTGGGGAGGCCACCGTGTGTCCCAGCTTCTCAGGCCTGCCAAGCCCTACATGGCCTCCAGCTGGCCCCCAGGACAACCTGCCTCACCCCCAGCTCTGACCCACCCACTCACAAAACGAACACCCATGGGGGCTGTGGAAAGTTTACAGAAGAGCCTCAGGGTCTGCTTTTAGGAGACCAGCTGTCAGGGAAGTTGGGAAAGTCGAGGGCGGAGGCCCCAAGCAACTGGGTGGCGGAAACCTCCACTTTGGGCAACAAAGTCTCTTCCCCCAGGTGCCCAGGCCCTGGCCCTGTAAAGAGTTCCTGGCTGTGGGGGGGCCTCTGCGGTGCACATGTGTGCACATGCATGTGGCAGGGAGTTACATGCTCCTATGTGTGAGCGCGTGCATCCCCTCTGTCACTGGTCCTCACACCCCTGGTGGGGCGCTGTCCAGACCCCACAGGTGTGGAGTCCGGGCTCTGCCAGGTTCCTGGATCTGCCCAAGGCCATTTATTCATTCACAAAATATTTCCTGGCAGCTCAGGTGTCTGCAGACACACCTTCAGTGTTGCACAGCTAGGAGGGGCCCAGAGAGTTCTGTCCCCACATCCGGTGTCCCAGGTGTGAGCCCTGCCCCCACCCAGGCATGGGAGCCAGGCCAGGGGTGCTGGGCAGAAACAGCTGTGGTGGGTGCACTGGGGAGGAACAGGCAGAGCCTGGTGCTGGCCCTGAGAGCTGAGGCCCCTCGCCCTGCTCCTTGGCCTGCCCCCTACCTCCGGGGAGCCCCCTACAAGATGCTGACACGGACTGTCGCTCCCTTCTTTCTCTTTCCTGTGCAAGCCTGCCTGGACCCTGCCTGGGGCTGGGGCAGGGCGTGGTGGTCATCTCCCTGTTACAGAAGGTTCCAGCACAGGGAGCCAAGACTAGGGAGGGGTTTTACCTCAGGAAGGGCATCACCGTTCAGTTCCCTGCATGGGTTGAAAACCCAGGAGCATCTGAACTTCTGCCTTCCTTTCTGCCTCCCAGCCCTGCCCATTGGGCTCTGCCTCTGATGCGGATGGCCCCATATCTTCTTCAAGGCCTGGCTCCTGCCCCACCCTGCCCCTGCGCAGGCCAGGAGCCCTTGCCTCCTCTGTGAAGCCTGCCCCTGCCCTTTCTGCCTCCCAGGCTTCTTTACAGCCCTCACACACTGGCAGGCCCCCACCCAAGGACCCTGGGACTTCCTGTAGCTTCTGCCCACCTGGTCTGGCATGCCCCACCCCCCTGGGGGAAAATAAATAGCCAGTCCTCTCTGCAAACTCACCACTGCCCTTCCCCCTTCCAGCTCCGCATGTCCCCAGTGCAGAATCTGTCATGTGGCTGGACCAGCATGGAGATGACGGCTGAATGCAGACGGGGTGGCACCCTCCCCCACCGTGCCCAGGCCACCCACCCCATCGGCCATCTTTCCTGCCACCCTGGCTGTTGCCAGCAGAAGGACTGGGTGGGGATCAGCTCTGGGGCCAAAGAGGATGGGACAATGGGCCCTCCAGACTCCTAGGACTGGCCCTCTGGCCCTGGCATGTCCCTGACCACAAACGGGCAGGTCGAGTCTAGAAGAATGCGTGGGTAGGGCAGCTGGGTGGGTGGTGGCAGGGGCCTCTGGGCCCTGCTGCTCTTGGCCACCCCTTCCTTCTGCCCCACTTACTGTTGTGGGGTGGGGTCAGGGTCCTTGGGCTCGCCCACACCTCCGACTTCCAGCCTCTGTGTCCCCTGGCATGTATATGGGTGGTGGGGGAGATACAATTGACAAGAACCACAGTACAGGCACCCCCAGGGGGTAGGGAGGGGCCAGGCTGCTCTGCCCCCTCAGGCCTAGCAGAGTGACCTCAGCCGGGGTCGCGGGTGGGGTCGGAGGCCTGGGGAGCTGGCCTTTTCCCTGGGGTCAACATGGCCACAGCAAGCTGGGGACAAAAGGCCCTTCTTCTCTGCAGAGGCCTGGGTGGAGCGGAGGAGGGCGCGTTCCCGCAGACCAGCGGTGGTCAGGGGCAGTGCCTTGGAGAGCCATCTCCCTGGGTTTCATGGAACCCTGTCCACCTGCCTGCAGACCAACAGACAGCGTGGGCCAGCTCCAGGAAGTGATGCTTAGGGACTCCCTCTGGCACACAGGCTGCTCCTTCCTTCTGGTCCCACAGACACCAGGCCCAGGCAGACTCTGGGCCCAGGGGAGGTGGAGGGCTGGGGCCAGAGCACGCTGTGCCCTGGCTGCCCAGTCCTTCTCTGCTCCCTGCCGCCCCCAGGCCTGTCTTCCTTCAGAGAGGAGGATTCCGGGCCATTATATTTGTACTTCCTCTGGCGTCTGCCTCAAGCCCAGCCCTAGCCCTGACCACTCCATCCCTCGCTGACCCCCATCTTCCCTGGGGACACTCCATCGGCCCATGTCTCCCTCGGGCTGATCCTGGAGGCAGGAGTAGTGTGGGGGACTGGGAGAGCAGTGCTGAGTGGATGGGGCTGGGGTGGTCTCCCAGGGGTCAGGCCAGAGTTCAGTGTGAGTGCTGGGGGTGACCCTGGGCAGAGGTGAGGAGGAACTGTCAGCCAAGGCTGGGCCTCCCATCCTTTCTCCCTCAGATGGAGAGGCTGGAGGGAGGAGGATGGCTGCTTCCTCGAGGGCTTGCGTCATGGCCAAGAAGAGCAGCTCAATTTTTCCAGAAGGGACGGAAACGTCCCCGTCAACCCCGCAGCAAAGCTGAGGTGTGACTGTGGGCTCACCCTCTGGGCAGGACTGGGGATGCCACAGGGCAGACTCAGCATGGCCTGGCTCCCTGCCTGGGGCAGGTGGGTGCCCAGCGAGATGGAGGATGAGCCAAGACGTGCTGGCACGTATCTACCTGGGTGGTCTCCCCGCCGGGCCCCCAGGTCTCTAGCTGCTGCTGGTGCTGCAGCATCATGGCCTCTGCTCAGCTCATAGTCCCTCCCTGCAGCAGCCCTGGTCAGCCGTGTGTGCTGGAGGGCTGAGGGCCAGGCGAGCAAGGTCCCTAGGGAAGTAAACCCTGAACTTTGGGGGTTCAAGCCCATTGCTGCCCCCTCAGCGACCAGGCGGAAGCACCAGGCAGCTTCTGGTCCCAGCCAAGGCCTGAGGTCTGTGGAGCTGAGCCAGCACTGCCACTGCCAAGATTCCCGGCAAGGGGGTGGGGGCGGCGGGGACACAGTTCTCGCTTGTTCCTGCCCCAGCTCCTCAGGCTCAGCTGAGCCGCTTCCTTTTTTAGGCAAAGTCAGCCTGTCTCAAAGCCCGGCGTCTCACCTGCCAGAAAGGGAGGAAGGAAAACCATTGAGTCCCATCCGTCCTCCTGGGGAGGGGGAAAGGGAGGGGACATCCTGGCAGAGATGGCCCTGCTGCCTCGCCCTGCGGGACCTGTGCCCCTCCCCAGCTAAGCAGAAAGGAGTGGTTGGGAGAGGGCAGTGGTTACCCCACCACAAGGAATCTTAGGAGTGAGGGGGGTGAGGCTCTCCTGGACCTCAATTCCTGCCCAGGGATGCTGAACTGCCTCACCTAAGAGCAAAGAATCTGCCCTGGGGGCTGAGTGTCCCTCAGGGTGTCCCTGGCAGCCAGCCACCTCTGGTCTGGTCTAGCAAAGATCCCAGGATGCAAGCCACCTGGCCCACCAGGCAGTCCCTCCAGAGGGCTGCTCCAGTGGGCTGCTGGGGGTCTGTCCTCAGTCTTGGAGTCTGGGCCCCTCATTGGGCAGGATGTGGGGACAGCTACAGGCCCAGCATGGTCACACTGGACAGGGCCTGAACCAACCATCCTCAGCCCTTATTCCCCTTCCTCTGAGAAGCCAGGTGGGTGGAGGCTTTGTGTCCCGCAAGGAGATTCCCCTCGAATGTCGCAGGCTTCTTTCCCCTCCCAACGCGCTGCATCCCTTCTAAGTTCAGCCCTTCTGATCTCTGTAGACCATTCCTTGGAGACACATGTCCCAGCCCCAGACACCTGCTCCTCCCCCAGCCCCGTGGCCAAGGCCTGGGCCGTGCTGGGGGTACGCTGTTTTTGGTGTCACCCACAAACTCTCATACCCCTATGGGGCTCTTTTGGGCCTGGCTTCAGGCACTTCCAGCACCGCGGAGGTGAGGGCAGTGTGTCTGGGGAAGACGCAGCTCAGGCGGCTCCCTGATCGGCTCCTCGCTGTGGGCAGCGGGGAGGGAGGACCCATGACCTTACAGCCAGAAGGGGAGACTGTGTATCTGCGGGCGTGCATGTCACGAGTGTGTGCCTCGGCGGCAGCCCAGGGAGCTCTGCACGTCGCTGCGCATCTGGGCCCTGCGTGCGCGCGCCTCCCCGGAGCCTGGGCTCCTCGGCCCGCGGGGCAGCGCGCGCGCCGGGGCGGGGCCTCGGTGGGCGGGGCCTCCCGGGGGCGGGGCCCAGGGCCCGCCCGCGCGGCCGCGCGCCCCGCCGCCCAGGAGCGAGCCAGCGGCGAGCCGAGGCAGAGCGCGCCCGTCCCGTCGCGCACGATGCTGCCCTGGACGGTTCTCGGCCTGGCCCTGAGCCTGCGGCTGCCGCGGAGCGGCGCGGAGCGTGGTGAGTGCGGCGGGGGCCCGGTCGGGCTCGGCTCTTGCGCCCCACCACCCTCCACACGGAGCCACGCTCTCCTGTCGCAGCTCCGGGGCCGGGGTGGCTGTCAGGGCACCCCACCCACTTGCGGCGCGCGGACCCCGCCGGCATCTCCGCGGGATTTGGGGGCTTGGACCGGGAGGGGGAGGTGTGTGCCGGGGAGGCTGTCCCTACCTCAGTTTCCCTCTGCATGGAATGGTAGAGGGATGGTAAGAAGATTGGCGGCGGCCTATTGGGTTGGGGGAAACTGAGGCCCCGAAGCTCCAAAGCCCAGACCACTGTCTGTTCGAGGCACGTTGGTGGAGGGACCCATCTGCCCCGCCCCGCCCCCAAGATGCCGACAGGAAGGGAGAGAGAGGCCTGGGAGGGGCCGATCAGGCCCTGAGGCTGCTGCAGCAGGTAACCTGCTTTCTGGGTCCAGATAGAGCAAAGGATGGGGGCCAAGGGAGGGGTGACATCATCTGTGAGTGGGGTCACGACTCCAACCCGGCCATCTGGTCTGTGGGAGGGGTTGCAATCAATGCTGTGTCTTCCCAATCCCTCCAGCTCTGTACCCAGTCTCCTCAGCTGCTTTGTGCCCCTCCAGCCTGACTCCTCATGGGTGGCCTTACCTGGAGGCTGCACTCCAGCCTGGAGGCTGCTTCTCTGGAAGCCAAGCCTGAGGGAGCAGCCCTGGTGGCCCAGACCCATCCACCCACCACTCCTGAGGGCTGGGCCAGGACCCTGGGCTCCAGCCTGCACTCAGAGTCTGCTGAAGTGTGGGGGCTTGGAGGGGTCAGCTCTCCTTTGCAGGAGAAGTGACATGAGCCCGGAAGTGCCCAGGTCTGTGGCCAGGGTACAGAGCTGGAACCGCTGAAACTGTGGACCTCCTGCTGGCTTAGAACCCCTCTCCCCGCTGGGGTGCTACCCCAGGACCTTTGGGTGTGTGACTGAGAAGGCGCTCAGGGATTCCTTGTGTAAGGGCAAGTGCTGGCTTAGGGAAATCTCAGGTGCTGGGGGTTCTGCCCTGGGTGTGGGGCTGTTAGGGGGCCACCACCTGGGGCTGAACCCTCCCCTCTCCCCCAGGCCTCCCGGCATCTGTCCCCCAGGGGGACCTGCTGTTTCTGTTGGACAGCTCGGCCAGCGTGTCTCATTATGAGTTTTCCCGAGTTCGGGAGTTTTTGGGGCAGCTGGCGGCCCTGTTGCCCCTGGGCCCTGGGGCCCTGCATGCCAGCCTGGTGCACGTGGGCAGCCAGCCACACACCGAGTTCCCCTTCGGCCAGCACAGCTCAGGCTCGACTGTCCAGGATGCCATTCGTGCTGCAGCCCAACGCATGGGTGACACCAACACTGGCCTGGCGCTGGCATACGCCAAGGAGCAGCTGTTTGCCGAGGAGGCGGGGGCCCGGCCCGGAGTGCCCAAGGTGCTGGTGTGGGTGACAGACGGCGGCTCCAGCGACCCCGTGGGGCCCCCTATGCAGGAGCTGAAGGACCTGGGCGTCACTGTCTTCATTGTCAGCACTGGCCGCGGCAACCTCCTGGAGTTGTCGGCCGCAGCCTCACCCCCCGCGGAGAAGCACCTGCACTTTGTGGATGTGGACGACCTGCACATGATCACCCAGGAGCTGAGGGGCTCCGTTCTTGGTAGGTGGGAGGAGGCAGGGCCTGGGGGAACCCTAGTTGGGAGCTTGGGAAGAGAGCTGAGTCAGACTTCAGGAGGAATGTGCATGTCTGGAGCAGAGGCCAGGGCTGCAGGGGCAGTGTGCTCCCTGGAGGTTCAGGGACCAGGTGACACACATGGCTTCTCCAGGGACATGCTCAACTGTTCACCCCAGTTGCCCCCTACCTCGGTTGTGGTGGGACAGAGGGGCAGGTTTGTCTGAGTATACACCTCCAGGTGGGGCTGTCTGCTGGAGGCCCTATGAGTGAGGGACTTGGTGTGAGCCCAAGGGCTGAGGGGCTGCATCTGGTGGGATGTGCCTAAGAGGAGAGGAAGAGGAAGGAGGTTCCAAGCCTGAGGAATCTGTAGATGGAGCTTTCACTCCTGTATGTGTGCTGGAGAAGGAGAGCCAGCTCAGGAAGGGCCAAGAGCTGGGGCCCCACTCCCTGCCCCCCACCCTGTGAGGACCATCACCGAGAGGTCTGAGTGGATTGCACTGTAAGGGGTGTAGTGACTGCTGGAAAGGAGGCCAGACCAGACTGGGGAGGGCCTCCTGCAGGGGCTAGTAGCTCCACCCTGACCCAGCTAAACCCCGCAGGAGGAGGGGCTGGAGATGAAGGGCCTGGTCACTGGCTAGGTTTGCTGTAGCACCTGAAAAGTACCAAGTAACCCCAGGGTTCTTCCCTGTCTCTCTCTCTCTGGATTAATCATCCACCTGAACCTGGAAGGGGAGGGACTGTGGGTTGGAAGGGGGTGGAGGGTCCTTCCAAAGATTTACCCCAGGACACCCAGCCCCTGGCGGCCCCTGGGTCAACAACTGTGGCTGATCCTGGAGCAGAAAACAGGAGAAAGGGCAAGAGGCTGCCTCAGCCAGGTGGGGGCTGCTGGGATTGGGGGCGGGGCCTGAGTGTGGGGATGAGCAAGGTGAGTGTCAGGCTGGCAGCTGTACACACAGCATCACAGAAAACAGCACCAGTCCTGGGGGTCCTCGCCCTGCCCGGACGTTTCTCAGCCATACCCGCCTGCTCAGTCACCCAGATGGCCATGAGCTGCTTGGCATCCAATCTCAGAAGTGGTAACAGGTTTGGGGGGCCCACTGTGCAGTTCCCCTCCACACTCTCCTGGGGACTGGAGGCGTGCAGCTCCTTGGGTTGTCACATCTCTGATGTCCTGCAGGGCACTCTCCAGTCCTGGCTGTATGCTGGGTCCCTTTACCTTCACCATCCAGAGCTGAGCTGACCCCAGACCCTGTGCTGGCTGGGCGGGGGGCTGGTCCTCTGTTCTCAGACATCACTTTGGATCTTGCCACCTTTGAGGGGCCCTTGTCCAGGCCACTGGACTGGGTGGGAGGTGGATGCTAACGGTCCCCACTGGTCTGGGTTTGGAGCTGAGGCAGGCAGGGAAGCTCCTGATGGTGCCTGGAGGAGGGTGAGGGGGTGCTGGCTGTGCTGGTGTCCTTCCTCCGGCACCAGCACAGTTTTGCGCAGCCTTCGCATCTGGTGGGCGTGGCCAAGGCTGGGCTGGCTCCTCAGGGCTCCTGCCCTCCTCATCTGGGCATCTTCCCCTGGGGAGAAGGCGGTCTCCTTTCTCTGACCCTCTGCACCACCCGCAGACGCGATGTGGCCGCAGCAGCTCCGTGCCTCTGAGGTCACGTCTAGCGGCTTCCGTCTGGCCTGGCCGCCCCTACTGACCCCGGACTCGGGCTACTACGTGTTGGAGCTGATGCCCAGCGCCAAGCAGGGGACCGTGCTCCGCCAGCAGCTGCCAGGGAACGCGACGGGCTGGGCCTGGGCCGGCCTCGACCCCGACACGGAATACAACGTGGAGCTGATGCCAGAGTCCAACGTGCGGCTCTTGAGGCCACAGCACCTGCGAGTGCGCACGCTGCCGGGTGAGGCGGGGCGCGAAGGGCGGGTTAGGGTTCGCCGGGGTGCTGGGCCGGGGCGGGTGGGCGGGGGCGCAGCCCTACCCCGCTCACGGGCGCTTCTCCCGCAGAGGAGACCGGACCGGAGCGCATCGTCGTCTCGCACGCCAGGCCGCGCAGCCTGCGCGTGAGCTGGGCCCCGGCGCTGGGTCCGGCCGCCGCGCTCGGCTACCACGTGCAGGTCGGGCCGCTGCTGGGCGGCGCGGCGCAGCGCGTGGAGGTGCCCGCGGGCCGGAACAGCACCACGCTGCAGGGCCTGGCGCCCGGCACCGCCTACCTGGTGACCGTGACGGCGGCCTTCCGCTCGGGCCGCGAGAGGGCGCTGTCGGCCAAGGCCTGCACGCCCGATGGTGAGCGCAGCCGCGCCCCGCGTCCCCAGGCCCCGGAGGCTGGTGGCCGGGAGCCGTGAGCTCTGGGCCGGCCTCGCCCGCGCAACCGAAGGCCCCCTCCTCCCGAGCCCAGTTAGAGAGGCGCCCGCCACCCAAAACAGGGTCTTGCCCCGGGTGTGGGATGCTGGCCGGCCTTTGGCCCGCGGGGCCCCCGCGGCAGGAGAGCGCCCTGCTCTGGCGTCCGCTCTCCGGGACGTGGCCTTGTCTGACCCTCCGCTGCAGCTCTAGCAGCAGCGCGACCCGTCGCAACTCCTTCCCCTGCCCTGCCCAGAGCTGGGCTGTCGGTGGTGTCCTTTGGGCAGGATTTAGCAGGGAGCTGGACAAGGAGTCTGGGGTCCGGTTGAAATCAGACCTGGGTTGGCTCTGGGCCTGGGACCTCAGGGCGTCTGGTGGCTGAGCCTCCTACTTGCATTAAGGGCCAGACCCTCGAGTGACAAAGGCTAGCATCTGTGTGAGGGAGCTTGGTCTAGATGGCAGCTCTGAGTCCATGGCCACTCGGGTCCTGGATGTTGAAAGGTGGATGAGGGAAGGGAAGGAGCTGGCTTTGGCCAAGTCCCAAAGGCTTCCCTGGGGGGACAGGACCTGGGAGGGGGAGGGTGGAGTGCTGGGGGTTGATCACGTGGGCAGCAGCCGGTGGATGGACAGGTCATCTTCACTAGGACCCTCAGCTGGCTTGGGGGCAGTGCTTGTTGGGGACAGTGGCACTGCTTTCCTTCCCACTACCCTACAGGGCCCAGCTACACCCACTGGGATGCAGTTGGCACCTTTTGGGAGGAATGGGACAGGAGCCTGGCACTCAGGACCTTAGAGACAGGAGACCTCCCCCCTGTGGAGGCCCCAGGGCCCACATGGGCAGGGAGCCTTCCCTGCTTCTGGGTAGGGAGCTTCCATGCTGGGGGTAGCGATAAACAGTGTTCCTCCAGGGGCTTCACCCCAGCGGTTCTCTGCAGCATGTGACACCATGTCCTGTCACTCCTTACTATCCTGGGGCCACTGGACAAGGCAGCATTGCCCTCCCTCAGCCCCGCCAGGCACCTCCTCCTCTGCCTGGGCTGACCCAGTACTCACTTTGCCTCTTCCCTATGAATGTCTCAGACGAAAATAACAGTAAATCAGATGTAAACTGAATCCTGAAGTATCCTGAGAGTGTTTTACTCCTTGTCAAAACATGTCAGCCCTGTAAAAGGTTGCAAGTTAAAAAAGAAGAAGAAAAAAAAAAGTCTTGGGTGGAGGCCAGTGGTACCCAGGCTAGTGCTGGGGAAGAGGAGAGGGGAGCCATCCCCCTCCCAGTGCTGGGACTCAGGTCACCATGCCACTTGTGGCCTCTCTATGCACCTCCTCTTCAGAGAGCGTGGGTCCCGTGTTTGTGGGCTGGGACTGGGTGGTTTGGACCGGGCGTTGCTGGAACCAGGGGCAGCCAGCCCGCTCTGCAGGATGGCCTCCATCTCTGCTGACACAGCCACACCCTCAACTGCACTGAGGCTTCCCCCCGCCACTTGCTAATGGGAAGAAGAGCCCCTCACCCAAGCAACTGCAGCATCGAGAGGGTTGGTCTCGGGGCCCCTAGTAGCATCTCAGTCTGCCTGCTGGGGCCTGGTGGGCCTGTGTGTGGAGGCAGGTTCCCCGGAGCTGCCTGCCACCTTTTCCCAAGCACCTGCCTCTGAGCGTCATGAGGCCCCCGGCCTACGTGCCCAGGGCTTGCACTGCCCATTAGTTCAGTGTGCTTGGCATTCGTGGGAGTAGCCTGTGCCCAGGGACCCCTGCCCTGCCTGTGTGAGCAGAGTAGGGAGCAGTGGAGCTGGGCTAAGGTTGTGAATCAAACCCTGGGTGCCGATGGTTGTGACTGGCCAGGCCAGAGTTGGGAGGATGCTCCTGGTGGATGTTGTTTCTCATCCATGTCCTCCCAACCCCCTTGAGGCAGGCCTAGGGAAGCCTCGGCCTGTGGCTATGCGGCTTTCTGCTTACTCCTTGACCGGTGGTCAGCAGTAAGCAGTCAGCTAAGGGTCAGAGACTCCTATGATCTCAGCTGCTGGCGAGTGTGAACAGCAGGGTCCCAGGTCCCAGGCAGCACTGCCCAGCAAGGGGAACCCTCCCCAGGCCTGGGACCTGGGCCGGATGCACCCCCGAGGGGCAGACCTCCCCCCATAGAAGCCTGTGTCCCTCAGCCTGAACCCCTTGGGGGCTTGCAGGTCCAAGTACACTGGCCACCCAGAAAAGTCCCTCTTCCACACTGAGCCCCCAAGCCCAGCTTGCAGAGCACCCTGCAGGTGGCAGGAGGAAAAGTGGGAGATGCTGGCAGGTCGATTCTTAAGGGCTCAGTCACACTCTGAAGACAAGTTGAGTGATGAGCCCCTTCCCCAATCCCAAGAGAGGGCACAGTGGCTGGAAGACACACAACCCCACCCCCTGGAAGAGGCTCTGGGCTCACCTACTCTCTGCTGGATGCTGAGGCCCAGTGACAGGAGCCCCCACTCCCCTCTTCGTGCCAAGGAACGCCTCTTCTGGAAGCCCTCACCTTGGAAGTGTTGCCCTTTGCTTCATCCCAGTCTTTAAAGGTTTTTGAGTCTGGGCCAGTCTGGGAACAGTCTCCAGGTCTCCTGCCCCTCCCCTCCACCTCCCGTGACACGTAGGCCCTGACTCCTTGGTTTACTGTGGGTCTGGGGCCGAGGCTGCACCCTGCAGCCACTTCTTAAGGCAACTATGAGCTTCCCGGTGCACCTGAAAGTCAGAAAGGGCTGTGCAAGAGGTCCTGATCCATGTAGTGGGCCGGGTCCATGTGGCAGGAGTGGGCCAGGCTGGGGAGGAACCCGCTGCTTCCAGAGGACCCCAAAGGAGGCTCCCCCCGTGGTGCCGGGAGGCCTGGTTCTCACACTCACAAGGATTGCTGCCGTGTCCCAGGCTGTAGGAGGAGAAACCCAAGGGTCCACCAAGGCTGCGTGTCACACTTGTCCCATTTGGGGCCTTTGCTGCAGCCCAGGGCTTGCCTGACCATGGCAGGGGACTGCGAGGGCCAGGTAATGGACAAGCTGCCTGTGAGAAGGCTGGATGGCAGCTAAGTCTGGAGTCGGGTCTCGGGGAAGGAAGTGGGCGTCCACAAGGGGGTGGTACAGCTGGTTACTCCCTGGGGCAGGAGCAGTTTCCATGGCGACAGTGATAAACTCAGTTGAGTCCGGAAGCCTCCTGCGGGGGTGAGGGGGCAGTTTGGGGAAATTAAAGCCCCAGGGCAACAGCTGTATGTCTGCTGCTTTTTTTCCCCGGATGAAAAATTTTCTTCCAACATCCGTTCCAAAATGACGTCAAGGGGAATCATAGCTCCCCCTAGAGGTGAGGGTGGTGAGGTGCGGGCCCAGGGGAGACCCTGCCCCTTGGGTCCCAGCCTTGGGTGCAAGGTGGACACAGCCCAGCAACACAGTAGTGAGGGGAAGGTGTGGCTGCCAGCACCATTTTCGGGAAGGGGACTGAGGTCTCCCCCGCAGGGGCCAAATG
Source organism: Camelus bactrianus (assembly GCF_048773025.1). Taxonomy (NCBI): domain Eukaryota; kingdom Metazoa; phylum Chordata; class Mammalia; order Artiodactyla; family Camelidae; genus Camelus; species Camelus bactrianus. Next base: position 79,183,113 of record NC_133551.1, on the reverse strand, counting down.
GGGTGGGCGCAACCCCTCTTCACTGACATGTTCACTAGGAATTAAAACACCTGCCACTAATTTCTCACTTCTCAGAAATGGCAGCGGTGGACACACCCATGACAAATTATATCCGCCTAGCCACAGACACTATATGCACAGGAGCAGAGGCCACGGCTCACCTGACCCCAGAGCCACACGTGGGGTGCACAGCTTTGCCTGGGGGAGGGGGTGAGAGCCATAAGCTTCTCGACTCTGCATGGCTGGGGTCCCGGCCGGCTCCTGTTCCACTGCTGCTTCTGCTCCAGGGCCAGCTCTGGTGGACATGAAGGCATCCCAGGCAGGGCTGGGTGGCTCTGTCTCCTACTGGCAGCCACTTACAGCCCCTCTGGGAGAACACTAGGGCTCCCTTAGTGGCCATGGGGTTTGAGCGACTGCTGGTCTCAAGGTCTGTCCAGACCATGCAGCTGATCCTGCTTTTCTCCTGAGAAGGCAGAGGTCCCAACTCAGCCCTTTAAAGCGAGGGCCAGTGCTCACGGCACGTCTCCTGTCCTTAGCCGGGTGGGCAGGAAGCTGAGTGCCTATTCTCAGGCCCCCCACCCTGTGTGCCTCTGAGGATGGCTGGGCTATGCTGGGCTGATCTGTGGGTCCAGCTGGTGGGGAGCTGGAGTGAGGCTCCCTGGAGGAGAGGACAGTGGCTGGGGCATCTGAGCAGGGAACTGCTTACCAAAAGCAAACAATGCAGGAAGACAAGGCTGTGGGGACAGTGAGCTTAGGCTCAGTCCCAGGTCACCATCCAGTCCTGAGCCCAAGGCAGCATGCCTGAGCGCTCAGCGCTGCTACCCTCCTCACTGCTTCTTAACCCCCGGAGCCAGGAGGAAGAGCTGCAGGCACCCTGCTTTGGTGGGTAGCATGGGGACCCTGGGGGCTCAGGCTCTGGAGGGCCAGGCTGAGCAGCCTTTCTTTTGGCTGGACTGGGGTCTGCCCAGTAGGGGCAGGTGTGGGGTGTGCGTGGGCTGAGGCTCCAGAGACTGGGACCAGCAGGTCCTTTTGGAACCTGGAGAGAATGGGAGTGGGAGGGGCCCAGCTGGGTGAAGGAGACAGACTAGTCCCTAAAGGCCCACCTGTCTAGGAGAGCAAGACTGAAGAGGGATGCCAGGGGTCTGCCAGTCCAAGTGGACAGGCTTCTGCACATGCGATGTCCCTGGGAGACACCAGGCAGGTGAGGCAGGTGGTCACTGCAGCCTTAGTGCTGGGAAGCCCTGGGGCCTGACTGGAAGGTCATAGTTCTAGGGTACTGTGAAGCTCCCCAGAGGTCTGGCCCAATGCAGAGGACCCAGAAGCCACCCCAGCTGCCCAGGCCCTGGGGGCAGAGTGCTCTGCACTCGGCCTGGGTGGGGTGCACTCTGCTGCTGCTGGCCTGGGCTCCGAGGGGCAGCTGTGTCCCCCACTCTGGGCTTAAGGTCAGGCTGGAGGCCAAGCTGTCCACCTGCATCTTTAACTTCTGCGGCTCCCCTCCAGGTCTTCAGTGCTGGAGGACTCCCTCAGAGAAAACTGCGCTGTAGGGAGGGGGGATGTTGGGGGAATCCTGTCACCTAAACGGCTCAGCATGGGCAGCTGAGAGCCCACTTTTGTCAGTTAAACATGAAGGCATCAGGCAGAAAGCACCTTCCTGATTCCCTCTTAATGACTCACTGTCTTTGGGAAAGGTGTGTCTGTCCTTCCCAGCGGCTTCCAGTCTAAGATTTAAAGTGACCAACACCAGTGGACTGGCCATTTTGCGTGGTCCGTTGGAAACTGGAAGTGTGAGTGGCGCTACTCTGAGAGGAGAAACGTCCATCAAAGGGAGGGAGTGCAGTCACCTAAATCTTGAGCAGCAACCAATGCTTTGTTTTTTAAATTAAGCCAAGTTAAATGAAATTGACTTTTTTGTGAGACTGACTTTTAAATGCAGAGTTTTATTTTCAAAGTTGTAACTTTTAGTGTAAAAGTACACAAGCTTGCCAAATGCTGGCCTGTGGACAAGGACCTCATGTCTCTGACCCATTTCCTCTTCTTTATCCAGTGAAGCCCCCTGGGGTGCTGTTGGAGGTATGGTTTTCTACTAGTCCATAAAAACCTGGATGATGGCCAGTGGGGGGCAGTTGGCTGGAAAACTCATTTGTTTTTTCTCATTTGGAAACAAAATAAAACAAACAACAAACCCCAGACAGAATCATCTTAGAATTATCTTTTTCCTATTTTTATTCAGGTTTAAAAATGTTTTCAATCTAATGGAGAAACTCATTCTGTATAATTCTGGGAACTTAACAAATTCCATCAGGGAATGATAGCAGGGGATATTGGCCCAAGAAGTGAACTTTGCTAACTTTGGACACTGAGTTCTAGAGCAACGCTGGCCTCTGTTCATCCTTGTCTCCCTTTGTCTAAGGCGGTCTGGCTTGCACCTTGGTCCCTGAAGCAAGCACACAGCCTTTGGAGGTTCCCAAGGAGAAGCCTCACCCGTCAGTGACCAGAGCCTGGACCCCTCAGCCCTGTGGAGCTCTCCTCCAGAGAGGACGTCCTCTGTGGGGCCTTGCGGGCTCTGCCTTCCCATACTCCTGGGGTTGGCGATCTGTCCCTCTGTTATGACCCACTTTGAGAAAAGAAAAGAATATGCAACCACGACCACTGAGGTTAGCTGGACGCCCGGGAGAGCCCTTCATCCTATTGACAGTTGCGGGCGACTGGCTGAGGCCGCGCTTCTATCATTAATCTTAGTAAGCGTCGACTGTGTACGCTAACACCGAGACTCACGGAGAGCAGCCTCACTCCTCCAGGCCCGGCTCGCCCTGTGCCGCCCGACTGACGGGGCGGCCCGGCCTGCGCTGAACACGTCCGGCCTGGGCTATGCGCTCCAGCGGTGCATGCGCTTGCTCTCGGCTTCTGGACCCCTCGGCCGCCAGGTCCCCCCCACCACGGGGCCCCCGACACCCCCGGGCCCCGCGCCCGCCCCGGCGGAGTTCTACCCCGCAGATGGCCGCATCCCGCAGGCTCTTCCTCCCGCGGCAGCTCCCTCGGTCCGGACCCCGCGCATCAAGAGCTCCCGAGCTCCAGTACCTGCTTCGCCGTGGCGGAGGCCGGAACTCCGTGCGCGCCCATAGCAACACCCCGGCCAGTGTCGTTGCTATGCGGCATGGACGTGTCGAAAGGCGCACAGGTGCCCAGCCCCTCAATTTTGTCCTCGATCGGCCCCTGTCACCTGTCACCTCGCCCGCCCCCAACGGCTTGCCCCGCGGAGCCAGCTCCAGCCATCGCGGCGGCGGTGCTGTGACGTCACGGTCCTGGCGGCCAATCCAAGGGCCGCGCGCGGGACGTGGCCCTCACGCGCATCCGTCGCCCAGAAGGAAGGGGAGTTGTTGCGCCTGCGCAAGGTCTCTGCCGCCGGCTCGCAGCGCGTGGAGCCTTCTCCGCTTCGTGCGCATCGGCTCGGCTTCGCCTTCCGGCGGCGGCACGCAGCGCTCGCGTGTCATGTCGTGGCTCTTCGGCATCAAGGGCCCCAAGGGCGAAGGCGCAGGGCCGCCTCTGCCCCTGCCGCCCGCGCAGCCCGGGGTCGAGGGCGGCGGGGACCGAGGCGCAGGGGACCGGCCGGCGCCCAAGGACAAATGGAGCAACTTCGACCCGACGGGCTTGGAGCGCGCGGCCAAGGCGGCGCGCGAGCTGGAGCACTCGCGTGAGTGCGGCAAGTGAGCCGGCGAGGGCGGGGCGGCTGGACCGGGAGGCTCGGAGGCATATGGCTCTCCGTGGTCTGAGTAATCGAGCGGCGAGGGGCCGTGGGCGGTCCCTCTTGTCGGGCGAGGAGACCGATCTCCAGCGGTAACCCCGCCCGAGCCACCTTGCGTGCAGAGAGGTTCGGAATCCCCCACCCACTTCTGGCACCTTCCTTGGTGCCACTCGTCTCTCAGGTGGGGAAACCAGTGCCGAGGGACTCAGAAGGTACAGGTAGGTGGCGGAGCTACCCACTGACCTTCAGTTACCACCTCTTGCTGGGGCCACGTGGAACGGCCGAGGCTGGCCCGGTCGCAGGTCCGTTTATGGTGGTTGCTAGCAATTTTCCGCTTAAGGAAGGAAGCATGTTTGAAGATCGTTGGCATTAAGGAAAGTAAGATAGATTTGCATGTATTACTGGGAAATGTTAGCCTTCAGGTTGGCGAGGTCTGTAAAGCAACAGGTAGGTTGGCCCTTGCCCAGCTGATGACCTTCCTGACTCAGGCCCTCAAGGCATCAGTGGTGACTGTGCCATCGTTAGATTTATTTACTTATTTTTTGATGGAGGTACGGGGGATTGAACCTAGAACCTGGTGCATGCTAAATACTCACTGTACTACCACTGAGTTATACCCTCCCCGACTGCGCCTTCATTAAACCCATGGTTTTCCTCCCAACTTTCATTTTTTCTGTGGCTTTAACAGTTTCCCTCAAGATTGTAGCATCTGTGTAAGGGTCTGGAATGTAGCACATACTGAGTAGATATTAGTTGAAAGGACACAGTGGCTCTCAAATTTGTAAGCAGAGTTGCCCTTTTCTCAAAGAGAAGCCTTCCAAGCAGGTATAAGAATCTTCCTGGCCTGGCACTTGGTGGCTCAGTCCCTGCCCTTCCACAGGGGCCACAAGAACATCCTGGCCAAAGATCTCGAGTCTGTTTGACTCTCAGATTCTGGGAGGGACATTCAACACATTTGGGTATTTGGGCCCGGGCCCAGGACAGCCTGTTTCCATAGACCTAGCTGGAACACTCTCCTCCCCAGAGCAGGTGTATTAAGTTTGCAGGATAGTTTCAATCATCAGGTTGTATTGAGAGGCAGTCTGGGCTTCAGGACCCTATAGATGATGACAGACTTTTGACACATGACCTAATTTCTTAGGCTGCTGTGTGGATTTTGCCCATTCACCGTGCCAGGAATTTCAGTTTTTCTGCTTTTAGAAGCTGAATCCTGTCTCTTGGCCCCCCCTAACGCATGCAGTCATATGGGCCAGCGTGAATAGCGTTGAGTGTGTCCGAGGGTAGCAACTAAGGGACCTTTCCTACTTCCTGTCTACTTGTGTCTGCAAATTGTTCCCAAGTCTCTTACACTGGCTGCCCCAAAGCTCTTGCCCCAGGACATTCTCCACCAGGGTCCCCAGGGCCTTGGCCTCTGCTCTCTGCCCCCAAGCAGCTCCTGCAGAGTTCTCAGCTGCCACCACCTAGTGACGTTTCTACTTGGACTCTACCTCGTTTTTCTTCTGCTGTCCTTCCTGGCTTCACTACTGACCAGTGGGAGAGGTTTCGCTCTGGTCTGCCCCCCCTTCCTGTCCCCAGACCCTCCTTCCCGTGGTGCCTCAGGTCCCTCTGCCCTGTAGCCCCCCTGCAGGCGTGTCTTTGGCAGATGCTCCCAGTTCGCAGCCCTGGTTAGCTTGCGCCTGCTCTCATTCACCTCACTGCTGTCTCCACGCAAACCAGGGGTGTCCTTAGCTGCTCCTTGCAGCGTAACCACCTGTTCCCTGGGCCCAGCCTGATGCTACCTGGTTCCCCAGCTCTCCCAGGCCCTCCTAGGAGGCCAGAGCAGCACATTTGGCCTTGGGCTGTGCTCCTCATGTATGTACAGGATGCCCGAAAGAGCACCTTGCCTGTGGTGGGTGCACTTAATGCTGTGGCGTGCAGTCTCCTGGTGCAGGACGAATCAAGGTGGTGTGTCAGCATTGAGAGTGTGACCTGTGATTAGTGGGGCTCTTGGGGGCCTGGGGGCCAGGCCCTGTGCTGAGTGGTTTGCCCACTTTCTCCCTGAGTTGGGGGACAGAACTCTTCTTACTCCCTTTGCAGGTGAGGCACTCAGGGGTGAACCTGGCTTGCCAAAGGCCACATTGTGAGTGAACAGGGCAGCTGGGACTTGTCTGCTGCACCAGGATGAGCACAGGAGCTGTTGCGCCCTCCGCCCCCGGGGCAGAGTCAGCCCTTGGCTTCCTAAGCAACCAGTGCACCAGGCGGGACCCTGATGCCTTCCTGCTGCTGCTCCTCAGGGGCGGGACCTTAGGTCCCAGGGACCCAGGGGAGGGCCTCACGGAGGCTCCAGAAGGTGGCGGCTCTGGCTCCTGACCGGCCCTGAAGGGCCTCCCCAAGCTCTGAAGCTAAACAGCGCGCCCCAGCTGACCACCCAAGCGCTTAGAGCCAGTTAGTCCCAGGGGTCACGCTGTAGTTAGCGACGTGTGTGCTACAGGTTAGGGACGACAGGTGTGGGGTCTGCACTTACCTTGAAGGCCTCAGAAAGTGAGATCGTGGGGGGAGCGGTGAGGGGCCGGGTGGGAAGCAGCCTGGGAATGAGGGTTCCTGCCTTCTCTCCACGCTCCTTTGTGTTAGGTTGTGGTGGACTGTTGCGCCTGGAGGGCTGCGTCATCACAGAACTATTAGGGCTGAGATTAGGGCTTTTTCAGCAAGAAAACTACGGAGTCAGGTTTTTTTTCCAGAACAGCCACATATCGATGCACATGAATTTCTCCTCACGAAGAAAACACTTGGAAGCCGTTAATAACCCATGTGTTAATACGGCCAGTGAGGAGCCGTCATCCTGCTCGCTCTGGCTTCCTTCTGCTTTAATCCTCGTTTGCTTCTCATTCACCTTCTTGCCCGCGTGTTTGGCGGCAGATCAGCAGGGGGAACCAGAGGCTTAGGAGAGAAGTGTGGGAACTTGACAAATAAGGACACTGTGGCCACAGGCTTGCCGTTTGTTTAATTGGCAAACAGTCACCACGTTGACCTTCCTCCTGTCAGCGGGCGTGGGGCAGCCTCTTTTGGAACCTTCTGGAACCTTCTGGAATATGAAGGTTCCCTGGGGGTGAGACCTCACACGCGGGGTTTCCCGTTGGGGATAGAGCAGACGTAGGTGGCCAGATGGGGTTAGTGGCCCTTGGAGGGAGGGGTCACTGAGCAGGTGTGACAGGAATGAGGATGGCTATGTGTGCTCTTGGCTTGAGATGGATTGTGGTCTCCCTGGACACCCCTTGCCACGTGTGTGCTGCTCGCCTGGTGTCCTGATGTCTGCGCCCCCACCCCCCGCAGGACACGCCAAGGAGGCCCTGAGTCTGGCGCAGATGCAGGAGCAGACACTTCAGCTGGAGCAGCAGTCCAAGATCAAGGTGGGTAGCGGGTGTGTTGCTGGCAGACGGGGCTTGTCCCCAAGGTCATGGGAGAGCCCCAGAGAGAGGATGTGGTGGTGGGGCTCGGGTGCCCCCTTCTAGCTCCCTCTGGGAGGGAACTGGGGGATGACAGACGCAGGACAGAGAGTTCTGCCCAGAGCCTCCTGGAAGGGCAGGTGTGGGTGGGAAGTCTGGCCCCCTTTGAGCACGGAGCAAGCGCAGAAAAGGCCTAGGCTCCACCCTGCCCGGTCGGCACACAGCGCAGGCACTGTGGAACGTCTCCAGGAGGGAGTGACAGCCGCCCCGGAAGCCATCTTGCTCCTTCAGGGCCCAGCCCGTCTGTTTTCCTGGCGCGTCTCTGTCGGTGGGCCCGGCTTCCCGGGAACCTCGTGTGGCTGCAGCTGAGAGCCGGTGGGCCTGGGCAGCGCTGGTCTAGGCTGCATCCCTGCCCAGGGGCTACACAGACCTGTCTGGCCTTCTCAGACCCCGCTCAGACTCAGACCCCGATTCAGGGGAGGACTATTGAGGTGGCCGGAGCTTGAAGCTGGGGTGGGGGCCATGCAGGCCCAGCTTGTGGCAGCTGGTTGTCGTGCAGGAGTACGAGGCCGCCGTGGAGCAGCTGAAGAGCGAGCAGATCCGTGTGCAGGCGGAGGAGAGGAGGAAGACCCTGAGCGAGGAGACACGGCAGCACCAGGCTGTAAGGGCCTGGGTGGCCAGGGCGGGGCGCACCTGGGGTGGCCTTGTGCAGACGTCTGCAGCCCTGGGTCTCTTGGTGTGGAGTGGGACAGGAGCCCTCGTGCTCACGTGTGTCAGCGTGGCAGGCGTGGCCGAGCCGCTTCTCCGGGGCTGCAGCGCCCGTGGAGTCTGGGTCTGGGCGATGGTTCTGCCTGGTCCCAGCCTCTCCATCTGGGCTTGTTCATGACGCCGTCTCCCTCCCCAGAGGGCCCAGTACCAGGACAAGCTGGCCCGGCAGCGGTACGAGGACCAGCTGAAGCAGCAGGTGGGCTTGGCACACCAGCCCATGCAGGGCAGGCGGGGGCTGGAGTCTGGGTGCTTTCCCCCTGTGGTAACTGCTGGGTCCTGGGCAGCTGCACACGAGGCACACGTATTCGGTCCTCCAGGCTCCGGCGCGCCCTGCTGCATGGCCTCCATGGTGGAGCAGGCTCGGCTGCTGAGAGGGTTCTCCCTGGAGAGACGTGACTGGAACCTGGGCAGGACAGGCTCACGGGGGGCATTCAAATGTTTGTGCCTGTCGTGGGCACTTGAGCTTTTAAACTTACCCGTCAGGCAAACTGCCCGCTTTGTGAGAACAGCTGGGGGTCTGCCCTGTGCTAGGGTGGGGGCTCCTGAACGCCTCCCCCTGGTGCCCACCTGTCCTGTTGTGTTCAGACCTGCCTGCCGGAGTAGGGGTGGGTGTGCAGACCCCAGAGTGACTGTCCCTGAGGACATATCTGAGGCCAGAGCAGGTAACTGATTGATGTTGACTTTTACCTAATTTAAAGCCTTTTCCCTCCCCTTGTGGCTTCTCTTCAGCAAGTTCTCAATGAGGAGAATTTACGGAAGCAGGAGGAGTCTGTGCAGAAGCAGGAGGCCCTGCGACGAGGTCGGGTGCAGCGGGGACCCTAGGCGGAGGCTCCTCATCCTGCAGGACCAGAAGGGTGGGGCAGTCTGGGCTCACTCCTCTGGGAGCCTGCCTGCCAGGGATGGGCTCTGGGGGTGGTCACAGAGGGCAGGGAGGTGGTGGGCCGTGGGCTGAGCACCCCCTTGGCCCCTGCAGCCACGGTGGAGCGGGAGATGGAGCTGCGGCACAAGAATGAGATGCTGCGGGTGGAGGCTGAGGCGCGGGCCCGGGCCAGGGCTGAGCGCGAGAACGCCGACATCACTCGTGAGCAGATCCGCCTGAAGGCTGCAGAGCACCGCCAGACCATCCTGGAGTCCATCAGGTGAGGCTGGCCTGGTGGGCGCCCGCGGCCCCTTCCTCTGCACTGGCCCCTCCACTGGCCCTTTGTCCAGCTCAGGCTCAGGTCCACTTGCTCTTCCGCTGCAGGACGGCTGGCACCCTGTTTGGTGAAGGGTTCCGTGCCTTTGTGACCGACTGGGACAAAGTGACAGCCACGGTAAATACCACTGCCATCTTACCCCGTGACGCGGAAAGGCGCCTGGGCTGGGACTCTGACCTGCTCATTACCATCCCTCTGCTCGCTGGTGCCCGCCCGCTGGAAAATGTAACTGGAAAGCTGCTGGTGGGACGTGGCAGAGGCTCCGGAAGTGGGGGTGGGGGCAGAAACCCTCTTCACTTCTGCAAGGGCTCTCCCCACAGTGTTTGGTTTGCCATCAGCCTAGGGGTCCCTCTGCTCTTTGTGGCTGGAGCTCCACTCGTCCTGCTGGAGCGCACTCTCCAGTAGGTCTCGTTTTGTCAGTAACAAAGGGTGTTCATGATAGGCTTTCTGATACCTCGCCTGCCTGGAAATGCTTTCTGTATCCTGTGTACCTGAGTGCCAGCTGGGTGTGGAATTCGGGGTTGCAGGCCTTCCACTGGGCAGGGGATGCGGTGGGCGTCACTGCCTCCTCTGTCCTGCTCCAGGTGGCTGGGCTGACGCTGTTGGCTGTCGGGGTCTATTCTGCCAAGAACGCCACGTCTGTCGCTGGGCGGTACTTTGAGGCCCGGCTGGGGAAGCCGTCCCTGGTGCGGGAAACCTCCCGTATCACGGTGCTGGAGGCGCTGAGGCATCCCGTGCAGGTAACCGCAGGCCTCCTGGAGCTGCGCGCCTGCCCGGTTCCTTGCGGTCCTACAGCCAGAGCGCACATAGGTCCTCCTCCCCCTTTACGCCAGCACGCTGCCGTCTCTTCCTACATGTTGATTTGCGTTTGACTCTTCCTCAGTGCCGTCCCTTGGGCCCTGTCGCATCAGCACTGGGGGCCCTCACCCCAGTCCACTTGGTCCCTCTCTGGTCCCCCTGGGTTGACTTAGGGTTGTTCACAAACTTTCGGGGCTCCAGCAAGCTGTCCTCCTATGAGAGCAGCTGCTGGAAGCAGCCTGGTGTGCTGCCTTCCCCAGGGTCATGGGGGCTGTGGCCGCACAGGCTGTGCTGCGGGCGACGGATGAAGACGAGTAAGGAGCCTGTGAGCCTCGCGGCCCAGCCCCGCCGACGTCTCACCTGCCGGCCTTCTCTCTGGGGCTGGTCGTGCAGGTCCTGGGGTGCGACCCTGCACCTGGCGGCTCTGCAGTTGACCCTGGTGCTCCCCACCCGCAGGTCAGCAGGCGGCTCCTCAGTAAGCCTCAGGACGCGTTGGAGGGCGTCGTCCTCAGCGTAAGTGCTGCTGCCCCTCCCGAGAGTGTCCCCGCGGAGCGGGGTTGCTCTTCCTTCTGGAAGCTGGGTCTGCTGGCAGAGCCTTGCCTGGGAGATGCCCAGGAGGGACAGACTTGGCAGCAGAGTGTGTCCCCTGGCAGCCCAGCCTGGAGGCCCGTGTGCGGGACATTGCCATTGCCACCAGGAACACCAAGAAGAATAGGAGCCTGTACCGGAACATTCTGATGTATGGGCCGCCCGGGACCGGCAAGACGCTGTTTGCCAAGGTCAGGGCGCGGCCAGGTCTGGGGGCCTTCGGGATCTCAACTGCTCGGGAGGGGTGCTGTGGGCAGTGCGCAGCTTCTGGGGAGAGGGTGCTGGTGTCGGGGCCACAGTGGGCTGGGGGCAGCCCCTTCCTGGCTCTTCCAGGCAAGGAGTCCCCCAGCATGTGGTCCGGACCTCTGTGGCTGCCAGTGGCGGGGCAGAGGCTTGGACCGAGCCAGCTTTAAAGTGGGGGTGAAACACTGCCTTCCCCTGCCCACCCTTCTCGCCAGAAACTTGCGCTGCACTCGGGCATGGACTACGCCATCATGACCGGTGGGGACGTGGCCCCCATGGGGCGGGATGGTGTGACTGCCATGCACAAGGTCTTCGACTGGGCCAACACCAGCCGGCGAGGGTGAGCCAGGCGCCTCCTGGGAACGGGGGTCAGTGACTTTCCCCGCAGCCTGTCCGCGAGGTACGCGAGCCTCTTGGTGCCTCTGACTGTAAAACGTTTTAGACCAGGGGCCACCTGCCTGTCTTTAGTTCCTTTCTCACGACGCTGGCATTTGGCAGCCCCCATCTGTAGCCGAGGTCCAGATCCCGCAGGCTGGTGAGGGCCGCGTGTGGTTTGGGGTTTCAGGGTGGTACCTGTGCTGGGCAACACCACCTCCTCATGAGGCCTCGTCCCCTTCTCAGCCTCCTGCTCTTCGTGGATGAAGCAGACGCCTTTCTCAGGAAGCGAGCGACTGTGAGTGTCTCAGAGCCTGGAGGGCCGGGCAGGCCACAGGTGGGTGGTCAGGGGCCCGTGCCAGAGCTGAGCAGAGCCCGGCGGCTTGGGCTGCGTCTGCACGTTCAGGCAAGGTCGTTGGTCGCCCGTGACTGGGGTCATGCTTCCTTCATAAACTTACAAAAGCAGAAGTTTCGAGTTTTCTTGATGTCAATCTTCAGCCTTAAGCTTAGACGCGTGAAGACGCCGCAGTGTTTGTCCTGGACGAGCAGGGGCTGTGCCCGTTTGTGGGGTCTGGCTGCTTCCTGAGCTCCGCTGCTCGGGCCTGACGCCAGAACTTTCTTTCTTTAGGAGAAGATAAGCGAGGATCTCAGGGCCACCCTGAACGCCTTCCTGCACCGGACGGGCCAGCATAGCAGCAAGTGAGGAGAGCCCATGTGCAGGCCCCTTTCCGGTACCACCATGTGGTCCTCATGGCAGCCTTTCACATGGGCCCTGCTGCCCCTGGGCGGCTGCCAGGGAGCAGAGCAGGCCCACTCCTGACCCGCGTGGGTGGACATCCCCACGTCTTCCGCCCATGCAGTGGGATGGCCAGTCGGGGACCGTGGGGCGTTTATGGGAGCCACTGAGAAGCTGCACTGGTCTCTGAAGCAGTGCCAAGTGGCACATGTTTGTCTCCGGGCCACTGCCCCTGACTTCAGGCCCTTGGCATCTCCCACTGTCCCTGAAATGGGCTGTCATAGGGTCACTCCACGACCAGGGGTCCCAGGGCACAGGTGGTCCTTCTGAACACCCTAGTCTTGCTCCTCTGCGTTGGCAAGGCCCTGCTGGTCCCTGAGGTGGTGTCCAGCCCTGCCAGTCAGCTATACGGCCACCATGCTGGACGCCACAGCCTGACCCACTGCTGGTGGGGACCCCACAGCCACTGAGACCCCCAGGGCATGAGTAGGTTCCTGCTGAGTTGGCGCCTCTGCTCTGCTGAGCCTCAGGCCCCGTGATCCCTCCTCTCCATGGTGAGGGGTAGGCAGGGGTCTGTCTCAGACCCAGGTCCCAGGGTCCCCGTCCCTCCTGCACACAGGGGGCTTACGTGGCCATCCCGTCAGGCTTTGCCATCGGTCAGGGAGAAGCATGAAACTGGGGCAAGACGGGAAAGGGTGTGCAGCCCAGGGCAACGTGGGGCCTTTGTGGGGTTTTTAGGGTTAAAAACTATCAGGTAGGTTCTGCTGGACAGCAGCCCTCAGCCCTTGCCGTGTCTGCGGCTGCCGCAGGTTCATGCTCGTCCTGGCCAGCAACCAGCCCGAGCAGTTTGACTGGGCCATCAACGACCGCATTGATGAGATGGTCAGCTTCGACCTGCCGCGGCAGGAGGAGCGGGAGCGCCTGGTGAGAATGTATTTTGACAAGTATGTTCTTAAACCAGCCACAGAAGGAAAGCAGTAAGTGTCCCCGCCGGCCATGGTCACGCCCCGCCCCAACACGCCGGGTTCCTCCCACCTGGGCGCCCAACCCCGATCCTGACCCGGGCCTCCCCATCCTGTCATCCCCTTGGCCCCCAAGCCTCGTCCTGCTCTTCCAGACACTCAGGTCCAAGCCGCCGCCTGGTTCTGGGTTGTGAGGGTGGTGAGCCTCACTCTGGGGCGGTTGTGGCCGTCTTGGTAGCAGGGCCCACAGCTGACCCTGACTCGGAAGCGGGGCCACTCACCAGCACAGGGCGAGGCCCTGGCTGCATAGGGAGGGAGCCCTCCACCCTGCATCCAGGCTCCTGGGCACCTGGGTGTGCTCCAGATAGGCAGGGGCTGCTCTATTCTGAGCCTCCCTGGGGCCCAGCTCAGCCCGGCTGACCTGAATCCCTCCTGTCGCTGCCACACCGCCCTCCACTCTGAGGCAGACTTTGCCAGCCTGCCCCTACCTCCCGATGGTCTAGACACTGTACCGTCTGAGGTTCTTAGGGCTTTTACTAGAGTTTGAGTGGCATCTCTGGGGCCTCAGCCAGGCCTGACGGGAAGGGGTGTGTGTGGAGGTGGGAACTGAGGTTCAGGCTGCTGGGCTGTGTGAGTGCTGGGTGGGGTGTGGAGCGAGGGGACATGGTGGGGATTTGATGGGGCGGGTGGTGGGGCCGGGTATACGGCTCCAGGGCACCCTACGCTCACCCATTCTGAGCAGCCCCACAGCTGCCCTGGGGGCAGGTCAGGTGCCTCCATCCTCACATGGCCCCTGCCCAGGCCCTACCCCAGCTCTAGGAGGAAGGTAGGTGCCCAAAGGGTCAGAAGGGTGGAGCAGCCAGACCCACCACACACTGGATGCCAGGGTTCCCGGCGCAGGCCCCTGCCTGGCAGACGCCCCTGCCCTCCGTCTGAGGGGAGCCACGGGTGCCACGGGCCTGGGTCTCTCTCCTGCGGGTGCTCGGGAATCACTCGGAAACTCCTCACCAGGCGCTTGAAGCTGGCCCAGTTTGATTATGGGAAGAAGTGCTCAGAGATTGCACGCCTGACCGAGGGCATGTCGGGCCGGGAGATCTCCCAGCTTGCCGTGGCGTGGCAGGTAAGTTGGAGGCGTGCCCCCCAGGCCAGAGCCCGGCCGATCCGGAGACCCCAGGGTCGGAAGGCGGCTGGCCGGGCCCCTGCCTCCCCGAGGGTTTGTGGTGAAGGGTTCTTTGCACGCAGGTGTGACGCGGTGTCCTGCTTTCCTGCCCCAGCCACTCCCTCCACCCCCACCACGGGAAGACGGGCCAGGGCTGCCTGTGGTTTCACATATTGTGGTCCTTGCTGTCGTTCTGGTCCAAGTCAGATGGGGCTCTGAAATCAGCAGCATGTCACGTGGTCATCCAGGTCCCACCAGCCCGAGCTCAGTGTCTCAGGAACCACTGGACTTTGTCCCACGCTGGGGCCCAGGGCAGTTGGCACAGGCGACTGCAGAGGTAGAAAGCACGGGGGACACAGCTGGGTCAGGCGTGGAGCATCCCAGGAGCTGCCTGTGGGCTCATCGGAAGGCTCAGGACGTGAGGAGCCTGGACTGGCTGGCGTGAGGGGTCAGACACCTCTTCCCCGGCTTCACACGGAGGGAGACCATGGGTTTTGGGATTGTCTGCTGGTGCGTGAGTGCCCTCGGGTGTCCTGGCTTTTAGTGCAGGTTTTCTGAGTCCCCCGGGTGGCTGGACTGTGGGAGTGGCTCAAGGCACACAGACTAAGTGGCCCTTGGTGTCCTAACACCCGGTTTTTCATCTGAAACGTCCAGCAGAAGTTCCAGGGATGCTAGTTGACCCCCAGGAGCCTTGGGTGCAGCCACTGAGATTGAGTTTCTCCGGGGTTGTTGCTGGGTGATTTGTATCTGTCGCCACGTGACAACTCGGCCGTTGTCCATTTGGGATGAGTGTGTACTTTATAAACTAAGCAGACATCTGCCTGGGTTTGAATGTCGCAGCCCAGTTACTTAGGGGGACCATGTTAGAAAGAGCTGGGTTCTGCTGCTGTAACAGTCAGTCCCAGGTCGGAAGCTCTGCCCCAATGTGGGTCAGCTGGGGGTTCTGCTCCAGGCGGGCCTCACAAGGAACTCCCAAGTTTGGCTCTGTTTCCACAACCAACAAAGTGGTCAACAGGATGTCTAAGTCAGCGTGGGTGCTGTAACAAAATGCCACAGCCAGCAGCTTAAACAGATGTTTATTCCCTGCAGTTCTGTGGGGGCTGGATGTTCCAGATCAAGATGGGTGGCGGGGGGTCCGATGAAAGCTCTCTGGTGTATCTTCTTATGAGGACACTGGTCCTGTAGGATCAGGGATCCACCCTTATGACCTCTTCCAACCTTGATAACTTTCTCAGGCCTCATCTCCAGATCCAGCCCTGCAGGAGACAGGGCTTCCGCATGAGTTCAAGGGAGACACAGGCATTCAGTCCCAGTGGTTGGAGGCGGTGGGTGCTCTCCCTGGGTTCTGGTCCTGACACCAGCGTGTATCCAGTCACTATTGGTCAGCTCCGCCTGAGGCCTGTCTCCTCCCTGCTCATGGAAGGAGCCAAAATGTCAGGGGTTCCACCACCTTGGACAGAATGTGGTGGGGTGTCTTCCTTTGTGGCCCCAGGTGCACAGGGCTGGGCTGCTGTGGCCGCTTCTGCCCACCTGCCTGTCCCCCTGGGCTGGACGGCCCGTGACAACCATGCTCCTCCTCCCGAAGCCCGCCCTGCCAGTGTCGCATGGACCCAGTGCGGCTGCCACCCCCGTGAGATGGTCTTGCTAGTGCAGTTCATGCTTCTTACCATCTGGAGTCACCTGTCGCGGGACTTACTGCTTTTTTTTAAACATAGAATTCACCATCTCAGCCATTTTTAAGGGCACAGCTCAGGGGCATTCAGCACATTCATGTTGTGAGCTGTCACCACTATCCATCTCCAGAACCTTCTCATCTCCCCAAACTGAAACTCTGTCTCCGTGAAACACAACTCCCCAGCCCCTCCTGCTTCCTGTCCTTGTGAGTCTGACTCCTCCAGGGCCCCGATGAGGAGTCGTGCACGTTTGTATGATGTTGATAATTGGCCTGTTTCACTGAGCGCCGCATCCTCGAGGTCCACCACCGTGTGCCAGGTGTCAGTCTCCTTCCTTGTCGGGGCTGCCTGATCCCCCGGAGTGCAGGGGTGCTCCGCGGTCACCTGGCTGTCCGCAGAGGGACACTCAGCTGCTGCTGCCTCACCCAGCTGTTGTGAGTGGTGCTACTGTGACCGTGGGTGCACAGAGCTCTCTTCCAGGCCCTGCTTCCAGTTCTGCTGGGTGCAAACACTCGAGCAGAGTTGGGGGCTCATGTGGTCATTCTGTGGTCAGTTTCTTGAGGAGCCTCCACACCGTCATCCACGGCAGCTGCGCCCCAGCTCCCAGCCCCCGCGTCCCCGCCAGCGCTTGCTGTTCTGGTTTTCGATAGTGGCCACCCCGACGGGCGCACGGTGGAGTCTCACTGCGCTGCGGGTTTGCTTCCCTGGTGGTCAGTGGTGCTGAGCACCTCGTGTGCGTAAGGGTCCTGTGTGTCGTCTTCGGGGGGGGGGGGGGTCTGTTCAAGTCCTTGGTCCCTTTTGAATTGGGTTGTTTAGGGTTTTTTGAATTGTAGGGATTGTTTATATATTCTGGATGTTAACCTTTTTTCAGACACGTAATTTGCAAATACCTTCTCCCATCGTGTGGTTGCCTTTCAGCTCTGCAGATAGTGTCCTTTGAAGCACGAAAATTTTTAATTTTGATGAAGTCCAGTTTACTTTCCTTTTGTCACCTGCGCTTTTAGTGGCATAGCCAGGAGGTTACTGCTCAGTTCAGTGTCTGGGAGCTTCTCCCCCATGTTTTTTCCTACTAGTTTTGTAGTTTGGGGCCCAATGTTTAGGTCTCTGATCATTGAGTTAAGTTTTGTGTGTAAAGTAAGGTAGGAGTGCAGCTTGGTTCTTCTGTGTGTGGATATCCCGTTTTCGCAGCACCATTTGTTGAAAAGACTCCTTTCACCCCCTGAATGGTCTTGGCACCCTTGCTGGAAATCAATGGACCACACATGTGAGGGTTTATTTCTGAGCTTTCTATTCTATTCTGTTGATCTGTCTGTCTTAATGCCGCCACCACACTGTTTTGATCACTGCAGCTTTGTAGTAGCTTTTAAAATCAGAGAGTGTGGGGGAGGGTATAGCTCAGTGGTAGAGTGCATGCTTAGCACGCACGAGGTCCTGGGTTCAATCCCCAGTACATCATTAAAAAAACAATTTAAAAAAACCTACAAACCTGATTACTTCCCCCAAAAGAAATAAGTAAAAAATAAATTAAAAAAATAAAACAATATCAGGGAGTGTGAATCCTCCAACATGTTCTTATTCAAGACCGTTTTGGCTGTGTGAGGTCCCTTGAGATTGCATGTGAATTTTAGAGTGGATTTTTTTCTTTCTTTTAAATTGAAGTATAGTCACTTTACAGTGTGTCAATTTCTGTTGCACAGCAAAAACACTGAAATTGTGATAGGAATGGCACTGAATCTATAGACTGCTTTGGGCAGTACTGATGTCCCAACAATACTGTCTTCTAATGCCTGAGCAGATGCCCTTCTGTGTTTTCAGTGTCTTTAACTTCACTGACATTTTCTGAAAACACTAGTTTTCAGTGTGCAGGGCTCTCACCTCCTTGGGGAAGTTCGCTTCTGAGTATTTGATTCTTTGTGATGCTGTTGTAAATGGAATTTCCTTTCCAGATTGTGCATCATTGCTATATAGAGAATCAAAGGGTTTTTGAGTGTTAATTTTCTGTCCAGCAACTTTGCTGAATTTATTACTTTTAACAGTTTTTTGGGGGGAAGTCTTTAGGATTTACTACATATAAGATCATGTCATCTGCAAACAGATAATTTTACCTCTTTCTTTCTAATTTGGATGTTTTTTATTCCTTGTTCTTGCCTGATGGCTGTGTCTACAGCTTCTAGTGCTGTTCTGACTAAAAGTCGTGAAAGCAGGCATCCTTGCCTTGTTCCTGATCTTAGAGGAAAAGCTTTCAGTCTCTCATCACTGCAATGATGTTTTGCCGTGGGTTTTTCTTATATGGTCTTTATCAGGTTGAGGAAATTTCCTTCCATTCCTAGTTTATCCAGTGTTTTCATCAAGAAAGGGTGTTGGATTTTGCCGAATGTGTTTTTGGCATCGGTTGAGAGGATCTGTGGTTTCTGCTCTCCGTATTGTTAACATGCTATATTAATCACATTGGTGGATTTCCCTAGGTCAACCATCCTGCCATCCCAGGAATAAATCCCACTTGGTTGTGGTGTATAATCCTTTCAATACGCTGCTGAGTTTGGTTTGCTCGTGTTTTGTTGAGGGTTTTACATCAGTGTTCACAGAGGGCCTGGGTCTGTAGTTCTCGTGTGGTGTCTTGTCTGGTTTTCGTGTCAGGGTGATGCTGGCCTCAGAACGAGTTAGGAAGTGTTCCTTCCTCTTCAGTGTTTGGAAGAGTTCTGGAGGGATTGGTGTTAGTTCTCCTTTAAGCATTTGGCAGAATTCACCCGTGACCATCAAGTCCAGGACTTGCCTTTTTTTTAAGTGAACTTTTAACCTTTTGAATAATTTCAGGTTCACAGAGAAGTTGCAAGGCTGGCATAGAGTCCCTTCCACGTTGTGGTGACTCACCACAGCCCTTGACTCCCCTAGGACCTGGTGTCACCCAGAGTCCCCCTTGCAATGCCCCGCGACATTCAGTCACGTCTCTGGCCTGCTGGGAAGGACGGGTCCCCGACGCCCCTTGTTCTCAATGGCCGCAGCAGTGGTGAGGATGCTGTAGAAGGTCCCTCACTGGGTTTGTCTAATACCTTTCTCATGACTAGACTGGGATGTGGGGTTTTGAGTGGAGACCCCAGAGGTGAGGTGTCCTTCTGGTCACCGCATCGGGGGCACCTGATGCCCACTCGACATCACAGGGCTGTTGGCCCTGGCTGCTTCACCAGGCCTCTCCATGGAAGTCAGTTTTCCCCCTTTCCTCATTTATTCGGAAGTGCGTCCCGAGGTCCAGCCCCTCTTGGGCAGACACATCTGCTCAGATGCTCCATGGTTCCACAAGGGCAGCTGCATGCCCTCCCCCACCTCTGCCTCCAGACCCTGCCCACAGGGCCCTCGGGGTCCCCACCCACCTTGCCGCCTCTGCTGCTTTGCAGAGCTTTGCAGGGGCAGCAGCCAGCTCGAGGGGGGATGCTCCTCGAGGGGGGATGCCCCTCAGGGGAGGATGCTCCTCGAGGGAGGATGCTCCTCGAGGGAGGATGCACGTTGGCCTGTGTGTTCTGAGAGGCCTTTATCCTTGGCCTCAGCGGGGTGCCGAGGACAGCTGTGTCCCCAGGGTGAACCAGCCTGGGTGAGCAGAGTGACTGGTCATTGCAGATGGTGGGGGCTTGTGCACAGTGCCCCGTGTGGGCAGAGGCCACTCAGGTAGCTGGAGAGAGACGGGACTGGCTTGGGCCCCTGCTTCGCAGGCACATGTTAGAGCCCCAGGCTGGGTGACAGGCAGCAGGTGGGGCATGGGGCCATCTGGGAGGAGTGCAGCCTGCCAGAGGTGACCTGCCAGCAGCTGAAGTGCTGTGGACCACACCAGGGCCTAGTCAGCAGAACTGTGGTTCCCCCACCCACACGCCACAGCTGGGAGCCCCGGGCACTGGGCATGTTGAGCAGTGGGCTGTCAGGAGCCCACAGTTCTGGGAAGACTGTTTGCAGATGGTAGGGCTGGTGAGGGGCAGGTCCTGGTGGACTACGGGTGCTCAGCATTCGGGGTCAGCTTGGCCTGTTGGGGCCCCTGACACCATCGAGATTGCTGGGGGTCCTGCCCTCCCTTCGCTGACTGGCCCGTGGTAGTGCTGCTGTCTGCGCCCCCACCCCAGAGCAAGGCTCTCCAGGTCTTCAGTTGGGGGGCTGGGCTGCTTCCTGACAGCGGGTCTCCAGCTTTCTATTTTTAGAAAGTCTTTGAGAAACTCGGTGGAGCAGGCAGCACTGGTGCCAGCTGGGGGCGTGGGCATTGCAGGGAGGGTGGCCGCTCTTGGCTGCAGGTTGACCTGTAAGCACACGTGTGAGGGCATCCTGCACGCACGGGGATGCCAGGCCTGTGCCATTGGCACGTTGGCCTGCATGTTCTGAGAGGCCAGGCCCCTTTGGCTGAGCGCTGGCCCAGGGGGCATCCCAGGCTTGGCCCCAACCTGCCCCTGTCCCACATCTCCAAGGTGGGGTGGGGGGCAGGTTGCAGTGACAGTGGGGCCGTCCAGGCTGCCTTTCCTGGGGCTGGCCCTGGACTACTTGGCGGGTGGTTCCTGGAACCAGTGGCTGAGGCCTGGCCCCGCTGCGGGCAGCCCCCCTCCCCACCCCGCGCCCTGCCTCAGTGCTCTCCTTTTCCTGCCAGGCCATGGCATATGCTTCTGAGGATGGGGTCCTCACTGAGGCCATGATGGATGCCCGGGTCCAGGATGCCATCCAGCAGCACAAGCAGAAGATGCAGTGGCTGAGGGCCGAGGGGGTCCAGCCCCTGCTCCCAAGTGTACCATCCAAGTGAGCTGGGCCTGGACACCTGGGGCACACTGGCCAGGTGACATTGCCAAGAGGAAACACCCAGGTGCCCTGTTTCCCAGAGGATGTGGGGGCACCGCACAGCTGCCCACCTCCCAGCATTTTTAATCTTCCTCCGGTCAGGGCAAGGGCAGCACTAGAGGCCTCCGCTCAGGACCAGCTGTGCTGTGCATCTTTGTGGTGGGGTTGGTTCCCCAGTCTGCCGCCCTCCAGGCTGTGGTGCTGGAGGGGGAGGGACAGGTTGGGGCCAGCCCCAGGACACTGTTGGGAGATGTCTGCAAGCCAGGCCCAGGTGGGAAGAGGGCACTGCCCCCCACGCCCAGGCTGACAGCTCATATTCCCAGGCAGGCACTGGGTGCTGCGGTTGACCAGCAATAGCGATCCGGCCAAGTGGGGGGCCTGGCCCTGCCCAGTCCCACTTGGGACCAGAACTGCATGCAGTGAGCAGAGCTGGCCCCTGTGAAGCCCAATAGAAATGCCCGCCTATCACTGTCCTGGGAAAGGAGGTGCCCCTCATGTCTGTGGGCCAGTGAACCTAGGGGCTGAGAACAGGCCCACGGCACCTGCTGGGGGCCATTCTTGAGGCCTGAGACCCGCTGCCACGGACGTCCAGTGCTGGGGGACTGCCCAGCCTGCAGAAGCCGCAGCTCACTCTGGAGTCGGGGTCTTTTTATCCAGAATCTAATAAAACCTTTGACAGTTATTTCCCAGCGTCTTATCTCTTGGCTGGTGTAGGGGGTGGGTCTTGGAGGGGGTCACGGAGTCAGAGATGACAGAAAAGGCAAAGAGGCTGGAGCTTTCTGGAGAATTTACTGACCAGCAGGGGTGGGGGTCACAGTGAGGCGCCCGACCAGGGATACCCTGGGCAGGGTGGCCGCACCTGCCACAGCAGGGCTTGGGGGCCTTATTGCTGGGCCGGGGCCTCCCCTAGACCCGTACCCCGCGCCCCCCACTGCGGCCCGCGGACGCACACGTCCCATGCACGTGCTCCCGTGTGCAGACGTGGGCGCGCCCGGGTCCGGCCCCCATCCCGGCCGTGCCCTACTCCCGGCCGCGCTCCTCCAGCAGAACTGACCCCAGGAACCAGACGGGCAGAAGGAGACGGACGCCGACGCACAGGAAGCCGTGGGTTTCAAGTGCCAGAAGCGGTCCCGTGCCGGACGCGCGGCCCCACCCGCGGCTCCGGTGCCACCGCCCCCGCGGCCCCGCCCCGGCCCCACCCCGACCCCCTTTATAAAAAGAAGAGGAGACAGCACCTTCCGCCGGACGCGCCCGACGGCCGCGGGCGCCCTGGCCCGGGCGGGCCGGCCGTCCAGTCCCGTGAGCGTGGGCGCGATGGCCGGCGGCCCTGCGAGTCCTGCGCGCGGCTCAGAGGTGCCGCGGGCTCGGGTGGCCGTTGTGGTAGAGTTTCTGCTTCACGTGCACCATGTTCCCGGTCGCCTCCTCGAAAGGCCTGTGCGGCCGCCGGCCCAGCTCCCGCAGACTGCACAGCTTGGGCAGCCAGGTCCACGAGCCGTCTGCGGGGCGGGGTGCGCGGTCAGGGGTGGGCGGGGCGCGGTCGGGGGTGGGTGTGGGCGGGGCGGGGGCCGCCCCGGGTTGGGGTCCGGGCGCCGGCTGGGCGGTCCCCGGGCCGCACACTCACCGTAGCGCCGGCCGGCCCTCCAGGCGCGCACCGCGCAGTGCAGGACGCCGTCCATCCACACCAGGAACCAGCTGATGCAGAAGCCGAGCAGCAGCCCCAGCATGAGGTCGATCTCCTGCTTGGTGACGTTGTCTGTCACGAAGTAGTTCTCGGAGGCGTCCACCACAGACTGGTCCCCGTCGTACGGGATCACGTAGTGGACGTGGTGCCTGGGGGCGGCAGGGCGGGCTGGCACCTGTCCCGCGGGGCGGGAGGGGACCCCGCAGTAAGCCGCACCCGTTCGCCTGCTGGGGTCTTTGAAGCAGCCCTTGTGGGGAGCTGAGGTCGGGAAGGGGCCAGCGCACTCGCCCCTGCTGGGTCACAAGGCGGGGAGGCTGCCCGGAGGGTGGGAGTGTGCGAGGTCAGTGGTCAGCGTGGAGTCCAGTAGCTGGCCAGGGTGCATCTGCTGGCGCCCTTTCCTCAGCTTCCCCTCCAGGGAATTCCAAGTGGCATCAGCCCCGCCCTGGCCTTGGGTCTTCCTTCTGTTCCTCCATCCCTTGCAGGAACCTCCCCTGCCCCAATTCTCTGTGCTGGAGGCCGGGGCGCCCCCCTCAACCGTGCCCCACACGGATCCGCTGCTCCTGAGACAGATGGTGGTCCAGGCCTCCTGGACCGTGGTCCCACCCAGGCCTGGGCCATTCCTCTCAGCATCCCCTCCCTCCACCATCCAGGCTGAGGCCACTGAACCCTCCAGGCCTTCACTCGCCTCTGAGGGCCACACGGAACCCTCTCCACAAGGAACCCTATCCACAAGCCTCCCTCCAGCCTCAGGCCTGCCTGAATCCTCTCCTCCTCCAGGAAGCCCCCCGGGCCCAGTGATTCCAGGGTGGGTGGCTCTGCCCAGGAGACCAGTACCCAGGACGACTCTAGGCTCCATGCCGCCTGCTCCCACCAGAAGAGCCGAGGAGAGGGAGCTGCCGGCCCTGGGTGCCCAAGGCACGTGCCCCCTCCCCCCCAATCACTCTTCACCAGCTGGGCCCTCCTCCTGCCTCTAAGCGCAGGGCTTACCCAGGAGTCCTCCTGCCTGGTTCCCGTCCTCCCTGAACCCCTTTGCTGGCTTCTCCAACTCTCCACCCACCAGGCTCCCACTGCCTCCCGATGTCTGTGCCGAGCTCCCGCTGCCTGTGTGGCATCTCCACGTGGGATCTACAGACACCTCAGACTTGCACCTAAAAATAGCTCCTCCCTCCCCAGACCCGCTTCTCCCCAACTTCCCCTCCCTTAGATGTTGACACCTCTGCCTGATCGTCAGCCGAGATGGGTCCCTGTCCCCACCTTGCCACTGGACAGGCCTCACCCCCACTCCAGAGGGACCTCCTTGAGAATGGAAACCCCACAGGTAGTCCCTGACCCCAAGCCCCTGCCGTCCCCCGTCACCCATGTCCCTGCACCAGCAGGGGCCACAGAGTCCTTCCTCCCCGTGGAGTCACGGGGGTCCTGGTGCCCCCACACCAGCCCAGAGGGGACAGCGGCAGGCAGGTCTCCTCTCACACACCTCTGGCTTTTCCTGGGGCCTCCTGCCTGCCATCCTGCTCAGCTGGTCCAGCGTGTGACCAGTCCTGGTGGGTGGGGCCTCGGCCACCACAGACCCACGGAGCCAGGGCCAAACGGAACCTGGGTTAGTTAGCAAGGACTGCCTGACACATGGCAGCCCGGCTCACCTGATCACAGCTTGCCAGGAGCCTTCGGAGGTCATCAATAAGAGATGGAAAACTATGATTATCGCCCAGAATGTGCAGGAGCTGCCAGCCCTCGGAGGATGACGCCCCTCATCACCCAGGCCAGGCCAGACCTCGCAACAGCTGGTAACACTGAGCTTCGCTTCCACCTCCTGCCTGCCCCAGTCTCCGGGACCCCGACTGGGTCATCCTCAGGCCCACTCCTTCCTAGCCCGGGACAGGGCAGGAGACTTGAAGACCAAGTCGCCAAGGAAGCCAGAGATGCCCCTGCAAGTGGAATGGGGCCAGGGCTCCAACTGCCCCTGGAGGCACAGGACCTCCAGGGAGTCGAAGGTCATGACCTGTACCCCCAACACTGGCCTGGCATCTGCTGCCCCTCTCCTACCCCTTGCCCTCCTCCTTCCTCCAAGTCATGCTCCTGGGACCAGGGGCTTGGGTCACCCACGTGCACACGTATTTCTGTGATGTGTACATACATGTGTCCTGCCTGGGCCACGCGTGCTGCACGTGTCTACCTGAGGGCAGACGCATGTTGTGTATACATGCCGGCCACATGCACAGAACACGGCGTGTATACCATGGACTCAGGCCTGCGAGCTCCACAAGTGTGCATGTGCACACTCGCCCGGGCATGAGCATGGTGCGTGCGTGTCACATGTAAATGCACATGCATTGGGCGCTGCGCACAACTGTCCTCTCTGTGGGCACTGTGGCACACACGTGGGTGTGCACAGCCTGCTGGCATGTGCGCTCTGGGACACTTGCACATGTGTCCTCTGCATACAGTCCCCCATATAGGCATGTAGAAGGCATACACGTGTGTGCACTCTGCACACGGTGTGTACACACCAGTCCATTGTGGCAATGCGTGTCCACAGCGTGTATAGACACCCCGTCTGCGAGACTACTCTGCAGACACAGTGCACACACACGGAGCACACGGGGCTGTATATTGTGCTTTACCATGTACTGTGCAGACACGTACATGTCATCAATATACAAGACTCCTCTGTACACCGAGTTTACACATCCTGTGTGTAGCAATGAGTACAAAGCACACGCACGTGGACACACACAGAAACACTCTATGCTTGTGGCAGGCGTGGCTCTTTGTGTTTTCTGTGTCCACAAACACTCTAAGCTGTGCAACCAGGCCTCTCCGGAACTTGCACTCCGTGGTGGGCACGTTTTACACGAATCCGTGTGTACTCTGGACACTATGTATCATGCATACACACACCCTGAGCAAAAACATTCTGAAAACACACCTTGTCTGCCTGCCCAGAAGGGCCCTCAGCGGGAGGTCACAGGCACACCCGAGCTGGTCACAATAAGACAGCTCCCGCACGTGTCAAACATGCGTTACTAATGTTTATGGAGCTAAAGTCTGGGCCCCGTGCCGAGCACACCACCAGTCTCCAGGAGGGTCTCAAGATCCCTGCTTCTACCCTCACAGTCAGCCCAGGAAGCAGCGCAGCTGGCCTCATGTGGCTCCTTCACCCTGGGCCATGCGCCCCAGGCAGGGACACAGGTCTCTGGAGAGTGGCCACCAGCAAACTCCCTGGATGACTCCTGGCCAGCACCTGGGAGGGTCGCTTACACGCGTCTCCACCTGCCCTGATGGCCCGTGTTCCGCTTCGACACTCAGTCTGCACACACAGGGATGCTGCGTGCTTGTGAGGCCTGGAACCGTCCTCTCTCACACTCACACCCCCCTTCCGTGTGCACACACGTCCCTGGAGCCAGAGCACGGGGCAGGTTCAAGAAGGCAAGCTCGAGCCCCTAGGGCCTACCAGCTGTGTGGCCTTGGGTAAGTCTGTCTACTCAAGCTCTCACTCTTTCTCAAGGTCCCAGCGTGCGGGCATCCTGCCGGGGTGCGGGGGTGCTATGTGTGCGCACATGTATATGCACAGACGGTACACACATGCGCGTCTCATGAGAAGATGTTTATTTCATACATGGACGTACAAACATGCATGGCCAGGAAGACTCCATCACTACATGTGCACAGCATGAGGGGTCACAAAGTGGGCGCAGGGGCCTCGGCTCTCCCCTTCCTCTGTGTGACCTTGAGCAAGCTCCACCTCCTTGCCTCAGTTCCTCCCAAGTTCAAGGAGGGGGTTGGGCGCGATGCCTCACTCAGGGTAGGCCCTGCCCACCTTGACCTTCTGTACTTCCCTCTACCTGGCTCCTGGGAAAGTTCACGGACACAGCTCAGGGCCCAGGGAGGAGGATGGTGTCCTCTGTGGCCACAGCCGTGCGCAGGATCCCTCCCGGGACACAGGCTGGGCTGCTGCTCCCCCGGCCTCCAGGCCCTGGACCAGGACCCATTCTGT
This sequence comes from Camelus bactrianus, assembly GCF_048773025.1. Classification (NCBI taxonomy): domain Eukaryota; kingdom Metazoa; phylum Chordata; class Mammalia; order Artiodactyla; family Camelidae; genus Camelus; species Camelus bactrianus. The sequence continues at coordinate 79,156,973 of NC_133551.1, read as the reverse complement.
TCGTCATCCCGCCAGCCCTTTCTCTAAAGGCAATTGGGGAGGGGGTCCGACTGACGCAGGCATGCCCCTCCCAACACCTATGTGTGGGCTGGAGGCTGGACAGTCCTTCCCCCACCCGGCCTGGCACAAGCCTCGGCAGTCTCCGCAAGCCTAGCCTAGCTCGGCCTTGCAGCGCGGCCTGCGCGGGGCTCGCGGGAGCCCCAGTGGGCTCCACCTCCGCCTCACATGTGTGATCACGCGTGTGCCCCTCCGGGCGCAGACTCACCGGCCACAGTTGCAGTGGCAGACGCGGTCCTCGCCCCGTAGGTGCGGGAGGATGTAGTTGTGGAATCGGTCCAGCAGCGCGTTCATGTCCATCAAGCACGCGATGGCCTGGAAGAGCCCATGACCGTTCAGCGCCGAGGAGGGCCCGGACCGGGGGCCCCACAGGCAGGGCTCGGCGCGCTGAGGACGGGGGAGCGCAGGGCAGCGGGGAATCGGGGAGCGCAGGCCGCGCGGGCCGGTAAACAAGGGGCGGGAGGGGGAGGCGGCGCGCGGGCGCGGGAGGCGCGAGCGGGTGCGGGGAGCGGGCGCGCGGGAAGCCCCTCCGCTCACCATCACGATCGACGCCCCCAGGATCATGAAGATCATGGTGTTCGCGCTCACGGACATCGGGCGGGGCCGGGCCGGGCCGGAGCGCCGCCCCCCGGCCCCGGCGCCCCCCCGGCCCCGGCCCGATGCTGAGCCCCCGCCGCCTCCGCAGAGGTCAGCCCGCCGCGCACCCACCGCCGCGGGCCGGGGAGCAGGCGCGGGGCCGGCGCGGGGCAGGGGACGCGGCGCTCCCGGGGTCCTCGGCCGCCCGGCCCGCGCGCTCGCCGCGCCCGCCGCGCTCCGCTCCGCCCTCGGCCCTGCCTCCCGCCCTGCGCGCGGCGCCGCTCCGACCCCCTCCCCCCGCGGCCTCCCCCGCGCCCGCCTCACGGGAGGGATGTCGCCGCCCGCTGCCGCCCGCCCCCGCGACGCTGGCCGGACCCCTCCCCGGGGCCCGCAGGGCCCGCTCGCCCCCATCTGGACAGTCCCGACCCTGGCTGACTGCCCGGCGCCCCTGGACCCTGGGCCGCGTCCCGACCCGCCAGACCCGCCAGGCGATAGTGAAGAGGCCCTGGGCTTCCTTCCGCTCTCCTCCTCCTCCTCCCCACTTCTCAGCAGGAGGCCCCTCCTCCCAGCCCGGGGTCGCTAGGTGAGGGGCGGCGGGCAGGCTGCTCAGCACCCAGCCCCCCATGGCAAGAGGCTGCCTTTACTGAGGGGCCTGCAGGGTCGCAGGGGAGCTGCCAGGGACAGTCAGTTGGAAGCCATGGCCGCATGGCCCGAGGGTGGTGCCCAGCAAGGGCCAGAGGATTCCCTCCCGCCAGGCAGGGCCAGCCTCGGCCCCAGCTCTCCTTAGGGGTCAGCCTGGAGGCCAGAGGCCAGTGATGAGGCCCTGATCTGGCTGCCCCAGAATGCTGGGGAATTAGGAAGGGGTCCCTGAGCCAACCCGTCATCCACAGCCCAGGGACAGCACTGCCCACACAGGAGCCCCCACTTTCCCACAGCCACAGAAACCACGGGGGTCACCAAGGACAGGTGATGGTTGCACAGGAAGCAGGCACAAATCTCCCCAGCACACACCGGGTGCTGGGGTCGTGCTGGGGAGCCAGGCTGGACCCAGAGGTCTGTGCTGCTGTCTGAGGAGTATGATGGGGCACTCAGGACGAAGCCAAGACGACCGGCAGCATCTGTTTATTGGATAATTGCAGGTTCTCTCCCCTGAAGTACACCTGTTGCTTTATTCGGGGTTTTGTACATTCCAGCCAGTTAGGGGACATAAGAAGGATGCTCAGCGAAAGGCAGATGTATTGGGAGAAATGTGCTATAAACCGTTTTCTTCTTTTTTGAGTAAAGGAGAAAAACACTTTATATAATCAGTATCCCACTCCTGAGCACAAGTGGGACAGGAAAACTTGATTGCTCTTCATCCGCACTTACGGCTATCCTCTCATTTCACATGTACAGTTTATTTGGGTGCTGCTACTGGGAAAGGTGAAAGCAAGTATCAGGAAGGAAGAAGTATTAACAAAAGAAAGCTCAAAAAGATGGCTTGGGGAGGGCGGTGGTCAGTAGAAGCAGACGGTGTGCAGGAAAAAGATGGCTCTGGAAGGGCAGTGGTCAGTAGAAGCAGACGGTGTGCAGGAAGGTCCGGCCGCTCTTCTCCTCGAACTCCTGCAGCAGCTCCTCGATCTCATTCTCCATGTCCTCCGTATGCTGGATCTGGGAAGGACAGGGAAGCCGCCCTGAGCCTCCCGCCCGCCCAGCCAACTGCCCAGACTGCCCTGGTGCCGACCTGGTGCCCCAGACTCATCCCACCCACCCGGGCGGGGTCCCGAGCGCAGGTCCCCTGGCAGCCCCAGGCCCAGCAGGGAAGGGGCACAGCAGCTGCAGACAGAGGGCCGGCCCTTGGACGTCACACCACCTCGCCGTGTCCCCTGTGCAAACGAGCGACCCCACACAGTCACCTGCCCATGCCGCTCATGCCCTGCGCTGGGGCCGTCCTTGTGCTGCAGGTGCTGACAGGGTGCCCCCCCCCCCAGTGTTTCTGCAGCTGTGAGACCCACGGTGCGTGCAAACACAGTTACACGCCCCCTGGTGGAGAACCACCGCTCCAAGAGGAGGTGGCGCTGCCAGGGAAGGGACTGACTCCTCAGCACACCTGTCCTGGCCTGGAGGGGCTGGCCTGCAGCCCCCAGTCTCGGCCTGCAAGCAGGGCCTCTGCTCCACCAGCTCTCACTAGCGCGACCTGAGTGCCTGTCACGTGTGCAATTCCCAGGACTCGTCTTCCCCTTCAGCCCTTTCTCTTGCCCGATGGCCAAATCTTGGGCACAACTGCTGGTGCTTCAGCAGCCACCCTGGGCCATGAGACACCTCGGGAACAGAAGCTGCGCTGGGCGGAGTACTGAGAGTGTGGGCCCTGGGCCCTTCGCACAGCAAACCCGCCCAGGCCTGCCCGCCTTTAGACATCCTGCTTGAGATACTAGTTCTCTTCATTTTCCGACCACTCACTGCCAGGTGGCCTGAGCACAGATCCCGCGGGCAGAAGGTAGGACAAGGTCTGTGAGTTTCTCCTTGTGTGGGTCCTTTGTCACCTCTAAGAGGAAACGCTTGGCTCTGGGCACAGCTGAACCGTGGCTGCAAAAGCACTTGGGCTTTTCTGCACGAGGGAGGGTGCCAGGGCCACCTGGGGAGGGTCAGACGTCTGGAAGGACAAGTTCTGAGGGAGAAGGGGACACAGGGCCCTCTGACACCATCCCTGGGAGCCTGTGTCCTGGGAGTGCTTGGTGGACACATGGCCACCTCCTCGGAGGCCAGACCCCAAGCGGGTCCCAGCACCACTGGTGTAAACCTAGAAAGCACAGAGGTCGGTTCTCAAACTTGTGGGTGCCTCTGCATTTAGGGGTTTAATTTAACATTTGAGAATAACCTGAATGTGCCCTGAAGAGTGGGACCGCCCCTTTCACGCTGAAGCCCCAGCTCCTCCCACCGGGCCAGGCGGGCAGGTGGTACTCACGCACTGACAGAGCTCACAGATGAGGAACGCCCCCAGGGTGGCCTCTTCGTGGTTGTCCTGGATGTCCACATTGATCACGTGCACGGGCTGGCAAGTCTCTTGCTCCCTGGAATTCAGATCTGACCGCGACAGAATGACAGGAGTCAGAGGCCTCAGAAGCAGTTCCGCCCCACCCCACCCCCTGCCTGGGGGACAATGAAAGGGGACATCAGACCAGGCTGAGCACGTCCCCCCAGGAGAAGCCGCACACCAAGGACAGCAGGGACTCGAGGAAAGCTCGTGCTGGTCACCCTCAACACCAGTCCCCAGTCTCACCCCAGACACTCCCCCTGTCCTGGGGAGAGCCCTCAGCAGCACGTCCCCCACACGCCCCGGCCCCGGCTGCTCCCTTCTGCATAAGCTCTTTCTGCGCCCAAGAACCCTAAACCCACACAGCACCCTCAGCCAGCACGGGGGCTGCCTGATGAACACGGTCACCCAAAAGACACAGTCTCCTGCCCCCACGCCTCCCAGAGCCCATGGCTGGGAAATACAAGCCATGTGCACAGGACAGGCCAGGGGTCTTGGCCCCAGATTGTGACTGACACAGCAGGACGGGGGGATGGACACAGGAAAGGGGGATGGACGCAGAGGGATGGACACAGGACCGAAGGGACAGACGCAGCAGGACGGGGATGGACAGAGGGACAGACACAAGACAGAAGGGATCGATGCAGCGGGACGGGGACAGACACAGGACAGAAGGGACGGACACAGGACAGGAGGAACAGACGCACTGGAACAGGAGGGATGGACACAGCGGGACGGGGGACACAGTGGGACAGAGACAGACACGGGACAGAGACAGACACAGGACAGAGGGATGGACACAGGACAGAAGGGATGGACACGGCAGGACAGGGGGACGGACACAGTGGGACAGAAGGACGGACACAGCGGGACAGGGGGACGGACACAGGACAGACAGCCGGCGCTGGGTCTGTGCTCTTACCTTCTACCACCTGGTCATACACTCGCTCTTCACAGGTGAGGATCAGATCAAACAGATCTTTGCAGTTCTGGAACCTTTCCGGACGGGGCTTGATTCTCTTGTTTCTGTCCAGCATGTGCAGAATGCCGTTCTGTGTGTAGCTGGTGCTTGCGTTAAGGAACTTGGGGGAAGACCTTCGTCACTAAGCACAGCCGCTCCCGCGCCCCTGCCGGCTCACCTCCTGGTGTCTGTGCAGCCCCCCCACCCCGGCAGGGGCGTCAAGGCTCGGAGGCGCCAGGATGGTTTGGGGGCGGCAGTCCCCGGGCCACAGGAGACAAGTCGGGCAGGCTGTCTGGACGCTCCCGGAAAGCAGGCCTTCCGCCGCAGCCTCCTCTCACGTCCGCATCTCTTCAACCCCATGACAGCCCCTCTGCAAACCCTCACCCTGAACCCCAGCCCCTGGCCGGGACAAAGCTCACCCGGAAGCCAATCCTAAGTCTGGCGCAGTCACTGTAGTAAGGAAACCCCAACAGCCATCTGAGGAAGGACAGATGCTCCAGTGGCAAGAGGAGCGTCCAGGAAGGAGAAGCCTTACATTAATGGGAAGCAGACAGAAGTGAGGGCCAGGCCCCGGGCCTGACAGGGCCACATCCCTTGGAGCCCGAGGGGACACACAGGCCCCACAGGCAAGGTCTGTGCCCAGCAGGTGGCCCCCAAGCCTCCCCTGGGACGCTCCAGACAGGGCCATGCCCCAACCCAACCCCAGTGGCCACGCCCTCAGCCCCAAGAGAGGGTTCACTGCCCTGACAGCCAGGCCTGTGGCCTCCCAGGGCCACTCCGGACAGTCTGGGACACGCACCTCGCTGACTCCACTCAGAGACGCAGGCCGGCTGGTCTGGGGGCTCGATGACCTGTTGGCTGTCTTCCTCAGAGTTCAGCTCATGACAATTTATGTAAAGAAGCTCATTTACTCAAACTACATTCCCACATTCCTGGATGGTGAAAACGGCTTTTAAAACACACTGACTTGAGAGTTTTCACTCGGAAAGACACTCAGCACTTCTTGGTTGTCGTTTTGTAGTCAGGCATAATGACCGCCACCCTCCAGACGCGTCGGCATCCACATCCAGCAGAAAGATGCAGGTGAAGCAGGGCCCCCATGGTGCCGGGCTGGCAGTGGAGGCTCCCTGCACCCCCACGGGATCCTCCGAGACCCGCCACCCGGCTTCAGATGACACTGAGCCTCTTGGCAACGGCACCAGGGGAGAGAAGGCGACCTTACCAGGGTCCCCAACAGTTCTGCAAAGTTCTTTCCTCCTTTACTTGACCCTCAGTTACTCCCGTAGATGACGTAACAAATGAAATTGAGGTGCACGTAATTAAGGAGGAAAGGCCTGAATTAGAGATCAAACCGTAACCTCCTCAGTGTAACAAGGAAGGAGTAACAGTGGCCTTTTGGACTATTTTCTGGCAAATACTGGGCATGCGAGGCCCAGGCCAGGCAGGACCAAAGACAGTGAGCGCTTGGGACCCTCAGGGGATGACCAAGAACCCACTCGATTTGCAGGGACCCACTTCAACTCCCGCTTCAACCCCATGGGGATCAGACAGGGGGAGTTGTCAGCCACGAGACAAAGCCTGGCTCCGGGAGGAAGACCCAGCCCTGTGCTGGGGCAGTGCTGTCGGGATGCTGCCAACCCAGAGGCCATGGTCAAGAGGACCAAGCTTCCACAATGTCTCCTGGTCCAGCGAGGACACCGAGCAAGGACCTCGGGTGCCGGGGCAGCAGAGCCGCAGCGCAGGCCATCGGCACTGAGCCCGTTGAGGCCCGGGCCAGCGGGAAGGACACGTTTAGAACCGCCTCCACCCACACAGGTCCTCCTGTGGTAACAGGCCAGCTGCCTCCTCGGGGGAGGGAGGCTGGCTGGAGCCCCACTCAGACCCTCACACACTTGGCAGGAATGAACCCCCTCGAAGGGCGGGGAAAAATCGGCTCAAAAGCCCAATTTGGACAGACAGAGGCCCGAGGGTGCAGGTGGAGAACACGGCGTCTGGGTTCCTCCAACCCCTGACCTGGTTCCCCACTCAGCAGCCGGGCGACCAGAGGGCCAGCCTCATTGCGAGGGGAGACCCCTAGGAAGTTCCAGCGGCCTGTCAAAGCCAGGGTACTCTCGGTGGGGGAGCCACAGCTGTGCTGTTTGGCTCTGGTGGCTGGAGCCAGACCCTCTCGAAGCCCGGGGCCGCCCACCCGCGTCTGCAGAGCAGCCCTGACCAGGGTGGCGGCCGTGCACATCCAGCCCAGGCCTGGAGCTCCTCACGCCTGGCCCCTCGGCCTTCAGAAATGGTGTGTGGCCCCACTCCTCTCACCTGGAGCAAAAGGGTGCGGGGCGCAAATGGGCTGGCACCTGGAGGGTGGGCCTGGGAAAGACGCGGGGTTTCCATCTCCTGCCACGGGAAGTATAAGAGGACCATTCTGGAGCACTCCGGGTCTTGGCTGCCAAACCACCTAGAGCCCGTCAGCGCAGAGCACGCACTCTCCACACAACAGCAGCTAGGCAGCCAAAGCCAGGCAGCAGGGGACGCACTCAGGCTCAGTGGTCGTCTGTCCCAAGGGAGAGGCACAGGGCAGCCCAGGGCACTCGTCTCCCACAGAGAGACGCACGAGGTAAACATACCAGAGAGTCCAGGATGCACCCACGGGCACCACGCCCGGCCCCGAGCCGGGACCTGGGGCCGGAGGGCCCCTCTCCCAGGCCGGGCCGGGCCGGGCCAGGCCGGAGCACCTCTTCCTCTAAGGATCTGCGTCTCCCGGGGTGGGACATGCCCATCTACTCCAATTCACCTGTCTTTCAGACACAGCTTTAACCCCAACCACGAATCCACCCCACACACGTCCTCAGTGCATGAGACAGAGATTCAGCTGAACAGTTCTGTCTCTACAATGATTCCCAAAGGAACAGTCTGTCTTGTGGACATTGACTTACGGGCCCCGGGAAAGGGCTTCTTGAGTCCTCTGCAGCCTGTGGTGACGTCCCTGGTGAGCGGGACACACAGTTCTTCTTCCCCTAGAGCAGGGCAGGCACCACCCCGAGCGGAGAGGTGAGGGGGTCTCTTGTGGGAAGGGGGCCGCGCCCAAACCCACGTCCAGAGATGTTCCCAGGAGGAGCCAGGAGGCAGTCAGAGCGCAGGCAGAGGCGGGAGCCAGACGAGGCAGGAGGTGCCCAAGCTGGGGGAAGGGCTCTGACCCTCCTGGCTTTAACAGTGGTGCCCAAGCCCCACGTCCTTGCTGAGCCTCAAGGGGGATCCGACCCTAAAGAGGGCCTCCTCCAGGCCCAGCCCCGTGCCCCCAACAACCCCAAGGGACAGAAGCTGCCTAGGGTCAGAGGTGAGCCAGCGCGAGCCGGCACAAGCCCGGTTTCCCCACAGACATCGCCCAGCGGGCATGATGGAGACAAAGCTGGAGGAGACGGCTCAGAACATTGAGAGCAGAAGCAGGATCTCCAAGGGGAGACAGAACTCCGAGGGGAGGCAGGGGCGGTGCAGGTCCCTGACCCCGTCAGGCGGTTCCTGGGCAGAAAGTGGGCTCCGGGGCCGCTGTCCCCCATGCTCGTGTTCTCTCCTGGCAGCCACGAGATGTTGGAACCTCCTGACCCTGGGCCCACAGAGCCTGGCTCTGCCCTACACGCGGGGGCCTCCGGGGCCGTCAGGGAACATGCTCTGTGCTCGGTCAGGTCCTGGTTTGATTGAAGGCACAGGAGCTTCACTAACAGAGGATGCCTACGTCCAGAGCCCAAGGACGTCCTGGTCTGTATCATCGCCTCTGCCCCCAAACACCACCAGGCCAAATTCAGGTCCTCCTACTCTGGGGCTTAGCCTGGGATGTGACCCCAAACCCACAAGCTGGGGCTCCCTGGGTGGGGTGCGCCCCTGGAACATCCTGGTCCCTGTGAGTCCCCCATCTGATTCTACTTCCAGCTTTGAGCTTGATCAAACTGAAACATAAGATGCAAACGCCCTTAAGTAGGGGCCCAAGTGCCCTCAGGGGAAGGTCCTCGAAGGCATGGGGGCTCAGAGTGGTCCAAGAACCCTCCTGTGGGCAGAGTGGCTCCAGAGGCAGCGGGCACAGGCCACCAGCTGGCAGGGCTCAGGCACATGCTCCCCTGGAGCCCAAGGCGATGGCTCCACACCATGTCTGGGCCCTAGACCCCCGCCCACCGCCAGTGTGCCTGTGCTGGAGGAGGGGAGGCCCCCAGGAGCCCCCCGTGCACTAGGAGCTCCTCGGGCTCTCAGCACACAGGTCGCTCCGTAGGGAAACAGGACTCCCACCCTGTCTTGGGAGCAGCTCCGGCACCCCGTCCAAATTTTAGCACTGGCCGCCCTCACCTCACATGGGCACGAGGCCTGAACAGGGCACACCACACCTGTGGCCAGGACGGCCTCACAGGTGTCATCTACGCTCCACTGTCACCACACCCCCAGGGTTTACCTTCAGTGCATCAACCTCATGAGAAACACCAGCCCAAGATCCACATGCAAAGGCCACCAGGGAGGCGGGATGGCTCAGCCCTGTCCACACTGGACCTTCTGGACAACTCGTTTCTCCTTAAACGGCCTGGCCCTCAAACAGAAGACTCAGGAGCACACTGGCTGCTGCAGACCCCGTGACAGCGGGGCACACACAAGACACCCTGAGAACAGCATGGGAAGCACCGGACGCAGAAGCTGCACCGCCGTCAGGACCATGCGTTTTACGTGGAGGAAGAGTAAGAACGTGAGGAACAGACCTCTCGGGTGGGGGGTGTCCAAACGGCGCAGAACCCGTGGGGACCAGGGGCCTGCCTCGCGGAGTGGCTTCAGGGCCAGCGCTGGGGCCCGGGCCTGGGAGGGGGCGAGGGCAGCAGAGGGAGACGTCAGGGCCACGCAAAGTGGGGGCGTGACAACGGCCCCCCAAACTGCAAAGTGGCAGCAAAGCTGCTTCTGTGGGGCCAGCGTCAGCAAAGTGAACAGGGAGTGGAAACACACTCGTAACCATGTCCCAGGTGTGACCAGCGGCACTGGCACTACTGACCTGCTCGGTCCCCAGGGCACGCCCGTGGCAGGAGCAACACCCGCCTGCCCGTACACCTGGGGGCGTCACCTGCGAAGGGCTCTGCACCCCAGGCCCCCCTGCACAAGGCTCCGTGGGGACGGGGTGGTGAGAACTATGCCTCCTCCTCCTCCAAAGGGAACACTCCCCAAAAGTGGTTTTTTTCCTAAAAAAAAACAGCAAGAACCAACAGAAAGCAGGCTGAGATCCTTCCCCTGCCACCTCCTCAGAAGGCTGAGGTGGGGGGCACTGAGGTCAAAGCTCAGGGCCCAGCTCATTCCAGGCCGCTTGACGTCAGCCTGAAGGAACAGACGAGGATCTGCGGCAACACTGCCTAACCGGAGTCAGCTTCGGCAGACTTTACTAATAAAAACGGAGACTAGCTGTCCAAACAGGGTAAAACACGACAGTTATTTACATTTGAGAGAAAGCTCAAGACGAAAAATTTTTAGTAAGTTGGCTGGATAAATAAAGCAAAAAAATGCAACGGGAAAAATATCTTCAGTCTGAGTGTCTGTTCCAAGCAGCACACACCTGACTCTCCACCTGCTCAACAGCATAAAAAACTTAAAACTCAAAACGGGACAAAGCAAGCTGAACCCTAGGCTGGAGCGTTTTAGGGAAAATTAACCTCTTAAAACTTTGAGAAAAAGTCCTCAAATTATGAATTAGTCTGCAAATACCAAATCATTTCTACTTAAATGATTCAAAAACAACTAAATCCCACACATCACCCAGGGGTGGAGGTGGGTGGTGACGCCCTGGCCTTGTTCTCTCGCTGCCCACTGCCCCACCTCCCCGAAGTGCCTGAGACCCACCTGAAACACTCAGTTCAGTGAAAAATAAAACCACCCTCTTTCTCCCTGAAATTTCAGCTATTGAGCGATTAAAGAAAAATGTTTGTTTTGCCATGAGATATAAGGCAATCTCGGAAAAAAAAAAAAAGTTGACCAAAAGCAGTAAAGGGACAAAGCCCAGGGTGGCCGCCGACCCAGATGTCCCTGGCTGACCCCACGCTCCCTCTGAGCAGTTGGTTTGGGCCCTCTCATGGTGACGCAGTCTGCACCAGAAACCAAACCATCTGGCTAAGAGGGAGGATGGGGGGCTCGTCCAGGTCAGCGGTCACTGCAACCCGCCCACCTGTGCCCAGCAAGGCTCCTGTGGGGACCCGAGAATACCCAGGGTCCAGAGGCCTCTGAGCAACATGCTAGCAGAGGAAAGGCATGCGTGAGCCTCGCTGGCAGGAGAGGGGCCAGGAGGACGGGCACTGCTGGCCGTCCCGGGGTGACAGAAGCACCGAGGGCTGCCCACCACACCAGGCAGAGCTAGTCCTCACAGACTGTCCATGTGTCCTGAGGGTAACGGTGACGCCCTGCGTAGGGTGGGATGGGGTGGCTGCATCCCCACACACGCCAGGGAAAGGCCAACAGCAGAATTTGAAAGCTTACAGGTGACACCCCAACCCAGGGAGACACTCCCACTAAATGTTGACAGAGACAGTGCTCCGGGGCCAGACTCCTCGAAGTGGAAACCACCCCGGGAAGGGCCCTGCACCCACAGCCGTGAGGCTCAGACCTGCTCCAGGGAAGAGCCACATCCCGCCTGAAGGTGCCCAGTGATTTTCATTTTCAGGTGTGTCCCCCAAAGGCACCCCGGTGAAGTCCCTCATTTAAAAGGACAGCAGTGTAAGGGTGAAGGTTCACGCGTGGACCGGAGCCCCTCGTGGGCCAGAGGCCCAGGGTGCAGACTCAATCCTCCAGTCCCCGCTCAGAGGAGCTGTTGGGGCCAGGGAGGAGGTGGCTGGACCAGCGTCCCTGTGCAGGACTCCCTCAGAACGCACTCAGTCCCCACCAAGGCCGGTGGGAAAGCTGTACCCACTGTGTCCACCGGGTGCTGGGACCCCCGACCCACCTCTGCCCATGGCAGGGCCTGCCCACCCCACTCCCAACACATGAATGCCCACCCAGGCCCCACCTCAGAGCTGCCACAGCTCCCCAGATGCCCACCACCCCATCCTCCAATGCTGGCCACGGCCACCTTGGAGTTCAGATTCCAGGCACACACCAAGGGACCAGAGCCTTCTGCCCCTCCTTGAGGGAACCCTGACTACCCCCGTTATAGATGCAGGAGACACCCCAGCTGAGGCACCCAGTCTGTGTCTTCGTGCAAAGTGCCAGAGCAACACAGGGGCAGCTTTCCCACAACCGCTCCGGGAGCTGCCAACGAGCCCGGAGGCTGGCATGGCACGGGGTGCCCAGCTGCGGCCCCAGTGGCTGAGTCAGGCCCCCTTCCCGAAAGGAAGAACCTGGAGCTGGGGCACAGGAGGGGGGAGACAGTGCTTTGGGGGCAGGCAGAGGGCTCGGGGCCGCCCCGCCACTGCTGTCTGTCATCCCAAGAATACACAGCTCACTAGCCCCCAGAGGGGTGCCCTTGGCACACCTGGGGGCACATGCAAGGAAGACAGCAGACAGCTTTAAGCTCGGGGGGCTCTGCAGGGTGGTGGGGAGGGCTAGGAGCCCTGAACACACCACTCCGGAAGCTGTCACGCTAGGATCTGTTCATTCTAAAAAATGGACTCATTCTGATGATAATCAAAGCAGCAGTTACTGCAAAGCGCACAGGCTGTACGAATGAGAACTTGGGAACCCCTGGGAGAGCCCCTCGCCACCTCGTAGAGCCCAGCCTCACTGCTGCCCGCCACGCCTGCGTCTGCCAGGGCCTCACCACCGGTCTTCAGGCTAAGTGAAACCACCCGCCTGGTCCACTGTGTGTCACCCACTTTCAACACACCTGGCGTCTGCACCTCACCTGTCGCGGCTGCAGGGACTAGGCCTGGCCCCCGCCCCCAGCCCTGGGCAAGCCCTTCAGGCAGGGGTTGCAGTCAGTGCAGCCCGTGTCCAGACTGGGGAGGGACCCCTGCAGCTGCCTCGGGCAACGGGCTGCCCAGTGCAGGGCAGCATCTCTCGAATGCACGCTGCTCTGGCCTCATCTGAAATATCTCAAGGCTGCAATTTTTATTGTGGGCATGAGTGCTTTCCTAAACCCCAAAACCTCACGTATCAGCAAAATGAATCAGAGCTTCCTTGGGAATCGGTGTCCAGCTCAGGAACACGCATCTGTTAAAGAGTTTTCAAAAACGGTTTGAAGCCACAGCTGCAACCAGGGTGAATGGGACGGGGTCAGACAGGCACGCTCGGTGTCCGGATGGGCACGGGGCGAGGGAGGGCAACCAGGGCCATCAGTGAGGTGGGCAGGCAGGTCACACTGAAGGGACCCTCTCGGGGGCGGGAGCGGGGGCGGGGGGAGGTTGAGCCTGGGGGACCTGGGAAGGAAAGGCTGGGGCTCAGGGCTGGGAGACAGGCAGCCACCCCACAACCGAGCACAGCCTGCGAAGGTAGGCTGGGCTTGAGACAAGCCTGACGAGGCCCCAAGAACGAGGTTCTGGGGAAGCCCAGGGGCCTCAGAGAAACGGGGCTGCCGCATCCACTGACCTTGCACCCAGGATGGAGGTCAGGGGCCTGTGGGCTTACACTCTCAGAAATCACTTTTATTTTTACCTTTTACTCCAAGACAGCAAAAAGTACACAGTGAAGAACTGGCTATACACATCAATTAATCTAAAGCCTGAAAGACAATGAAACTGAGAAGATGGAAATGAACAAATAGTTAAAAACACAGCCCCGCAGGTAATTAATGACACAAGACCCTGAAGAGAAACAATGCTGGACACAGGCCCAGGGCCCAGCCTCCAACCATGTGGACAGTCAGCGCCTGGGACGGGGTCAGTCACACCTGCACTGCAAGGCGCTGTTCGGGCAGGACCACGTAATTGTACTTATAGCCACACTTGCTCTTTAAGACAAGTAGTTTACAACTCACATCAATTCTCTATTGGAAAGATTCACGTGGACACCGAACACTTGCAAAAGAGGACTCCCTGGAGTCCCGTGAAGACACTGCCAGCCCCTCCTTTCCCGGGCCCCCCACCCTGACCCTCCACTCCCGTATCCACTGGGCCCAGGGACACTGTTCATGAGGCCACAGGCTGGCCACTCTTACATTTAGAAGAAAACGACTTATCTTTCCCCAAAGGTGCTCCAAGTAGGCTGCGGGTTCAGCCACAGATTCCTCTCAATCGAAGATGGAAGCTCAGGTGTAGAAACTGGCTCTGGCAGAAAATGAAAAAAATCTGGAAGCTTCCACCACCATGACCTAGGAGCTACGCTAAAGCCCCACACGAAACACCAAGTTTGAAGCTGCTCTGTATTCAAAGGGCACTGAGGCAAAGGGAAGACAAAAATTAAGGTCAAGGGGGTAAAATTTACACCTAAAAACGGACAGCTCGGTATCTGCTACAACCGGAGGAACCAGCCACCACAGAAAGGCCCCTGCGGTACAATGCACGGACATAAATCGTCCAGGAGAGGCAGGGCCACAGGGACAGCAGGCCAGGGAGGCCGGGGGCTTCGCAGGGTGGGAACGGCCTATGGCCTGCTGTGTGAGGGGCGTGTGGCCCCGGGTCCCGCATGCTTGACGCGGGTGGGCCACCTCAGAGTCGGACTGCTCCCTCATCAGGGAAGAAGACACTCCCTATCTGTCTGCGGAGGGGCGGGGGAACGGACTCCCCGAGCAGCCTGCCCACCTCACTCACCGCGGCTGGGACCCCATGGGCAGCTGCTCCCTGCCACACCCATCACCCTGCTGCTGCTTATGGGTAGAACCAAAAGCACCTATTTGTGGCCAGACGGTTAAGGAATAAAGAGCTTCCGTACCAACAGGCTGCACGTCACTCACTGAGGGCTCAGTGACCATGGGGCCACACGTCCTCGGGGACACAGGGGTGTGTGCACAGGGACCTCAGGCCACCGACAGCAGGTGGGTGGCGGGGCCCCCAGCGCCTGACCCTCACCACCAGCTCCTGGCTCTGACCAACAAGGAGCATTCCCCCGACTTGTCACTCTCTCCCCTGAAAATCAAACACTTTTGAACGTAGTGGTTTACCCCTGAATCACACCTTAGAGAACTCTTCTAGTTTTGCACTGCAGGTTATGAAAACCGTCCCTCTGCAGAAGCCCAGGTACCCCCCACACACAGACATGGGGTTTTAGCTGTTGTGCACCTGTCACCAGCAGATGGGGAGACGGGCCAGGCCCCACCCCACTACTCATCAGCAGCCCCCACCCCCTAAGCATCTTAGTGTGGCCTATTCCCAAAAAGCGGGAGATCACAGCTCAGACGTGAAAGGGCCGGCCTCGTAACACGCAGGGGAATGAGGGCACGTGTGTTAGTGTCTGCTTTCATTCCTTACACTGAGCATAAGAGTTTTCTTCAAAAGGAACAGTGCTAACTGAAGAACCATCTTCAGAACTAGACGGAGTCTGCAGTGCAGCTGACAAAAGGCTGGAGTTACGGTCTCAGCTCGCTCAGGGAAGGGACCGTAGTGACCGCCTCCCGCAGGGCCCGGCCACTCTCATTACACGCCCAGGGGAGGGGCCTCTCCGCGGAGCTGAACCTGAGTCAGAGCCTGGACCCAGGCCATCAGCAGAGCACAGCACTGCGACGCGGAGGCCAGGACACAGCTGGCGGCTGAATACTCGCAGATTCTCCTAACGCAGGTCCTGGGGCCTGGGAGATGGGGGCGTGCAAGGGGCGCCCTGCAAGATCTCTGGGGACTTCGCTCCGGCCCACACGCGCCCTGGACTCCTGGGATCGGTGAGCCTCAGGCGCCCGCGCCTACATGAGCCAGAACGCCCCCCTGTGCCCCCAGCAGGGATGGCTGTGCTCCTCCCAGAAGCCCCCACTGACGATCTACTTGCAGCTGGGGAGGAGAGGGGGCGGCAATGGGGGGGGGCAGGGGCCCTCCTAGCTGACTAATCAATCTACAGATGTACAGAGAACATTCGTAGTTTATTAAAAATTTCGAGTGCCAACATGAAGACAAGGCTTTCCAGTTGGTGTCTATACCCCTCTCACTCAGAGAGTCTGGTCTGCTTCCTACAAACTAGAGTCACTCACCGTGACAGTGGAGGCCAAGGCGCCGAGAGCAGCCGCGGTGCGCGGTGATCACGAACGCCTTGTCAAAGCTCAGGCAGGGAAGGCCTTACCCGTCACAGCCCGGTGTCGCCATCACATCAATTATTTACAAATAACCTCTTCTTTCACGTGAGTCTGGGAAGCAGCCCCAGTCTGTCTGGTCTCTTCCTGAAACAAAGTCAAGTCCTCTCAAAGTACCTGCTTCTACCATGCTTCTTTTGTGGGTACTTTGGCCAGCTCATCACCCAACCCTCCAGAAACGTCACCAGAGTGCTGCGCCACCCCACGTGTGTACCAAAGCACACCTACCTGCAGAGGAAGGAGGGGCGCCTCGCGGTGGGAGAAGCCAGGTGCCGTGGCTCCCACATGCCTTACCTAAGCTGCTCTGTGTCGTGTCAGAACCCTTCCCCGACCGTGTGGGTGTGGACGTCATTCACGCCTGCGCCCTGCACGCCCGAGGCCCCGAGTGGCTCCAACCCTCAGACCATCCCGTGAGCACCAGAACAGAAACCCAGTGACCCAGCACCCTGCGCACAGACGCCCCTGAGGAGGAGGTCAGAGTGGTGCCTGTGGTGACACCTGGCAGAGACAAGCAGGGGGGGCAAAGCCACCCCGGGATACAGTTCTTTGTCTTTCCTAAGGAGGTCGTTGTACATCTGGTCGTAAGTGGTTTTGAAATCATAAACGTTCGGCTTGTCAGGTGCTGGCCCTGGAAGCTTCACATGAGTTCCCGTTCCGAAGGACCGGACGCTGAATCCTCGTTTGCTGAAAGACACAAAAGGAGAGAGAGGATTAGATTAAATAAGACACAAAATGCTAAAAAGGAATATGAAATGAACTAGATGAGTAATTTTGTTGATACCAAGAACAAGCTTTTCAATTCTTAAGTATTTCACTTGCAAATTTAAAAAAATCCCGCAGCACATTACACAAGCTAGGCGAAGCCAATCCAAATGGGAGACAAAGGATCCTTCATGGAAGGGGAGGAGAGGCTGTCAAAGTGTCACTCAAACCTCTGAGGCCTGGGACGGACCAACACAGGGACCCAGGGGACGTGTCATCCAGACACCGTGTCACCTGACCACTGTCCTGGTCTGTGTGGGGTGCAGGTTCACAGGACCCGTGTTCTGACGTCTAAGAGCGGAACTGCTCACCCAGGCTCCCAGCTGCCTGTGGTGCCAGCCTGAGGGGCACGCAGGGACGCCCCCAGCTCCCAGGCCGGGCATTCCTGTAACCTAGGTCAATGATAAGGAAACTGACCAAACGTGCATCCTGCGAAACTGGGGGAGTGTGCGTCAGTGACCTGCAGCGCCCACAGGCGACGAGAGTCACACTCTGAGAAAGAACGTCACCTCAACGCCCTGAGGCCCTGGGTGCTGTCCTCCTGAGGACCACACTTGGGTCAAAACTCCTGTTCTTTCAAACTCAGTCAATAAAAATAAACGTTTTAAGGGTTCCAAGCGTCTACAGGAGATGGGCTTCCTGTCCCAGCTTTGCACTTGGACATCACGTGCTGTCTGCCCTGGCCACAGGCTCGCGGAGGACACACTGGTCCCCCCATGCTCACACTCCCCTTGTGGGCCACAGCTGGGAGACACCACAGGTCTTCTGAGGCCCAGAGGAGCAGCAAACGTGCTCCCAAACCAAGGACACGGCAGGAAGCACTACAGGTGAAGAGAGTTCAAAAGGCCGCGGGGCCACCCTCTCCCACTGCGGGTCTGCACTGCAGTGGGCACAGGGTCAGCTGTTCAGATCACAGCTCAGGAGCTGGTGCTGCAGGAAGTAGCTGGGAATCTGGGGAGGAGCTGAGGCCGACATCCACGCGTGAGACCGTGGTTGCCTCCCGCCGGACACCTCCCCACCGAGAAGCCCAGCCTACGGGACACACACTCAGGGCAGCCCCAGAGTCCCTTGCACAGAAGGCATGGAGAGCCAGCAAGACCCCTGTTGTCACCATGGAAGGTGGAGGGGCCCCTATGTGGACACCAGCGCTGCGGCCAGCGGCAGAGCCACCACACCTGTACCTCCAGGCACCGGGCATTTTCTGAAGCTCTTCTCATCCAGTTTTGGTTCAACACCTCACCCAGGTCCTCTCAAGCTGGGAAAAGCTGGGTCCCATCCCTCTGTCCCTACAAGTCCCGAGCTCTGCAGCCAGTCGGGCCCCCCACCACCACCCAGGAAGGAGGACACGGTGACAACAGAGCCGAACAAGGAGCAAATCCAGGCCACACCCAGCTGAGCCATGAACAAAAACCCAGACAACCTTTGCCACGCTCACTGCAATTGCTGACCCTGAGGTGGGGTACCTGGGGGTGCAGGGACACCGACCATGCCCAGACCCGGGGCCACGAGGGCCCGACCACGCAGCACACCCCCACCCGTAGGCCCTCCAAGAAGGTGCACTAGTCCAGGAACAGACAGTAAAAAGTTTCCTGCCGAAGCACCATTAAGAGGGGGATGAAGGTCCCCTGGACACCAGCCAAGGGAGGTCAGGGGGCGCCTGCTCCCGTGGGGGCCACACCCTCCCAGGACGGGGACAAGGGGACAGGTCACAACCACGAAAGCCATGCTTGTCTTGCTGGCTTCACCATTTGTTACTATCCCACAAGAACTGCCCCCAAACAAGCAGGCTGTCCTCTGAGTGCCACCTCCTCCCCAAAAAACACCCCTGAGGTACCATCAACCTGGAGTGTAAACACACATCACTGAAGGAAAAGGGATTTGCTCTCGAGACCAACCTGGGGTTCCCCTGGGTTTGGCGTCTGACTCACGGAGAGGAGAGTGCCACACGAGGCACCCTGGATGCTGGTGACCAGCCCGGGATGGAGGTGGGGAACAGATGACCGGAAAACAGGTCCTCAAGGGAAGGAGGGGTGCTATGAAGAGACACGACCCCTTGAAACAAGACCCCTGAGGGCTCGGAGCAGAGGTCCAGCCACCATAGAGGGAGCCTGGGTGTGACTTCGCAGGGGACGTGGGGGCTGCATGGACGCGGCTGCTGGACACATACCTGAAACCCCTTGGGTCTGTCTCCAGAGGCCGCGCGCTCCTCATGGGAGCCAGGGTGAAAGTCCTGTCTTTGGTGGTGGCGCGGATGCTTTAAAGCACATCGTTTGCAGTAGAGATAGCGCCTTTGGGGGTCAGAACAAGAAACTGCAGTCGAGACCACCTTTCTCAGCTAGTGACCTAAAAAGCATGTTCCAAAAGGGGTCCCCAAATCATCTGGGGAACAATGCAAAAAAACAAAATGTTTCTCAAAAAGATGTGGAAGATTCATTTAGATACAGTTCCTCCCTCACTCTAAAAAAAAAAAGACATTATTTCTGCATAACTCAGTCATTTCCTTCTGGTCACTCCTTTGAGGGACTTAGTCATAATTAAATTTATTTAAATGAGCTCAACTCTTAAAACTCAATTAAAATATATTAAAACGAGCCCATGCACAACTGCTCTTGTAACACGTTAACGCAGCACACAGTGAATAAGCCTTCATCTAGCCAAGCAGCAGCAAAGGAAGTTACTCAATCCCTGACGGCTAAAGCTTCAAGACTGAAAAACCACCTCTACTGGTGGTGGGTTTACCATGGATTCAACAGGACTTCCCGGAGCTCCCCACGTGCCGTGGGTAGAGAGGTCACCAAAACAGACCCAAGTCCCTCCCCCAGATACCCTGGAGTGCGGGACAGGGTGAGTGAAGCCTCCGGGACACAGAACATCAGGAGTCTGGTGACGGCGAAGCCGGGGCTGACAGGGTGGGGTCTGCAGACAGGGCACCTAGGAGCAGTTCTCAGCCCCAGCGGCCCACGATGCACATGACACCCTGTGACCCAGAGACTCAGACACAACCCCAGAGCGTTTTAGAGGTGCCCCTAAAAGCTGCCCACAGGGTTCCCAAGAAGCCCCAGCACAAGGTCTCACACCCCCTTCCCAGTGGAGCAGCAGGTCTGAACTGCCTGTGTGGCGCCCCCGCAAGGCACACCCCCTTTCCTCATCTCCTGTCACGAGGAGTCTGAGGCATGAGTCAGGTGTCCAGCGAAACACTGTCCGTATGCCTGCAAGTAACCACCCCAAAGACAACCAGGGCTGACCATCCACCCAGCTGAGCCCTAACAAGGCTCCCAGGAGGATGGCGCTGGGGAAAGGCCAGGCAGCAGTGGAGCTGGCAGAGTCTCCTGGCTGGAAACTCCCTCAACTTCCCGAAATGGGACTCAAGCACATTTTAACATAAAATAAGCCCAGCTGGTTCTTCCCCCAGCAAAAAGGCTAACTAGCAACAGAAGTGCTGTTTCTTGTAAGCTCGTGCAACTGACAAAACAGCCCAATCCGTGTGTGCCTGCAAGGTGACAGCGTGTTTCTTACATAAAAGGACTGAGCGCTATAAAAAAGTTCCTGAGAACCGAAATGCTCTGTCTGAAGGGTCAGCTATTTAGTACGTTAAACAAACCTGCTAGACAAGTATTTATCAAACTTGTCTTTACTGGTGTCAAGAATGTATCATAAAAATAAATTATAGTATCAGAGAAAATGCTAAATTATAGAAAGATACAGAAATTGTATGTTAAGATACAGAAATGTTAAATTATAGAAAAGATAGATAACAGTATGATAGAAAATTAAATTACATTAAATTAAATTTTGGGAAACAAAATTGCTTCAATTGTTATCCCAATATCTAAAGGTAAAATAATGAAGTTAAAATGAACACCAAAAAGGATCAAGAAAACACCCAAATTAACAGCATGGGTTATGGTATTTATTCTGTTTTCTGCAGTGTTTTCTGGTTATTAATCTAATTCAGAGCATTATTTTGGCTAAGACTGAAATCCTAGACCACTACTAACTTTCTGAAAGCATGACCTGACCCGTCTGTAAGCAGGACACAGTGCATTTATGGTCATAAGTCACCTTTACTACAAGTAGAGTCACTCACTGTCTAATCATCCTGATTTGCAGCGACATGACGACCTCATGTTCACGGAACACAAGTCAGCCACTCACAAGCAAGCCATCACACTTAAACGCCCGCCTGCCAGCTCACTGCAGTACAGCTAAAAGGCTGGGAAGATCAAGCCTTCTGAAACGTTAACATTCCAGTAAAGTTTACGCCACCACTAGCAACATGTGGGCCTTTAGCACACTTCAATACTTGTTTTCCAGGACTTATTCTACCCTTCTCTCCCACAAGGTCAACAACGAAACCGAGGCTTCTAAGCACAATCACTGTGTGCAGAGCTTGTGTCAGATGCACCCCACGTGCGACCCCCACAAGCGCTCGGCTTAGCTGTGCTTCCTCCAGGCCTGCCCTGCCGGTCACTGTTGGCCTCCCCAGGGGCTCCCCTCTGCGCAAAACTGGCATTTCAGACGGCCCAGCAGCACCATGATCACAGTGGTCCTCGGGCTACAAATCACACTGAACCTGCCCAGCCATCTCCCCTGCTGGGCTCCACCTGTTCTCACCTACAGAAGAAGGCTGGAGAAGCTGATCCTGGATGCAGGGAAAGTTCCAGCTGCTGGGGCTGAAGGCGTGCTTGGCCCACCCAGCTTCATCTCAGTATTCGCATCTGAACAGAAATCTACCTCCTTCCAACCGTCCTTCTGGTCTTAGTTCTGCCTCCTGAAGACAAAAAGTGAAACGATGCAGTCCCTTAAACCTACGAAGGCAAGTGTGTTGTGTCCCCCGCAGGCACGTCTTCTGCACCCTCTGCGATTCTTAAAAGACATGATTTCAAATCCTCTCACCTTCCCAGATGGTTTCCAGTCTGTTCTGTCAAGTGTACCCAGAACCACAATATCAAAAATGCAGCCAAAGGGGCCCCAGAACAGGGCTATCCCTTCCTGGTAAAGGACAAAAGGCTTCAGGCACTGTGTCTGGGTCATCCCAGCTATGGGGCCACACAGCCTCAGGCCACCCTAAGACTTGGTCCCCTCTAGGGGAAGAGGTCTGAGCACCTCTACCCCAGTGTGGCTAGGGGCCCACAGGGTCAGGTCTTGACATTATGACTTAAGAGCCCTGCCCCAAACTGGAGACTCACAGGACCTCAGCTGACCGCTGAGCTCCCTGCACCCTGGCTCCCTCTCCAGTTCGTGTCTTCCCCATCCTGTCTCAGTTGCTACTCCTCCATCTATCACGGTGGGAGCGCTTATCCTTTCTGTCATTCCTAAGCTAGGACTTCTTGCTCCGGGTGTTACCCCCTCGCCTGTGTACGTGTGGGCATCCTAGGGCTGTGAGGATGAACTCAGCGCTGGGGAAGCACCTGACACAGAGGGGCTCGAGGCCCTGATTCTTGATTTGTTGCTTCCACGTCTGCAACTTCTCTGCTCATCTTTCCAAAATCACACTACCCAAGAAGCTGTGGCTGAAAACAGGCTGAGAATTCACTTCAGCAATTTAGAGAAGTCTTTCTTTAAAATTTGTTTTGAATTGCCAGAACTAAAACTACAGCTTCCAAAAATCAACATGCCCCTTAACATCTACGAGATCATTTAGAACTGAAAAATAAATTAATTGGCTCCAAAGGGACATCTTAATCCAGAGTACAAAGAACAGGAGGCTCTGTGGAAACATACAAGTCTTCAAACTCCTCTTAAAAATCTAACGGACTCCCAGTACTGGCATTTCAAACAATTTAGCCTCAAAAGATCAGAAATAATCACCCCAGGGAACATTATGACTAGCTCCAGAAAATGCCAACATTTATTAACACCTGTATTCGACTAGTCAGAAAAATATAGTCAAACTGATTTTCAACAGGGTAAAATTCATCACATCTTAGAGATGCTTTTAACCCTTATAAATTATCCAAAGATAAAGCCATAATTTTCAAAAGTCAAAATAACATGAAAAGTTGTTCAACCTCAAAAGCAATTTTAAAACTAAAGGAAGGGCGAGACCCTTTTTTTGCCCTAGCAGCACGAAAAGATGTAAACAAACACAGAATGTGAAGAAATGGGAATTGTGTAAATACTTTCCTGGAAGGCTGTCTGGCAAAATGTATTAAACTGTAAAGTATGCCTACCTTTTGACTCAGCAATTCCACCTCTAGCAATTTATGACAAGGAAACAGCTAGAAAAGTGTGCAGATACCTAAGGGGTACATTATGAGACTGAGAAACACCTGAATGTCTGTTAATGGGGAACAGTTAAAAAACTGACTGCTGGAAAGGACTCCTCAGGGTAACTGGGCCATGGTTTTATAACCACTGCCTCTGCTCAAACTGAACAGATAGGTTCAAATCCAATACATCGAATGGAAAGCAGAAATGAATGTTGAAATCAAACTATGTTCACATTCTGTGGAGCGAGATTACAGAACAGCATCTTGATTCCGTGTGTGTGTGTGTGTGTGTGTGTGTGTGTGTGTGCAAAAGACATCCAGAAAAAAGGACTTTGATCATTAACTTCATCTTCTACAGAGAGAATTTTTTGTGAACAAGCAAATGCTATTTTAATGGAAAAAAAAAACCCAAAAAGCACTTTAGAAATTAAAAACTGGTGTCTAAAGTAACTTCACATTCATGATATAAGTGACGTATGTTACCCTACACTTACCTCCTTTTGCCCTCATTCGGAGTCTACTCTTTTCACGGGTCAATGTGAAAGACAATAAAATGGGAAGAAGCACACATAAACACTCCTACTTGGTGACTGTTTGTAGGCACTCCTCCACACCTTCCTTTCCACAGGAGCCCCAATGCTGTCCCAGTTACTGTGAACTAAGCAAGGGCTTCTCTCTTGCAGTGACTGTCTCAGGAGTATCAGATAGGCCAGACTTTGATACATTGACAAAGCTGCTACACGGATTTAAGAAACATCTCCTTTTGTAAGATTCCACCCCAACTCTGTTATGCAGATACAAAGGAGCTAAGCCAGAACTAGCAGAATGAGGTGGTCTCCAGATCACTTGTTATTCTTGAAGATACTGAATCTCATTTTCCTTGAATAATTTTCCAGGAGTGTGAACCTTGCATTCTTCTGCTTAAATTTACCACTTCTAATGGCTTTGAACAAATAAATGCAGTTTGGAAATCAGATTCAGCACAATGTAATTCTAGCACTTTTCCAGTTTTAAAACAACTTTATAGTTTAAAAGCGTCTAGTTTAAAAACAAACTCCACATTGATTTGTTAGGTTTAAAGCATACCACACTCTACCAAAAAAATGACTGACTGAACGCTGTGGGCAGTGTGGTAGATGTTAGGGAAGAATTAAACTCGTAATTAGCAGGTCATGGACACCTGGCACTTCCAGCTTCATGCAAAACGAGAAGGATTCGGGAGAATTCTGATTTCCCCAAGTTACTCGGGAGACTCAAAGCTGACCGCCGTCATTAAGAGCAGCGAGACACAGTTGTCCTTGAACGTGCTCGAAACTTCGGGAGGAAAGGTAGTTCCAATTTTGGCTTACTATCAAAGTCGACGTGTATACCAAACTTCAACTGTAAAGCAAGAAGTCCATTTCACATAGTGTGAATTGATTTTGAACAAAAAACTTTACCAAACGGGAATAAACTTTTATTACACACACACTACACCAGAGTCACCAAAGGGGAGTTAGTACTGAAATGTAAATTAGGAACATGAAACCAAACTCACATGTAGTTCAAAACTACCAGCTGGAGATTTTATAAGGGAGCAGGGAGAATTTTTTGCAGGACACTTGAAAATGTAGACAGGAGCAAATACGCAAAAACGTGAAATAAACAAAATAGGCCATTTCCGTTTTTTTACAACTTGAGGTTCTGTTGTGCAAGTTTTCCAGATTTAACAAAAAGCGACACACCCTGCAGACGGCGGACACTATCCTTGCGTGGGCCCTAACCTTTGGTCTTGGCACTTACCGCCTCACTGGTGAGCATATTTAGGGAGGGCATTATTTTCAGATGCACAGACACGCGTGCAAAGTAGACGCGAACAGCATCAACCTCTCAGGTTTACTTGGAGCTCTGAGGTTTCCGCGACCCGGAAACATTTTGGCTCAGAATCTGAATTTTCCGCGAAGCTAATCACACGTGGGGGGACCGCGCGGCGGACCGAGCCCTGTGGATTACTTGCTGCGCTCGGCCCAGAAGCCAAGGAGCCCGGACGCGGCGCGGCATCTCCGGCGTCCTTCGGGGGCCACCGCGCACCGCCCGCCTGGGAACCCGGGCCACCTAGCACGGGCCGGGGGAGACCAAGGCCGGGAAACGAGGCCGGCCGGGAGCCGGGCCTGCCCAGCACGGGCCGAGGAGGTCCGGAGCCGCCGCCCAGCACGGGCCGGGGCCGGAGGGACGGCCGGTCGGCCGGCGTCCGCGGGGCGCGCTGGGCCAGGGCGGAGGCCCCCACTACCTGAGGATGTTGTGCGCCTCCATGCTCCGGTTCTGGTTGCTCGAGCACACCACCGCCACCCGCAGTGGCGACGACGGCATGGCGGAGGCCGCACCGTCCGCGACTCCCGCTTCGGGACTCCCACCCAGCTGCGCCGCTTCCGCGCGAGCAAGATGGCTACCGCGGCGCCCGGAAGTCATGACGCGAAGCGGCGGCGCCGGCGACGTAGCGCGTCGGGACGCGCGGCGCGGGCGTGAGCACTGCCTCCACGCGGCCGCTCAGACCACTGGGCCGCGGACGGAGGGAGGCCCCGCCCTGCGGGCGCCGCGGCTTCGAGCGTGAGTGGCGGAGGCCCTCGCTCTGCACAGGAGCCGAACGCCGGCCGGGCTCCCGGCTCCGGCGTCCTGACGTCGCACGCCCCCGCTGCCGTCGCCGGGCGTGACGCTAAGACGTCGCGCGGGCGCGGTGACGTCACGAGCGCCAGCCGCCGTCGCCGGGAGTGACGCGCGAGGCGCTGCGCCCGCTAAGACGGGCACTGGAGGTGGCTGGTCGCGGCCGGCGTCTGCCGGGAGGGCTCTGTGCGCTCGGTTCTCCCGGGAGGCTCGTTGTTCTCGCTCCTGCCGCCCAGGCCGCCGCGCCTCCCTAGACCCTTTCTCCGCTTGTCCTCTAGCCAGTCCCCAGGATCCTCATGTCGCGCCTTGCGCGCCCCCACCGCTTGTCCGAGCCCCGGCACCCCCCGCGGGATGATGACCACAGCCTCTTACCGGCCTTCAGTCCCCAGGCTCGCGCTGACGCCGGCACGTGGCTGTTCTCTGAAAACCCTGCAAAGCTTGACACTTAAATGAAGTTGTGAAAGTATTTGGAGAGAGTATTAGAAAGTGATGTAAGGAGACCTCCCGGTTGGGAGAGCAAATTGACAAGTCCTTGAGTTTGTTTGGAGGCACTGCGGGCTTGAGATTTGGGGTCCTGATATGACTGAAACTAGTCAACCCTGTTGTGTTTTTCTCCAGCCACGTCCAGCCGCTTGGAGCGGGCAGTGAGTTGGTGTTCTGTGGGAGCGCAACAAAGGGTAAAGGCAAGGGAATGGCGATGCTCCACCACGGATTCAGAACTGGATGAGATGAGAAATGAGTACACGAGAGGTACTGCGGAAAGGTACTGTGTGCGCTGAATTGGAGGTGCCAGTGCAGTGGAAGAAATGTCACCAGAGCCAAACGCTGGTAGAGCAGGGTCCCAGAAATAGGGCATGGAGGTGGCCACTTCGTATATATCTGTAGGCTAGGTGGAACTATAGTCACGGGTAGAAGACAGTCTCCCTGTTGGAGAAGGAGAAACTCAGAAGCCAGGGCGGTAGGGGACCACTGTCACTGATACCGAACTGTCCTATCATTGCTCCTGATGTTTTTCATGGAGAAAAAGGCTGAGAACCAGGTACTCAGTATTTAAGGACCTTTCACCCCGATGTGTTGGAGGGAGAATGCATGACTGCAACAAGGAAGCACTTACTTGGAAGAACTTACGGGTTTGAGGGATGAATGAGGAGGAATGAGGATATCCTCCCCTTCTGCTCTGTGTTTTTGAATATATGCGTAACGAAAGTTCTGGAGGACATGCACTAGAATGTTGCAGTGGGACAGGGGGCATTTATGGGTGGTAGGGTTAGGGGTGCTTCTAATGCCCTTTATACTTTTTAAAAATTCCTTGACTTTGTATCTTATGACGCACATAAATTTAACCTTCCACACAATAAATTATAGAACTCTTTACATTTCGAAAAAAAGACCCTGCTGTGGCTTCCCCAGTGGGCTCACACATTAGCCTGAATTAAAAGACATTGTAGTCTGACCATACCAATACTATATGAAGCTCTCCTCCTCAACTCTCCACACTCCCTGTTTAGAACTTAATGGCCCA
Organism: Camelus bactrianus; assembly: GCF_048773025.1. Classification (NCBI taxonomy): domain Eukaryota; kingdom Metazoa; phylum Chordata; class Mammalia; order Artiodactyla; family Camelidae; genus Camelus; species Camelus bactrianus. The sequence goes on along the minus strand of NC_133551.1, from coordinate 79,130,090 downwards.
CCAACTGAAAGCTGTTTGTCCCATGCCTTTTTAAACTCTAAGTATGCGGCCCCCATGCTTCAAGTCTTAGCCCAGTCACTGAGACTCAGATAGATGTCACGAACTTCGGGAAAGCTTACTCACTGTCCTCCCCTCCCACGGGCCTTCTGTGCTCCCAGTACCACACCCAACTTGCTCTCATGGCTCTGAGCATTATTTCTAGCCCTCTGTGCACCTCTGCCCCACTGATTCACAGACTGAGCTCTAAAGGGCTAGGGCCCCCATTGCCCCCCTCCTGGCCTTCTGTCTAATGCATTTAGAAATGTCCCTGTGGAAGCACTCACTGAGTGCACATCAGGCAGAGACATGAGCAAGAAGGTGCGAAGGCGGAGGCAGGGCTCTCTGCACAGTCCATGCTCGTGCTGCCAAGACCTGGGGTACTGAAGCTCTCTGGCCACCATCTGTTTGAGGTCCAACTTTATACTTCCGTCATGGTGTGGGAACCCCAAGCTAAAATAACAAAAAAAATGTAACTAGTCTCGGACCATTGGGATCCCCAGGGACCCCTATAAATAAGACCCAGTATTCCCCTCAGGAACTTCCATCATCTGGGGCACATGCCTTCCAACAGAAACAACAACCCTCTGTCAACAAGTATTCCCAGTAAAAGATTGAAAACCCAATGAGCTGCCATGAGGGTAACATGCAGATTCAACAAGCAGGATAATTAGTTCTTCAAGATCTGGAGATGATAGAACAACCTGAGATGGAGAGGTCAAACAATTTTTAACAGCTTTGGTGAGATATGATAACCATCCAATAAACCACATGTTGAAAGTGTGCAGTTCAACAAGTTTTGACATCTGTGTATATGCATGAAACAACAGAAACAGTCAGGATAACATCACCCTCAGAACTTCCTTCATGCTCCTTTGTAATTCCTCCCTGTGCTCCCCTCCACCTGCCCACCCTCATCTGACCAGGTGACCACTGATCTGCTTCCTGCTGTTATAGATGAGTTTAGATTTTCTAGAATTTTATATAAATGGATGTGGAGAAACTGTAACACTGCTCCTGGAAATGTAAAACAGTACATCTGCTTTGAAAGTAATTTGGCTGTTTCTTAAAATTTAAACATATGCCTAAACATGATCCAGTCATCCTACTCCCAGGCATTAACCCAAGAGAAAAGAATATGTCCCTACGGAGACTCATATGCAAAGGCTCACAACAGCCTGTTTGTAATAGCTAAAAACTGAGAACAACCCAAACGTCCATGAACAGGGGAATGAATAAACAAAATGGGGAATACCCATACAATGGAATAGTATTCAGCAACAAAAATGAACCAACAGTTGACACATGCAACATTATGGCTGAATCTCAAATTATGCTGAGTGACGGGAGCCAGGTTAGGATTAGCAGTTTCCAGCACTTGATATGATTAGTCTTTTTAGTTTTAGACACTTTTAAGAGATGGTATCTCAATGTGTTTTTAATGTTTATTTACCTAACAGATAACGAAACTGAACATAGTTTCATGTGCTTATGTGCCTTCGCTGCATGTTCTTTGATGAAGTATCTGAATCATTTGTGCATTTATTGCTGTGTTGTTATTAAGTCTCTATTTTTTTCCCCATACTTGTGATTTATAAATGTTTTCTCCCTGCAGCTTTTCTTATTCTCTTGTCACTGCCCTTTGAAAGGCAGAAGTTCTTAAGTTTGAAAAAGTACAATTTATCAGTCTGTTCTTTTATAGATTGCGCTAAGAAATCTGGTATGAAAAGTACATTGGATGGGATTAATGGTAGACTAGACTTTGAAGAAAAGTTTAGTGAAACTGAAGACGTACAAATAGAAAGCATAAATAAAACAAAAGTGAAACAAAATGAAACAGAAAAAAAGGGATAGGAAAAATAAACAGCATCAGTGAGCTGTGGGCCAGCCTCCAGGGGCTACTGTATGTGTGATCAGAGTCCCCAGAGAGTGGGTTTGCACTCTGGCTGGTTGTTGAGTCCCTGCTCCTGGCCCTGCTTGAACCCTGGGGAGTTTTGCCTCTAATCCTTTTTGTTGGTGCTTTTCTTGGCCTCATGACACTCTCACTCTCTTTCTCTCTTTCTATCTTTCTCTCTCTCTCCCTCTCTCCCTCTCTCTCTCTCTCTCTCTTTCACACACACACACACACACACACACACTCACACATGTCAGTCCTGAGCTACAGATCATCATGCCCTCTTCCTTCTTCAGTTCTGCCCCACAAACTCCAGCCACCTTGGCCTCCCTGTCCTCCCAGATCCTTCCACTCAAGTCAGGAGATTACAGGGCTCTGCTGAGTCCCTCCACCTTGCTCTGCATCCTGAAAACAATCCAGACAGTCAGCTGGAGCAGTCACAGAGCTCAGCTCATTTCTCTCCTTCCTTTCAGGGTCATGGCCCTTCATTACCTTCTGGCCAAAGTATTTAGAACTGTTTCACACATTTTGTAGTTTTTTTTTTAGTTGTTTCCGGTGAGAGGGTAATTCTGGTCCCTGTTACTTCATCTTGACTGGAACCAGATGTCCCACTAAGTCAATTTTAAAGAGAGTGAGCTATGGAAACTCACTCTACAGATATTAAGATATTAAGAGGTTATAATAATAAAGATAATATAGTACCATTGTAGGAGAAGACAAACAGACCTATGGAAGACAACAGCCCCTAAACAGACCCATGTACACATGAAAATGTGGTATATTATGTAGGGGCACTGTGTACTGGAAAAGGGTTAATTGTCTCTGCAGACTGTTGGGAAAGTTAGCTCAGTGTGTTGATGTAGAGTTGGATCCCTGCCTCACACCATATACAAAGGTGATCTCTAGATAGATTAAAGACGTAAATATGAAATATAAAATCATAAAGCCAATCAAAAAATTTAGTGGGGAATATTTGTGTATTCTCTGGGTGTGCAAGGATTGCTTAAGCCCAAAAAAATGCATACAGCATAGAGAAAAATAGATAGGTCTGATGTTATCAAGATCAAGGTTTTCTTTTCAACAAAGGACACTATTGACAATCTTAACAGTATATGAGGAAATATTTGCAACATCTGCGCAGTCAAAGGTATGTATCCAGAACTGTGCTGTTCAATACAGTACCCTCCAAACATATGTGACTATGTAAACTTGTTTTTACACCACATTAACAAATTGAAGAATAAAAACCATATGATCATCTCAAAAGATACAGAAAAAGCTTTTGATAAATTCAATATCCATTTATGATTAAAAACTCTCCAGAAAGTGTGCATAGAGGGAACATACCTCAACATAATAAAAGCCATTTATGACAAATCTACAGCTAACATCATACTCAACGGTGAAAAGCTGAGAGCATTTCCTCCAAGATGAGGAACAAGACAATGATGCCCACTCTCGCCACTTAGATTCAGCATAGTTTTGGAAGTCCTAGCCACAGCAATCAGAGAAGAAAAGTAAATAAAAGGAAACCAAATTGGGAAAGAAGTGAAACTATAACTGTTTGCAGATGACATGATACTCACTATACACAGAAAACCTACAGATGCTCCCAGAAAACTACTAGAGCTCATCAGTGAATTTGGTAAAGTTGCAGGGTACAAAATTAATACACAGATCAGTTGCATTTCTATACACTAACAACAAAATATCAGGAAAAAATTAAGGAAACAACCCTATTTGCCATCACATCCAAAAGAATAAAATGCCTAGGAATAAACCCCCCTAAGGGGGCAAAAGCCCTGTACTCCAAAAACTACAAGACACTGGTGAAAGAAACTGAAGATGACACAAACAGATGGAAAGATACACTGTGTTCTTGGATTGGAAGAATCAACACCGTTAAAATGACCACGCTACCCAAGGCAATATACAGATTCAGTGCAATCCCTATCACATTACCAATGACATTTTTCACAGAACTGGAACAAAAATATTAAAATTTGTATGGAATCACAAAAGACCCTGAATAGCCAAAACAACCTTGAGAAAGAAGAGCAGAGCTGGGGAACTCATGTTTCCTGACTTCAGACTATACTACAAAGCTACAGTAATCAAAACAGTATGGTACTGGCACAAACACAGATACATAGATCAATGCAACAGAATAGAGTCCAGAAATAAACACACACACTCATGGTCAATTAATCTATGACAAAGGAGGCAAGAATATACAGTAGAGCAAAGACAGTCTCTTCAACAAGTGGTGCTGGGACAACTGGACAGCTACCTGTAAAAGAATGACATTAGAGTATTCTCTAACACCATATACAAAAATAAACTCAAAATGAATTAAAGACTTAAGTAAAAGAGAGGAGAAGGCCACATGACAGAGGTGTACTTGGAGACTGGAGTGACGCATCCACGAGGCAACGAACCCCGAATATCAAGGTGAGTTACTGCCACACAGTCAGCAGATTGGCAAAGCCTAGAAAACTGAATGATAACACCATATCTGTAAGAAGTTGGGGAGATAAAAAGCTACCTGCATTGCTGGTAGGAGTGTTAACTGATTTAGCCACTAAGAACAAATTGATAATATTGGCGAAATGAGGTATGCACACCCCTAAGATCCATCACCTCTCACCTAGAGAAATTCTCACTCAGAAATTCTCACACTCTGAGGAGTGTGTATGAGGGTTTCCATGGAAACATTGTGATTAGTGTTGCAGCTACCTGTGCTCTTCCAGGGGTGAGGACAGGTCAGCATACAGCATGCATGCACTAGAAATCTCATGCAATGAACAGAAATGACTAAGTATTTGTACATGCTGCAACGTGGGTAAATCTCAAAGACACAGTGCTGAGCAAAACTAAAAAAGATCAACAGCGCACCATTGGAGTGGCTGCCAGTGAGGGAAGAAGGGAACAGGCGTTGGGAGAGTTTGTCACATGGAATCCATACTGAGCAGGACAGAGACACGTGGGGCAAAGGAAGAGAGAGTCCAGATAAAAGTTGGGAAGGGGGAGGGAAAGCAGGTTGCAGACGTGTGAGGCCACATGATTAACAGTGGTTAACAGCAGAACTGGGAAGTTCAGGACGCCAGATCAGCCCAGCCACTCCCTACCTAGGAGTGAGGGAAACCCAGCAATTGACTCCCACCCACACTTACCAAAAGGGGAAGAAGAGAATACGAAACATCCTTGCAGATAAGAAGACGTGCCAGAAAGACATGCCCAGAAACAAACACTTTGAGTATCTCATCGTAAGCTAGAGTTAGGAAAGTGTTAAAAGTTATGAGAGACCACCCTGCATCAGAAATGGGGAAGTTTTTTCCTGAGATCGTTGGGAGAAAAATTAAGATTTGAAAAGACAGCTGATACAACTTAGAAGTTAAATAACAGGTTTCTAAAAGAGGGGGAATCGGGGACTTTGGAAGAAAGAGGAGCTCGTGTGGCCCTTATGTTCCTGCCTTCACAAGTCCCAGCCTGATCCTCTCCCTGGTGTGGGCACTGCCTCCTGTCGGCCAGTGCTAATGGAGGGCACCGTCCAGTCCCCGGAGAGATGTGGTAAGGATGGCGGAGGCTCTGGGTCCCAGGGACCCAGGACTCACTTCACTCAGCCTCAAGTGGCCAACTGCTCACCCCCCGGGCCGGGGTCTGCAGCAGCAGCCTGGCTGTCCTCAAAGACCAGATCCAAGAGCCTGGTCCCCCAAACCTTAGATCACCGGGGAAATGCCAGCCCCACAAACCTGCCCCCAGTGGAGAAATGTTTCCTCCATCACCCTTGTCCCTGCCTGCATTTCTGAGTGACCCCCCCACCCCCACCCAGCGTAGCAGCCCCAGGAGTGTGAGGTCCTCACAGGCTAGCACTGATGAACAAGGCTTCACCTAAGGGGCCTGATGTCTGGCAGACCAGGGGAGCGAGAGCTGCCCAGGAGAGGGCCGCGGGGAGGGGCCTGGGTGGGCAGGTCTGCACTCTGCCTCCTGGTGTCACTGCTCAGTGCAGAGCCAGCCACACAGGGCATTGGACACATGTTCTCAGAGGGACTGTGGATCCCTCCTGTTGGCTGAGTGAAGAGTGTTGGACCAGGTCTGGGGGGGCGAGGAGGGAGTGCGTTTTGCTCACAGAAGCCCCAGAAGTGGGATTTCAATGAGGACTACAGGACTTGGAGCAGGGTCAGGCCAGGGATGCAGCCCCGGGGGTCTTGGCCTGGCGTGGCTTGGACGGTCCACTTACTCTTCTTTGCGTCCTGGTCTCACTAGAGTCTCAAAACAAGCCTGCAAGTTAGGTCACCTCACAGATGGGAAACTGGCACGGAAAGGCTGGCCAGCTCTCAGAAGGCAGAGTCAGGACTGCAGAATCGGGGCAGGTCTTTCTGCTCCATGTCAGAAGGTCATAAGCTTAAGTAAGTTACTTTCAGGCACCAGTAAGAAAGGAGAAGTCCTGACCGAGGAATGAGGCATCTCAACCCCACCGTGTCCAGGGCACAGGGAAGCCGTGCACGTCCACCCACCAGTCACAAGTCAGAAGGAGCAAGAGTGGGGAGAGGTGGTGGGATGGGGAGGCGGTCTGGGTGCGCTGGGCAGGGGAGGAGCCTGGGTGTGTCCTGCGCCACTGGGAGGATGGTGGGGTGACCTGGGGAAGGAGCAGTTTGCAGGGATTATGAGTTCAGAAGCAGAAGTGGACAGCAGCTGCAGGCCACCCCGCAGGCCAAGGCTCACGCACTGGATTGTGTGGGCTGGACACTGGGCCTCCAAGAATCCCTTGAACAGAGCCCTAAAAACGCAACTCTGGAGCAGAGGGCTTCAGGTCAGTGCTGACCAGCCTGGTTCGGCTGATAGGACAGGCCCGTGGCTCTAGCTGGCATGAGCTCAAGCCCATGAACAGGGACCCAAATTAGGTGGAGTGTGGGGCGGAGGGCCCAGGGCAGTCCTCAAGGAACCACACAGTGGCTCCTGTTCTGAACCCAATGGCACCCAGGAGCTAAAGGACCCCCAGGGTGCCTCAGACTGGGGCTGCTTAGTTCCCGAGGTGTCAGAGGTGGCTTGGGCTGCAGGGAAGAGAAGGGTCCCCAGGGAACTGGGCTGCAGGAAAAGGAACCCCTCCCACTCCCGCCTGCGGTCTAGACACTTCACTCACCCCCACCCTGGCGGGGGGTGAGTCACTCCTCAGAGCCTGGCCCGCCCCCAGCTGTGCTTGCTCCTCAGGGTCACAGCCGGCTGGGTCTCAAGGACACCTTCAGTGGAGGAGGGCTCAGCCGTGTGGGCAGGGGTGACACAGCACGTGCCACACACCAAGGTTCCTTGGCCCCCCACTCCCAGTTCTAGCACTGCAATGGGAGGCCCAGGCCAGGGAGGGGGCCCTCCTGGAGCTGCTTAACTGCTGCTCCTCACAGCTCAAGTGGGTCATCCCCGAGCCTGGGCTATTTCTAACTGCAGCAGATGCCGCCCCCCACCCCCGCCCCACAGGAGAGCACCAGGGGATGCTTTCCCAAGCTGAGGGTAAACAGACCAGCAGTCAGGCACTCTGCTGGTCCCTCTGCCGTGAACTGGAAGGGCAGGAGGCCTGTGCACCCAGCCTGGGGCTGACCCCACATGACCAGCAAAGTGTCCCAGGCCAGCCACTGGGCTGATGCTGGAGGGGCTGGGAGTAAAGGGTTCAACTCCTCCCCGCAACCTTCTCTCCCAACTCCCAAAGAAGCACACAAGACAGTGGTTTTGGTCTAAGAATGGTGGACATTTAGACACTGGTGCCAGGCCACACCTGACCAGTGCCACGCCAGGGGCGGGCAGAGCAGACAGAGGTAGGGAGTGGGCGCTGCGGGGGCACTAGCCAGGGCTTGGGGTCGCTGGTGGCTACTAGGGGGAGGGGAGGGGTAGCCACAGTGACTCCAGACATGCCAGGTCCAGCATGGTCACAGTCAGGGGCTTGCGGAGAGCCAGGTGTGCCATGCTGCACCCCTCCCAGTGCCCGGCACCATCAGGTGGTTGGTGTAGGAAGCAGCCTTGGCCAGGACACTCAGGTCTCTCTGGAGAGGGGCAAGGCCAGCCTTCAGTCCATAGTGAGTGGGTGAGCAGGCAGGTGGGCAGCAGCATCTCTAGCCAGATCCCGGGCCCCTGGCCGCCAGCTCCAGGAGGGGATGGGGTGGTGATGTCCATCGTGCTATGGTTGAGACTTGGGGTCCAGACCACAGTGGAAGGTCCAGCTGGGCAAGGCTGGCATCTAATCTTCTGCCCTCTGGACGCAATACTGTTCTTTCAGACCCCACCTTCCTGGCCACCTGCCCCCATTCACCAGACACACAAAAGGGGAAGGAGCCCAGCCCTGATGAACTGCCCCAAATCAGAGGACACTCACCCTGGACACAACAGCTAGATTCTCAGTTGCCTGCTGAGCTAAGTGGTGGCTCCCAGCTTGTCAGATACCCACATGGGGAAACCACAGGACGCTTGGCTGCTGCTTACCCAAACCGGATGCTCCTGCAAGGCTGGAAGGGAGGGTCCCCAGGGGGCTCTGGCCAGAAGCCCGCACAAGCCTCCAGTATCAGGGCCATAGACCTCCTGTGGACAGCACTGGACGGGTGGGTGGCTCCCGCACTGGACCCAAGATACTAAGGCACAAAGCTACCTAAGCCCACTGGGGTGGGGCGGGAAGTGGACAGGCTCCAAGGGGCCCCCTCGAGTCGGCAAAGCACACAGTGACCAAGTCATGACGACAGCCTGGTTTTTCCAGCTCAGCACAGGCTGGAGATACAAGGTGACGTCCCGGGGGGTGCCAATGGCTCTTACTAGAAGAGGCCTTAGGCTCTGACGGCCCCCATAAAGGCTGCTGGAGAGGGGCCTGCCCAGGCCACAGGACTAAGTCTCGAGCTGGAGTCTGGGAAGCGGCTGCTCAGCTGGGAAGGTCGTGCGACGACTCCAGGGCCCTGGCCTGGGCCGGTCGGTGCCCCATCCGTCTCCAGCAGACCATGGGTGGAGATCCTAAGGCGGGAGCAGGAGCGAGGAGGGGAGGGCGGGCCGAGGGCCTGGGGCCTCCCGCGCACTAGTCGGGCAGGCGGAGCCCGGGTGGGCGGATGCCTCGAGCTTCAAGGCTGCCGGCGCAGGCCCGGGCGCCCAAAGGCCGGGTGCATGAGGTTCTCGGTGATGTAGGCCACCAGCAGACAGATGACCACGAGCATGACGCAGATGGAGCCGCCCACCGCCGTCATGGCCACCACGATCTCCCGCATGCCGGCCGGCTCGGCGGCGAACTCCACGCACTCCGCGGCCGCGGCGGGCTCCGGGACGACGGGGGGCTCGGCGCGCAGCGGCAGCGGCTGCAGGCACAGGCGGTAGCGCACGCCGTCGTGCACGTCGGGCAGCAGGTAGTCGCGGCAGGAAGCGCCGAGCAGCACGCGCTCGCAGGGGAAGCGCGTGTAGGCGCCGCGCCACGAGCAGTTGAGCGCGAAGGCGCGTACGCGGCGCGCCTCGGCCGGCGCCAGGCGCCACTGCAGCAGCACGCTGCGGTTGCGCAGGACGCTGGCGCGCAGCGAGCGGCCGGCCGAAGCGTGCGCCGCGCAGCCGGGCGCCTGGCAGCGGAAGCCGCGCGCGGGGCTGCGGAAGCACAGGCGCCCGCCACCCGCCTCGGGGCCCTCGGGCAGCACCTTGTAGGGGCACCAGGGCGCGTCGGCCGCCGGCTCCCAGCCCGGCGGCGTCGGGGCGGCTGCAGCGCAGGGCGGCGGCACGCAGGCGGCCAGCAGCAGCAGCAACGGCGGGGCGCGCATCCTGCGGCTGGGCCGGGCGGCGGCGGGGCGCGGGCTCGCGGGCGCACGGGCGGTGGGTCACGCGGGCCGCGCCGCCGCTCCCCGCGCTCGCCCGGCGCGCCGCGCCCTCAGCCGCCGCGGCCCGCTCCGACCCGCCCCCGCGCCCCGTGCGCGCTCGGACCCGGCGCGGCGGCGGAGGCGGGGCCGTCCCACGCCCCGCCCCCCTTAACCCTCGTCAGGCCGCGGCCCCGGGAGGGCGGATCTCAGAGGGGAGGGGGCCACCGCGCAGGCTGGGCTGGGGCGGGCTCGGCGCGGGGCTACCCGGCCTCTCGGTCTCTCGCCCGGTGAGCGCACTTCGGCGCCCCGCCCCTTCGCCTCCAGGCTTTCCTGTGGGCCGTGGCGGGCTGGGTTTCGAGTAGTGGCCCCGGGGGCCGCTCCACGACTCTTGGTCACTCCAGGCGGGGACGCCGTGCCTCCTGAAGGAGTAGGGAGCAGCGGCCTGGAGCGCGCACGCTGCTTCCCGCTGCCCCATCCCAGACTCGCGGTGGGCACCGGCAAAGAAAGGGTCCCATCTGCGCTGATCGAGAGCGGACGAGGACGGAAACTCCTTCGCCTCCAGGGCTTCGACTCCTTTGGAGATGGATTGCGCCAACTTGGGAAGGGCGCCAGAGAGAAGAGGCTTTCTTTGTTGAAAACTATTCACTCTGCTCACAAAAGGGGCAGCTGTACGGCGGACCACTCTCTGCTTTAATTAATCCTTCCCCTACTTCCTCGCAGATGTGGCCCTGGGGTAGCCCCACCAAATGCCCAGGAAGAGGGCTAGGGCTGGACAAAGGGAACAGCCCCTGCACAAGCCCACCTGGTGCAGTGGGTGGGCATCACCACCTGGGAGAAGGAGGAGCACACACCGTCCTGAACTCTTGTCTTCAGGACAGGAGCCCACACCCACTGTAGCCCCTGAATCCCCATCCTGCTAAACCGGCCAGCGCTCAGGACACTTCTCAGGGCCAGGCGACACCTAGCCACGCCTGCCTGACCTGACTGGGCATGCAGGAGGAGCACGTCACGGGCAGGGAGCAGACCTCTGGCTGAAGGGCCAGTCTTTGCCCTGGGTGGGGACATGAGGAGGGGTCCCGGCAACTGTCCTGTGGACCCTGGCCTCCTGGCAGCACCTTCCAGGTGCTGTCCTCACCTAGGGGGGAGAGAGGAGGGACCTGGTGGACTGCAATGCTTACTGAGTCCTTGGTCCCCGCACACCCACCCATGGAGCACCCCATCTCCACCCCCAGCCTCGCTGATTCCACTCCTCCCCAGTGATCCCAGTCAGCATCACATCTCAAGGCTTCCACCAGAGCCTGAGGCCCAGCACACCTGGCTTGGAACACCCTGCCCCCAACACCAGGCCTCTCCAGCTCCTTGGGACCCTAAGCAGAGTCTTCTCAGGCCTCTGCACCTAGTAGGGGAGGGCTGGGGATCAAGGTTTGGAGAAGGGCACTCCTGGCCCTACCCCTGACTTCTACCCTCTCCTCAGGCAGGGAGGGCCCTGAGCTCAGACTCTGTCTGAGGAGGGCTCTGGAGCTCCCTCATGTCAGTGGTCAGGGACCCCCATGTCCTCACCTGGAGCTCCCTGGGGCCACCGAGTTTCCAGTGGAAACCTGAGGCAGCTGCTCTGCCTGAGGGGTGGGGACACGGGCCCCAATAGCATGCTCTCCAGTGGTCCAGATCTCCACTACCAGATCCTATGGGCCAGAGGATGGCTGGGTGACGACCCAACCAGCCCACTCCTGAGAGGAGCCAGGCAGAAACAGGACTGCTCAGAGCTTTGCGTAGCTGGGGTGGGGGTGGGGGCAGGGTCCAGTGAGATCCAGCCTGAGGACTCCCTGAACGTCTGATGCTCACGTCCTGTACCTGTTCAGGGGCTTGGGGAAACCAGTGCTGAGCTTTTCCTGATCTGGCAGCTCTGGGCTGGGTGGGAGGGCCAGCCTGGGGGTTGTGGGCTCTGCTGTTCCCCGACCTGGGCATTTACTCTGTCCGGGGCATCTGTGGCAAAAAGCAGACAAGGGTGGGGGGAGGGCTGTGCCCTGCAGGTCCCTGTGCAGGTCCCTGTGCTGCAGCAGGGCTGGGAGGGCAGGTGTGAGAAAGCCCTGCTTCCCTGCTGAGGGTTCTGTGCTGAAGAAGCAGCGGAACTGTCCCCAGAGACCATGGACTGTCCCCGTCATCCTTCACTCCACATCAGCCCCCAGCCCACCTCTGCTGCCACCCCTGCTAATGGCCAACAGGGTTGCCCTCTCTAGTCTTATGAAAAGCTCAGTCCCAGGCTTAGCTCTCTGGGGGTGGTGGGGAGCTCTCTGGAACCCCCTCTGCCCCAGCCACAGCCTAAGAGGAAAGTGGGTGGATTCTGGGCCCCTTCCCCTGGCCCCACAGAGACAGCCTATCTCTGGTCCTTGATCCACCAGCCCTGAGAGCCCCCAGCAGAGCCCCACAACAGTTCCCTGCCCATAACTGTGAGGGCTAATTGGGTTTGCAGGGCATCTGGGGGTGCTGTCATTCCTGCCCCGTTAATGGCCATGCACCCAAAGGACTGGGGAGGGACAGTGCTCCTGGCACAGTGAGGCATGGAGACCTGATGTCAGGGGAAGGTGGCCTTTGAGGGGAGCAGGGCTCCATTGTCACCCAGTCTGGGCTCTGAGAACCAGGAGTTCATCTCTGTGGGGCTGCGTTTCTCAAAGTGCCATCTGCCTCCTCTCCACGTGCAGGACCCCAAAGGTGCCTCGGCCAGACTCTGACCAGATAGCCTGGGCCTCTGTGTGGTCGGGACAGGGAGGAGGTGGCCCTCAGGGCTCCCCAGTGCCCCATCCCCAGTGGATGACTCTGAGGGGAGATGACCCAGGGACCCCAGGCCCCAGGCCTGGTCGCTGTGATGCCCAAGAGAGGACACTGTCTGGTGGCTACCTGGATGTCTGGATGGTGTCCCAAGCCTACCCATCACAATGACAGGCATCCCTGGTGCTTGGTGACAGTGACACTGCTGAGGTTGTGCATTAAGAACCTTCACACAGCTCATGTCTCCTTTGCTTTTGCAGGTGAGGCAGCCGGTCACGGAGGAGACTGGTCTCCCCTCGAGCCAGGCAGAGGGGGCAGGTGCTCCAGCCCCGGCTGTTTTCCTGCTGAGACGTCCCTGCTTCCCTGCTCCCTGTGGACAGAGACATGCTGGGCGTTCGGAAGCATGTTTCCAGGGCAGCCCGGGCAGTGGGCTGGCATCTGTTTTCTCACCTGTAGAGCACGGAGGGGTGGGTGGGGCCTGGCTGCCCGGATCCTGCCGAAAGGAGATGATATTACTCTGCTCCAAAGTGTCTCCAGTTAGAAATTATCAAAGAAGTGAGAAATTGTTGAGAAGGCAGCACAGTTTGTCTTTTCAGGTGTCCGTTGTTGTGACTGTAGTTCTAAAACATTTATTTATATTGTTTTTAAAATTGAAGTATATAGTTGATTTACAATATTATATTAGATTCAAGTGTAACATAGAGATTCAGTATTTTTATACGTGATAATTTAAAGTTATTACCAGATAACGGCTGTATTCCCTGGCTGTGCAATATATCCTTGTTGCTTATCTATTGTACATGTCCCAGTTTGTCTCTTAATCTCATACCACTGTCTTACCAACCACCTTCCTTCTCCCCACTGGTAACCACGGGTTTGTTCTCATATATGTGAGTTTGACTCTATTTTGTTATATGTACTAGTTTATTTTTTAGATTCCATATGTAAGTAATAACATACAGTATTTGTCTTTGACTTATTTCACTAATCATAACACACTCTAGGTCCATCCACATTGTTGCAAATGGCAGAATTTCATTCTTTTCTATCACTAAGTAATATTCCATTGTGTTTTGTTCACTCTGTAACCCCAGCTCCTTCCTCTGCAAAGCTGCAGTCTGCAGGGCAAAATCCACTCACTTGTCATTTAGTTATTTTAAAATCTTGGGCCCCTCTGCGCTGGGAGAAATGGGAAACAATACAGAATCCTCGCCCCTATGCTGAGCCCAGTGGTGTTCTCAGCCTCACCACCCCCACCTGCAGCTGACCAGGGCCCACGGCCCCTTCTCACCTGGTCTCCCCACCCGCCGGCCCCTCCTCTCTGTGTGGCCGGCCCTGAGGCTCAGCCACCTCGATGGGCCCAGTTTTACTGCATTTGGAGTGGCTGTCTCCCTACTTACCTTTCCTGCAGCTCAGTCATACATTTATTTATCTACTTTTACTGAAGTATAATCTGTTTACAATGTTGTGTTAGTTTCCAGTATACAGCACATTCAGTTATATGTATATATTCCTTTTCATATTATGTTTCACTGTAAGCTATTACAAGGTATTGAATATAGTTCCGTGTGCTGTACAGTAGGACCTTGTTGTCTATTTTACAGATAGTAGTTAACTGTCTGCAAATCCTGAACTCCTAATGTATCCCTCCACCCCCTCGTTATACATTTTAAACCATGCTTTCTATATGTCATACAGATTTGGCATCTGTTCACGGAGGTCTTTCAAAGATGGAATCCACCTTGTTGCTCAGAATCGGACGCTTGTTTCCTAACCGGTGATTAATTTTTTGCAGGGGCAAACCTGGCTTACAAGTAAAAGTGTATTGGGTGAACTGGCTCTGTCCTCCCGTGAGCCCCAGGCACCGCCGGGGTCAGCAGCGCGGTTCCCTCCCACCCCCACCCCCGCCCTGGCATCTGCGCGCCCCGGGGGCCGAGGGTGCAGGCCACTTTTAGCACACTAATGCTCTCCCACCCGCCTGGGACGTGAACGCTGAGGCTGTGGCAGCACCTGTGGATGCACGACTGGCTTTGCTTTCGTCCTCTGGCGTCATCAGCAACGCTGCAGGGGTCGCCCTGCTGGGACCTTTGTGCACCTGCTGGAAGACGCGCCTGGAGGAGCCCCGCGTCCCTCGCCGCGAGCGTCTCCGAGCGCGACCGGCAGGGGGCGCACGTCTTCGGCGCGGCGGGCACCGCCACCTGCTGGCCGCGCGGCGAATAGCGGCCGCGTGGGGTCCGGGCCCTGCTCTCCCCGCACCGCCCCCCTCCCCACCCCGCGAAGGGTCGAAGGGTCGGGGTTCCTGCCTTCAGAGAGCGCGGACGTTCAGTTGTTTAAGCTCTTCTTTTCCTGTTCCTTTTGTGTCCTGGGCTCGGGTTCTGTCCTTCGTACCAACCTGTATTGCTCAGCCTTAGTCTGTTACGTAAGTTGCAAGTAGCTCTCCCACTTTTTGGCCTTTTGACTTTGCTTGTAATGATTTGCCCAGCAAGAATGGTTAACTTTTACGCGGAAAACGTAGCATCCTTTGTCACTTCCGGATCTGGGGTCTTGTTTACAAGAGCCTTGCCAGGCCTGAGGTTAAGAAGGGATTCTCCTTTGGTCCCGCACTACTTCCATGGTTTCTGTCGAGTCTGGATCAGCCTGGGACTGGTTCTGTAAGGCACAAACTCCAGGTTCAACCTCCTTTATTAAGTGCCCCCCCCCCCCCGCTACCCAGGGGTTTATGAGCCGCCCTTATGCACGTGAGGTCCACAGGATGTTCTGCTCTGTTCTGCTCTCCTGGCTCTACCCTGTCTAATTATTCAGGTCTCAATACGCTTTACCGTCTGGTAAGGCTGGTACCCCTTCAGTACTTCTGTTTCAGAAGTGTTGTGGATATTCTTCCTTTTTTATTTTTATTTTTATTTATTTATTCTTTTCCTTTTTCCTTTTTTAAAAACACTTTTATTGTGATATGATTCCTGTACAGTTAACTGCACATATTTCAGATGTACAATTTGATGAATTTTGATAGATGTATATACACCAATGAAACCACTACCACAATCAAGATAGCTGACATTTCCATCACTCCCCAAGAGATGCAAATTTCAGATTCCTAATTTATCCCTTCCCACCTCCTTTACTACCTGATAACCATCAGTTTGTGCTCTATGTCTGAGTCTGTTTCTGTCGTGTAAGTAAGTTCATTTGTGTCCTTTTTTTTTTAGATTCCACATATAAGCGATATCATATGGCATTTTTCTTTCTCTTTCTGGCTCACTTCACTTAGAATGACAGTCTCCAGGTCCAGCCATGTTGCTGCAAATAGCATTATTTTATTCTTTTTTATGGCTGAGTAGTATTCCATTGTATAACTATACCACAACTTATTTATCCAGTCATCTGTCAATGGACATTTGGGGCGCTTCCATGTCTTGGCTAATGTAAATAGTGCTGCTGTGAACATTGGGCTGCACATGTCTTTTCTTTTTTTGGTGGGGGAGGAAATTAGGTTTATTTATTAATTTTTTTAATAGAGGTACTGGGGATTGAACCCAGGACCTTGTGCATGCTAAGCACATGCTCTACCACTGAGCTATATACTCCCCCTACTGTGTGTTTTTTCCGAATTATTTTTTCCTCCGGATATATGCCCAGGAGGGGGATTGCTGGATCACATGGTAAGTCTATTTTTAGTCTTTTAAGGAATCTCCATACTGCCCTCCATAGTGGCTGCACCAGTTTACATTCCCACCAGCAGCGTAGGAGGGTTCCCTTTTCTCCACACCCTCTGCAGCATTTATTGTTTGTGGACTTTTGAATGATGGCCCTCCTGACTGGTGTGACGTGATACCTCACTGCAGTTTTGGTTTGCATTTCTCTGACAATTAGTGGTGTTGAGCATCTTTCCATGTGCCTGTTGGCCATCTGTATGTCTTCATTGGAGAGATGTCTGTTTAGGTTTTCTGCTCATTTTTTAATTGGGTTGCTTGGGTTTTTTTATATAAAACTGTATCAGCTGATATTCACTTATTTTTAATGGAGGTACTGGGAATGGAACCCAGGACCCCCTGCATGCTTAGCACACCCTCTGCCCCTGAGCTACCCCATCCCCCTTCTTGCTTTGTTCATATATGCATCTTATCTGTGCATTTATCTGATTGTATCCAATGTATTTATTTTTTTTAATCTGTTGAGGTATAATTTTTTAAGTAAAATGCATCCATTTTAGAGTACAGTTCGGTGAATTTTTGGCAGATGTGGACATCTGTGTAGTCACACTCAATCCAGACACAAACATTCCTGCTCCATTCTTCCTGGGCTTCTCTGCCCTGCTCTCAGTGATCCTGCCTGTTCTGGAAGGTCATGGAAATGGAGTCGTTCTGTCATTTCTCTCCTGCACCTGGCTTCTTCCACGCCGCTGCACGCCTCAGCAGTTCGCTTCTTTCCTGCCGTGTGGTGCTCATTACACAGCTTGCTTATCCATCGCCTGTTGGTGGACGTTTGGCAGGCCTGGCAATCATGGAGAAGCAGCTACAAACATCCATATAGGAGTCTTGCGTGGCTCTATGTTTTCAGTGATCTCCAGTGAATATGTGGGTGTGGTGGCACTTAGGGGACACAGGGCAGGTGTGTGACTGACACTAACAATCTGCCAGACCACTTTCCTCAGTGGCCGTACCGTTTTATATTTCTACCAGCAAGAGGTGGGACTTCCCGTTGCTCCACATCCTGGCCAACACTTGGCAATTTCAGTCTTTTCCTAGTGGATGTGGGTGTGTAGTGATAGCCGATTATGTGTGTGTAACTTTTTATTTTTAAATAATTTAGAATTTCAGAGAAGTTGAAAAATCAGTACAGCGAGTTCCCATAGTCCGTCTCACCCAGGTTCTCCTAATGTTCTCAACTAACACGGACGAAGTACTGAAAGGAAGCAGGACCTTGTCCGCCTCCAGCCCCATCCCCTGCCTCTTGTGTATAGAAAAGCTACCATCTCCCAGGCTCCCTGAGTCACAGAAGAGCAGGCTCCAGCAGTGGAGGAGGACAAGCCTGCGGGCACTGGGGGATGGCAAAGACCCTGAGCACCTGTCTCAACCATTGGCTAAGATTACCCCCCCATTCTCCTGTAAAACTTTCATGGCTGAGCAGAATCTTTGGAGATGGCTTCTGGGGGGATGCTGAGTCCACTGGACTGCAGGCATTCTAGTTAAAAGCAACTTTCCTTTTTGTTACCAAGACTGTCGCCCCCAGGATCATCCCCCCACCCCTCCCTCAGATAGAAACCAATTACTCTTTATCCTAGTCTCAGGAGGCAGCGGCAGAGAAGCAACAAGAACCGGTTAGAACCCAGCATGTCTGAGACGGCAGAGGACCTGGCTTCCAGTGGACCTGGAGCCTCATTACATGCTCGTTGTAAGATATTAGCTCCTAGTGACACCCCAACCAGCGCCATGGCAGCTGACGACTGCCATGACAACCACCGGAAAAGCCCATGGAAGGACTGAAAACAAGGACTGATTGGCTCTGTCACACCTGGAAGAGGGACATGATGGCAGAAGCCTCCCATAAAGTCCACGTAGCCGGACCTGGGCCGGAGCCGTCCCCATCGTCCAGCTTGGCTGACCGCTCCCCCCCTCCCCCGGAGCCCTCTTCCTTGCGCGAGCACTTCTGTCCTTCTCCCTGCTCGAGCACTTTCCTTCCTTTTCCTCTTTTGAGAAATAAAAGCAGCTTTTGCTCTGTCCCTCTGCCTCAGCTGTGAATCCATTCTAGCCCGTGACAAGGACCCACACGTTGGCGGGCCTTCTGATTTAGAGCCCTCACTCTTGGCTGACAGTACGATTCTCAAAAGCAGGCGGCGAACTTTGATACCACACCAGCAACCAAGAACCGACTCAGATGCTCCCGCCTTCCCACAGCGCCCTCTGCAGTCGTCTGCAGTCCATGAGGGGCCTTCAGCGCCTGCCTGCTGCGCGTGACCTTGCCGCCTGCGAAGGGCGCTGCTCAGTGTGGTGCTGGCGCTCCTCAGCCTGGACGTGCCTGCTGTTCTCTCCAGGCTGGAATGACGTCAAACATTTTTGGCAAAAGTTATGTGTCCACATGCATCCTAACAGGGCATCCACATGTCTCATGGCCGGTGACATTAACCTTGATCACTGGGATGCGGTGGGGTCTGCTGGACTTGTCCACTGTAAAGGCAACCAACAGCTAATGGAGAGACACTCAGAGACCATGGAAATGTCCTTTCTCATCATATACTCTCACCACGAATTTCAGCATCCACCCATGGTCCCTGCCAACAGTCAGCACTGTGCTGTTTGTCTAATGGTGTGTCCTATTTCTCTCATTCTTCCTGTATTAACAAGAGTTTTTCAGTTAACGGAGAGCTGTGCCTTCACCCCCGTTTATTTATTTATTCAATTATTCATTTCAGGGTAGAATCCTAGATACTTAATTTATTCTATGAGGTATAGTCTTACGTTATCATTTTTTACTTTGTTGCTCAAACTGTCTGTGCTTTGGCCTTTGGGAACTACTTAAATTGGCCCCCGTGTCCTCCCCGCGTCCCTCCACGGTTACCCTGTGGTTGAGGGGAGACACTGCGTGGGCAGGACCGCCACCTTGCTCGTGCGAAGCCTTTCATCCAGGAACACAGCCGCATGCTTTCCACTTACTCCGGGCTCTTTAGCTTCTTTCCGCAGCAGTTTGTCGTTTTTGCTGTGCAAGTCTTTCACCCTTTTGGTCAAATTTGTCTCTAGTTATTTTATTCTTTTGGGTGCTGTTGTAAACGGAATTGTTTTCTTAGTTTACTTCCCCGATTGTTCATCGCTACTGTGTAGAAATACAACCGCTGTGTATCAACCTTGTATCCCGCAGTTTTGTTTTGCTTATTAGCCATAGTGGTTGTGGGAGAAGTACTTAGGGTTTCCTGTGCATCAGGTCACATCACCTGTGAATGGGGGTAGTTTTACGTCTGCCCTTCCAATTTGACTGCTCTTTGTTTCTCTTTCTTTCTCTCTCCCTTCCTCCCTTCCTTTTTCTTCCTCCCTCTCTCTCCCTCTCTCTCCCTCCCTCCCTCTCTCCCTCTCTCTCTCTCTCCTTCAGCCAGAATTTCCAGGACAGTGCCGAGCAGAAGTAGTGACAAGGCAGTTTACCTGTTTGTATTCATGTATGCAGTTTTACTACAGGGAAGGAGGGAAGGATGTCCAGGAGGCCACAGGCTGTTCAGAAAAGCTGGCAAATTACTGGAAAAGGACACAGAAAAAGCAAAAACACACTATTGTGTCGTAGGACAGAGAGAAACATATGGTGATTTTTGATAAATACAGACATCTATGTAATTAACCCTATTGTATTTACGTCCTGTTATAAAAGCCTTACATTTATGTGTATTGAAAATACACACTATTATGGTCCACAACATTTTGATATAAAGAGTTAAAATAAGAGACAAGCTAAAGCACTGTATCACAGAAAAAGGAACGCCATGAAAACACTGTTGTGTGTTTGGCGCACGTGGTTAATTGGTCCTGTTAATTAACTGTTACTGCTAATGCCGTGCTGATTAGTCACTGATATTTTCTTTAAAAATAGTATTTATGTAACAGAAAACTAAATACCACAGAAGTATATATTGTTTCAAAAAAACTCCTGTTTTTCATATTTTTTATGTTGAAAGTAACAGGTGTTATATTACATATAACTTTACTATGTGAGGTGTTTGTTCCACGTGTTGTTTTATGACCGGGGTCTCCCCACCCAGGGCGCACGCCCCTGCCTGGGATGAGGGCTTCCGGGGCCCTGTGCTCTCAGCTGTGTCCCAGGGTGACCTCCCCCAGCCCCCCCAGGCTGGGACCCTACACCTAAAAATGTGTCTGCTTCCTCTCCTTCTCCAAGGCCTTGAGACCCAAGAGCAGACTTGGAAAGGTGGATCCCACAAGAGCCAAGAGAACAGAACCGCCCACAGAGGTCAAGTCCTTCCGCGAGTTTTCAGAAAAGGACCTTAGGGGTGGTGGACGACGGGCGGGGCAGAGGCGAAGGAGGGAGCTTGCTGGCCCAGCTGGAGGGGCCCCGGGGCCAGGCCCGAGCCCACACCAGGGACTGCTGTGCGGGACTGAGCTCACCTGCGCCACAGACGCCTAGCAAGCTCAGGTCCCGGAGACACACGTTTCCAGGAAGGGCGGGTGCGCTCAGGCCGGAACAGAGGTCTGGCTGGAAGGCTGACCTCACCCCTCCGTCGGGACCATGCGGCCGTGGTCGGGCTCTGGACCCGGCCGGCCCGGGCCTCGCGCTTGTGACTGGTGGAAGCGCGGGTTTCCCTGGGCTGGCTGGGCAGCACGTGCGGGGAGCGCGGGCGGCCCTGGGGACCGTGCCCGGCGCGTAGTGACCACGGCAAAGTGACGGGGACACTGGTGACTTCACGTGAGGGAACCGCCAGGGGAAAGGAGGTTGGAGGGCGGGCCGCGTCCGCGGGGCGGGACCCAGGGCGGGACCCAGCCCCCGACCCGGGCCTGCGTCCGGAGGGAGCGGGCAGCTGCGCGCCGGGGCAGAGGCTGAGCGGCCCCGGAGGCGCCAGGCAAGGGGCCCGGAGAGCAGGCAGGGCTGCCCCCGGCTTCTGGGCGCGGAGACGCCGTCCCCTCACCGTCCGTCCGTGCTGATTCTTGGGACCCCCGCCCCCGCCCCCCGGTCCCCGTGGCCCTCGCGGCCTGGCCGGGCGCGCTCGGCCGGGGGGACGTCGCTGGCCTCCCGCGGGCGCACGGGGGGCCCGGGGCTGGGCGGCCCTGCGGCTGCGGGATGGGAGCCCCGGCGAGGGAGCCGCCGCCGCCGCCAACGAGGGTCCGACGGGGTCGGAGGCCTGGAGACTCGGCACCCAGCCCCCCGCCACCTCTACTAAGGGGAGGGACCATCCCCTGTCCTTTCCAGCTACTTTTATCTGGAGGTTTTCCGACACTCGGTGGAGCTGGAGCTCCTCCGATATAGTGCCCCCCCGTGGACGTTTGAGCAGAGGACGAAGGCTCCCCAGATCCCAAGCAGACAGAGAAGGGGAACCTGGAGGAAAGAGAATCAGAGACCAGAAGGACGGCTTTTAGAAATCTGTAATTGAACTGAAATGGGGGGGGGGGGAAGCTTGCCTTGTGGAAGAACATTATCTCTGAGAAAAAAATCAGAAAAAAGCAGACACGAACTCTCCGAGGCACACTGTGAGACCTTCCGCCTGGGTCTTCCTCGCCACCCAGCAGTTCTCCGGACACTGACCCATGTGCTACAGTTTAACTCGATATTTTAAAAACCAAAGGAACTGAAGAGCTTTACTGACATGATAGTATATTCAAGAATAATTTTAAGATTAAGAACACTACAGCTGAAACAGAATGGCATGTTTATGGTCTCATGCACTTTTGAGGGGGGGAGTAATACAGAGAATTCCTATTAAGTACGTGGGAAAGTAGCATTTGGGGAAAGTACACCTACTTATAGATTTTTTTAAAGTTGTGGTTTCACCTGCACTGTCACAATGTGCCTCTGTCATGAGAAAGCCCTTAAAACCATGGGATTTTTGAACATCCCGGCCCCTTGCCACATTGTTCCTCCATGTTGGATGGCGGTTGACCTTCACGCACATGACTGCTTCCACTAAGATTTCCCGTGGGTCATCAGCCGTGCACCCATCTGGACTCCTAGTGCGCCTGGACCATTGGTCTATCTGTCTCGGGGAAGCCTGGAATTTCCTCCTTTTCCTCTTTCAAGGCTGTTCCTGTTAAACCTCCTCCCAGCTCTCCCCCTCCCTCCAGCCAGTTGGCTCTGTGTTAATTCTGAAAGAGTAGGAGACTAGCCAGATGGCTACTGAGTGGTTCAGGCCCGCGCTCTTAGCTGAACTGATCGTATGACTAACACACTCCCCTCCCTGTACCTACTTTTCTTAGAATAACTTATCCTTTTCCCCTGGAGGTCTTGAAAGAAGGTCATGGACTAAACCCCAAGAAAACGGGCAGGCCCTCCTCAATTCCCCCACAACCACAGCAAGTTCTTATCTGGATGAAAGGAATGTCGCTCCTGCTCACACCCTGATTGTCATCACCTCTTCTGTTCCACCCAGAACAGAGAAGGTTTCTATAAAACCTGAAGACCCCCAGCCCCAAGATGGGCTTGCAGTCTGTAAGGCACGAGCCTGCTTTGACTCCCTTTGCCAGGCAAAGCAACAAAGCTGTTCTTTTCTCTCTGCCCCAAACTCTGCCTGCGACTCTCAGCTCGGCTGTGGGCGCACAGGGGCAGGTTTTCAGCAGCACTGCTGTGCCCAGCTTTAGTTGCGGGGGTCTACCCCGCCTCTTCTTTTCAGGTGGGGAGGACAAGGAGCGTGCGGTCCCCAGAGTCAGAACCGCATGCAGAGTTGCAGCTTGCTTTGTTTGCTCTAAAACTGACGTGGTTTCATTTGGAGCTCTTTTCTTTAACCTCTTCTTTCTCTTGCTTCCCATAGTGACACGTGAGTTTGCTCTTTACGGATCCATTCACGCATCTCCTCTGGAACCTGCTCCGCTAGCGCCATCCGTTTGTCCTGTAACTGCAGCTCTTCTTTCTCTCTTCTCCAAAAAGCTGCCTGCTTTTGCTGATTCGATCCCGTAATTCCTCCTCATCGGTCCGATGACTCAGAGCCGCAGTCTCTCCCTTTGTCTCCTGGGCGGAAAGCACCCAGACCCCCCGGCTGCACGCACTCTTCTGCAGGGGCGTCACTGCTTCCCGGTGTGTGTCCTTGGCTGCGGGGCACACTTCATCATCATCATCACCCAGAAGCCTGTGAGTCTTTTGATGCCCTTTCTCTTCCCGAGTCACCTGGACCACTTCGTTCCTGTTGAGGAAGCGGAGGTAGGGCCGCTGGTGACTCTGCTGCCACTTGCAGCCTCTATGCTCTGTCACCATCTCCACCTTCTCCGAGATAAAGGAAGATGCTCCTCCTTCAGCATCTTCTGTGCCCTTTTTTGAACAATTGTGAATGTTGCTGTTCTGTTCTTTCTCTCTCCAACTTCTGCTTTGGACATTCCATGTTTTAAAAACCCTTATCGGATCCAAGATGGAAGAGTCCTGGGTTTTACTGCATCAACACGTGGAGACTCTGGCATCACGGGAGGTTGGATATGTGAGCACTGCGGATCTCCAGATGAGGATGGCCTTTCTGCTCCACCCTGGGAGGTGCTGGAGGTCCTGGATGTGCTGGTTGCCAATAAGGAGGATGCAGTACACCTTGGGGTAGGCCAAATGCAGTCCCACTGGCCCCACTGGCCCCACTGCAGAATTATCCAGTGATCTGTCAAAGCCGTGATTGTGCTGGTTAAACATATGCCTGTTGGCAGGGGCAGGGTGCCCCTTCCTGAGAGTTGCTGTCTTCGGTAGCAGGAACACCATCTGTTGGGCCTGTGTTTGGCGTGTCCAGAGCTGATGGGGAGCGGGGCTGATGCCTGCCCCATTCTGCTAAAGTCTGAATCCCTGTGAACATTCCTGTGGCCGCCTGGACCAGATGCCACTGTAGACATGCCTTGTCCACGTGGCATCTCTCCTAGTGGTTGTTCTGCTGTGCTTTCCCATCCTGAAGCTTCTCTCTCGTCATTCCGAGCTTGAGCTAGTGCGGCCCCATCCATCTGGGTCCTGCTGGTGCTGGAACGACCGCACCCAGGGTCACTGGCCTGACGGCACCCTCCTTGATCGCACATTCTGACTTTTACCATTGATTTGATTTCCTGTCTCAGAGCTGCACCTTCTGCATAAAATGTAGATTGACTCAGACTACATCTTGGAAACATAGCAGCAAGATTATTTACGTCCCACCCTGGTTCCAGAACGTCACTGTAACCACCTTCCCTTTAATACTTCTCTAACCCTTTCGATGCACCTGTTTCTTCATGTACAAAACAAGATCCAGCTGAACTCTGTTCTGACATGCTCTGCCTGGAATAGCGTCAGGTCTCACAGGTTAAGGGCTCAGCCCTACAAGAAGGCCCCCCCCCCTTTAGATGCCAACTGCAATCCCAGTTGTTACCTGTTTTCTGACCAATTGACTGTATGTTGGTTTGATGAAATGCCTCCTCAGGTTTGATGAATTTGCTAGAACAGCTCAGAGAACATAGGAAAGCAGTTTATTTAGTAGACCACCAGTTTGTTATAAAAGGATTTAACTCAGGGATGGCCAGATGGAAGAGGTGCAGAGGGCAGGTGTGTTCCATACAGCCTCTGGGAACCACTCTCTCCCTGAACCTCTGCGTGTTCACCGACCCAGAAAATCTCCCAACCCTGACCTTTTGAGTTTTCATGGAAGTGTCATTACATGGACGTGATTAGTTAAATTATCGGCCACGGGAGATTCCTCTCCCCTCCGCAGATGTCAGAGGGCGAGGCTGAGGGTCCTAACCCTCTAATCACTTGGTTGGCTCCCCTGGCATCCTTACAGGCTTTCCAAAAATCACCTTGTTAACATAAATTCAGGGGTGATGGGAAAAGGCTTATTATGAATATCAAAATGCACCTTTACGACTCTTTTCACTTAGAAAATTCAAGGGTTTTAGGAGCTCTGTGGCAGAAACTGAGGACAAAGACCAAGTGTACATTTCTTTCCTAGTATGTGTATATATATTAATTTATTGAAGTACAGTCAGTTTACAACGTTGTGTCAATTTCTGGTGCACAGTGCACTGCTTCAGTCATACATGTACATACTTATATTCATTTTCATATTCTTTTTCACCATAAATTACTATAAGATATTGAATATAGGTCCCTGTGCTATACAGTATGAGCTTGTTTATGTATCTTATATATATTAGTTAATATCCACAAATCTCAAACTCTCGATTTATCCCTTCCCCACCTCCCCTCATAACCATAAGTTTGCTTTCTGTCTATGAGTCTGTTTCTGTTTTGTAAATAAGTTCGTTTGTCTTTTTTTTTTTTTTTAAGATTCCACATATAAGTAATATCATGTGGTATTTTTGTTTCTTTTTCTGGCTTACTTCACTTAGAATGAGTCTCCAGGTCCACCCATATTGCTGCAAATGGCATTTTTTTCCTTATTACTTATTCTTTTTTATGGCTGAGTAATATTCCATTGTATAAATATACCACATCTTCTTTATCGAGTCATCTGTTGATGGACATTTAGGCTGTTTCCGTGTCTTGGCTATTGTAAATAGTGCTGCTATGAACATTGCGGTGCATGCTTTTTTGAATTCAGGTTCCCTCTGGATATATGCCCAGGAGTGGGATTGCTACATCATATGGTAAGTCTATTCCTAGTCTTTTGAGGAATCTCCATACTGTTTTCCACAGTGGCTGCACCAAACTGCATTCCCAACAGCAGTGTAGGAGGGTTCCCTTTTCTCCACAGCCTCTCTAGCATTTGTCATTTGTGGACTTTTGAATGACGGCCATTCTGACTGCTGTGAGGTGATACCTCATTATAGTTTTGATTTGCATTTTTTCTGATAATTAGCCATATTGAGCATTTTTTCATGTGCCATTGGCCTATATTTTTTATTATAAGTAACAATATCACGGAGCTTAACTAATGAGCTAAACGGTTAAAAGGTAAATTTAAGAATATATGCCAGAAAAAGAGGTAAACTCTACGTGAAAAAGAAAATTTGAGGGTTAGTCCAAGAAGTTCCATCAGAATCTGAGTCATAGGAATTCCATCGAGAAAGAACACAGGAAATGGGAGGGGGTGTTCTTCCAAAAGCTCCATAACTAATGACACCAGCCCACAGGATGGAGAGAACCACTGTGTGCAGAGCACCATGAGCAAGAGGCCCCCATCAAGGTGTATCCCTGTGACACTGAGGGCACCAAGCATAAAGGAAAGGTCCTAAAAGCTTTCAGAGAGCAAACGGATCACACACAAATGGGCAGGGATCAGAATGACTTTGGACTTTTTAAAAGCAGCCCTGGAAGCTGAAAGCAAAAAACTGACTTCAAAAATTTTGAAGGAAAAGAATTTCCAACGTAGAATTCTATACCACACCAAACTTGTCAATTAGAGATGAGAGCAAACACATTTCAGACATGTCCCCTTTCCAGGAAGCTACTAGTGGACTGACTTCAGCAAAATAAGAGTAAACCAAAAAGGAAGACAGTACAGATTCCAGGAAACAAGGAATCCAACACAGGAAAAAGGCAGAGAAAGTCACAAGGATGACAGCGGAGGAAAGCTCAAGGTGGCAGAGCTGTGCAATGGGTTTAGAAAGCCATCGGCCTAGCTTGGAACAGGAGATCGGGGGCTCTGGGAGAGGAGGCTCCAGGAAGTAAACATCACTAGTGTGTCTGAGCCTTTGGAAAATGTTGATAGGCAAATGGCAAAGAAAATTATCCGTGGAAAAGTCTGGGTATAAGGAAAATACTGGGTAAGTATTGAGAGAAAAAAGAAGAGGTAGTACAGGAATGGGGGTATGCTTTTGTACAGTAACCGCGAACAAGCAAAACAGAGTCACGAAAATGCTCCCTTGGCGGTGAGTTCTTTGGAGAGCCAAGTTCTCATTGACCTTATCGGGAAGTCCACAGAAATGTCTAAAATGAATCTATCCAAAACTAGCAGTCTAGGTTTTGAAACTCGGAGGTTTCGGTCGGAGGAAAGTTTTCAAGGGTTGGAAGTATTTGCCTCTGGGAAGACGGGCACGGGGCCGCTGTTTTTCACTAGGTCTTCAGTTCTTCGTGAATTAAAAGCATGCACTGGCGTTACTTCCATTTTAAAGCAAAAAAAGTCAAGAGCCGGCTGTGACGACACCACGTCTCTGAGCCCCGGAGGCCCGGCCAATCCAGGACACGCCACCACCCATGGCCCGGCTGGCTGTCTCCATGGCAACTGAACGCGTCCCCGAATCCAACCGCGCCACACAGGGCGGGGCAAGGGCGACGCACGTCCGGCATAGGCCCCGCCCCTCCGCGGCAGAGGCGTGGCCGCCTGGTCCCAGAGTCCCAGGCACGCGCGTGCGTCCTCTTCGGCAGCCCGGGAGGCTCGGGACGAGTGTCCCCGCTCCCCCCGGGCCGCGGCTGAGAGGCCCAAGAGACGTCACAGCCCACAGTCCGCATCCCTCTGACAACGTGTGCGCACGCTGTCGGACGCCTCTTCTGTCCGTCGTGGCGCAGAGCCGACACAAGCCCTTGCCGGGGAAGCTGGGCCGGAGACCAGCCTTCTCTGTCGGGGCGGGGCCAGGGACGGGACCCACGCCCTCACGCCCATACGTCACGCCGCCGCGGGGCCTTCTGGGAGTTGTGGTTGGGGCCCGCCCCTTGACCCCGGACCCAGCGGGCTGCGGACTACAGTTCCCGGCAGGCCCCGCGGCGGCCCCAGAGCCCGGAGCGCTAGGGGCTTCGGGCGGTCTCGGCTGGTGGGCTCGGGCGCAGCGCGGCGTGCCGCTGCAGGGCTGTCTGGGTGGCAGGCGCTGAGCAGGCGAGGTCCGCGGACCGGCCGCCGTACTTACCGAGGCCTCAGCCAACCGGCTGACAGACTCGGCGCTCCTCCGGCCCCCAGAGCTGCGGCGCCGAGCAGGCGGGACGCAAACTTCCGGGCAAGTAGAGGGGTCGACTCGGGCACTTGGGCCGGGGCCGCGGTCTGGCAGCGGCGGGGCCCCGGGGCGGCTTGCGATTGAAAGGAGGACGGAATGACAGGGGCGGGGCCGAGCTGAGCGAGTGAGGAGGGCTCGGGTTAGCGGTGGGCCCCCGACCCGGCTTGTCCAGCCCTGGCTCTCCCGCCCCCCTGCCCCTCACCCCCGCCCCTGACTCCTCTGCCCCTCCCCGCCTTCCCCCGCGCGGGCAGATCACTCCAGTCCAGGGCGCAGCGCGGGGCCCTGACGTCAGCAGAGCCGGGTCCGCCAGCCCTCCGATCCCACTCCAGGCGTCCCCAGACCCCAGGGAGCGCTGCAGGGCAGGAGGCAGGCCTCCCGGGCGGCTCTGGGGGTCGTGCGTGTAGGCCTGGGAATGGCTAACGTAGACAGCGGGGCGCTGATAGTGCGTCTTGGTATCTCCGTGCCGCCACAGGTCGGATGGCCCAGGGCTTGCGCTGAAGCTCGAGCCTCAGGCATCAGGGTCGCAGCCCACCAGTCTCAAGGCGAGCGAGGAGGCGACTGGCTAGCCAGACAGGTGAACTTTTCACTTGGATTCTGTCTGATGCTATGGCAGAGGGCTTTTGCTTGTTTTTGAGTGTGTGTGGGGGTGGGTGACGTGGTAAATAATCCTGCCTCTTTCACTCTGAGCTCAGAACCAATTGAGGAAATAAGCAAAGGTGCCAGACAGGCTCCTGTTGGGCACCAGCTGGACTGGGCATGAGGCCACGTAAGAAGGGCAGCCCTGGCGAACCCTGGCGAACCCGGTCCTTCCTGGTGGGTCCCCTCCTCTCGCCATGTCACTCCAGCCTGTTGCTTCAGGTGCAACAAGTATCTGACTGTCATGCTCCGGCAGAGATCGGCCCTGTGCAGTGGTTGGGTCGGGACACCCAGTCTGCGGGGTGCCTGAGGGCTTCCCTCTGGGTGGCCAAGATTGCAGTGACGACCACCTTTTACTTCCTTTGGGTCTTCTACCACCAGGTGTGTTCATGCGGGGCCAGACTGGGTCTTGGGGTTTCACCGGCCCCGAATGGGCCAGATTCCCCAGGCACCCAGGATGTCCCCGTCTGCCGTAGCCAGAGCTGCTGTGCCCTGAGATGTGCCAGGTTTGCCAGTTGATTGTGCCACACATGGTGTCAATTTAAACAGCGTTTTGAGTTCAGCTGGAGGTACAGGGGAGGGAGTGGCCGCCTCTTGTCACAAGCAGTGTCAGGCCCATGTAACTTTATTTTCAGTGAAGGCAATTTGCCAACTTCTTAGCTAAACGTGGTTTAATCTTTGCAGCTTTTTGAAGTTTTTCTGATAAAATATTCACAAATAGGGCAATCACCTTGTTTCTATACTGTTCCGACATGTACTTTAGAAATAGTTCTGCCTTCCAAGAGCTGGATGTTTCTTGTGAAAAGAGAAACTAGTAAGCCAACAGAATAGCCTAGATGTCCATTTGTTTGGTTGAGACAGTAAATGCTTAAAGTGTAAAATTATCTTGTAAAAACCATTTTTTCCCCAGACTCGCTGGCCGGTTACCTGTTTGCTTTGTAGTGTTCTGTGTCGGCAATGGCTGCTGGTTTCCAACAGGAGAGCTTGATGGCTGAGCAAATTTGTGCCCCACAGAACAACAGCTAAGTGTCTGGGACACTGACGGGAGGTTGCTGTGTGCTCTGAGGTAGGTTCCTATTTTGCTAAAGCAAACATCTAAATGCTTCCTGCCTGTTGCCTGCTGCCTGCTGCTTGCACCCTGAGTGCCTCAGGGTCATTTTAAATCTTCATAGCATCAGCCTCTGGGGGCTTCCAGGGCCTGGCCTGGGAGCTCCAAGGAAGGCGTCAGGGTATGGTGTTTCTGACAAAGGAAGAAAAAGGAAGAACTCTCTGGGTGAATTTCCCTCTGAAATGGGGGTCCCCTTCCTCCCTAGCCCTCAGGGTTTTGCTTCTGCTTCCCTGCTCCTGTCCCTGGTCCGTTCCCCCCTCTTACCACTCCCTCTTCGTACACCCGGTGGGACCTTCTGAGGGGCGGTAATGAGCCCTGATGCTGGGAGGGCTGGGCACCTGAGGTCACACGGAGCATGACCCGCCATCTGCTGGGTCCCAGTGACAACAGTGAGAAAGACCAGGCAGGGAGGTGGGTGAAGGAAGTGGCAGAAAGGCCTGGAAAGCCACCTGGCCTTCTTCACAAGGATCCTCCAGTACTGAGCCCGGGTGCTGACACCCTGGAGCCAGGTACCACGTCCTTGTGGTGCGTACGCAGGAGGGCACAGCAGGGAGGCGTTGCTGGGGTGACACCATGCTGGGCAAGATGCTGCCCGAGACCTCCAGGATGGAGTGTGGCAGTGGGGAAGGAGGCCCCAGACTGGGGTGGCGTGAGGGCAAGACAGTCCTCTGTTGTCCTCAAGGGGTGCCGGTCTGGGCAGGAGGAAGCTCAAGGCTCAGCGTGTCCCACCCAGCTCTGTCCCCTTTGGACTAGTGGGCTCCTGGGGTGGGCAGCCTTAGGGAGGGTGGCAGGTCACTGGCCAGGGCTGGAGGAGAACTGTCTGGCCAGGCTAAAAATACCAGTGCAAATGCAACAGGTGCTGGTCAGAGGCGCTTCTCGTGACAGGCTGGGCTTCCCTGATGACCTTACCTTGTTCCCCACAGGGAGCCCTTGCTGGCTGAGACTTGGCCCTGATTTCCCATAACCCTGCTGGGCACCATCCTCCCCTCCTGTCTGTTCTCTGCCCAATCCCCTGAGGGCAGAGCCAGGTAGTGGCCGTGCTTGCTCTCCTGCTTACGGTGCCCCCGCCCCCGCCCCCACCCCCACCCCCACCCCGTGTCTTGTTGGAGATGGTCCCGCAGCACGTGGCCAGTGGATCAGAAGGCCAGCAGGAGGGCAGGTGTGGCAGCTGGCCAGGCAGGCTGAGAAGCTGGGGCACAGACAGAAGACCTGCCACCCTGGCCGCAGGTTGACTGCAGGGTTGGTTCATGGGACTGGGGTCCTTTCCTGCCCGTTTATGTTGGTGCAGGGCCAGTTTCTGCGCCCTGCAGATGGGGAGCCCCCTGCTACCAGGGCTCTCTCATTGGGCTTGTCTGCCCACACTTGTTCGGGTTTCTGGTTGCCTGGACTAGATCAGCAGGGACACGTGGGAAGGAATGGTGAGGGCAGCTCAGTTCTACCCACGCGCCACAACTGGTTCCAGGTGGGCTCCCACAGGGCAGAGGGCGTGCGGGTCTGGCTGAGGTCAGCGGCTTGGCGGGGTGGGGGATGGGGCCTGTGCCCTCAGGGTGGTGCTGCCCCTAGGTCACCAGGCCACTGGCTCAGGCCACGCTGCTCTGCCTGAGTCAGGCTTTTGTGGCAGCTGCTGATGGAGAGGCTCCAGGCAGGAGGCCGAGGCCATGTGTGGACGGCCCACCACACCTGACTGCCAGGGTGGCAGCCCTCAGGACCCTCTCTTGTCTGGGGCTTGCTGGCACTGAAGAGCGGCAGGCCTTGTGCGGCCTTCTGCCATGGCCATTCTTGCTGCGGCAGGAAGGACAAAGAGGCCCTTGGGGCTGGAGCTGCGGTGTCCTCAGGCCGCGGCGCCCGATCTTCCCAGGGTCCAGAGACCAGGAGGGCAGCTGAGAGGTGGCAGTGGAGGGAGGCCGTGCAGGCGAACGAGCAGTGAGGAGTGTCTCCGAGGAGACCCGCCATCCAGTTGGGAAAGCTTGTCCTTCGTGAGCATCCGTGCCTGTCTGGAACCCCTGGAGGTCCTGGGCAGGCGAGGAAGTAGTCGCAGGCACCTGCCCGGGAGGGAAGGGATTTGCACGAGTGGTTCGCAGCGCTGAGGGTGTGAAGGCTCATGTGGACGCTCAGGCTGGTCCCGGACCAAGAGCTGAGCCCTGTGGGCACTGCCCCACCTCCGCCCATCCTGTGCTGGGCTTGGGCCTCTTGGTGGGGGTGGGCAGAGGGTGGACGACAGATGACCTGTGGGCTCAGGCTCTTGCCGCTGTTTGGTGGGTGAGTTGGGGGCAAAGCCCCGCTGCTGCTCACCTGCAGTCTCTGC
This sequence comes from Camelus bactrianus, assembly GCF_048773025.1. NCBI lineage: Eukaryota > Metazoa > Chordata > Mammalia > Artiodactyla > Camelidae > Camelus > Camelus bactrianus. The sequence goes on along the minus strand of NC_133551.1, from coordinate 79,098,025 downwards.
TGCACCCGTGTATGTGCTGAGCTGGCCTGGCCTGGGCTGAGTGTCGGGGTTGGGGTGGGGCAGGGCCCAGGTGGACGAGTGACATGTGGTTTTCCTCCCTTGTTGCTGGCCAAGCCCTGGGCCTCACAGGGCCACTGGGCATTAACAGGGTCTGGCTGTACCCCGGCCGGTCTCAGGGTCTCCCTCTCGCCCACAGCTCTGTAGCCAGACTGTGGGTTCACCCCAGCCATGCCCCAGGCAGGTTGCTTCCCTAGCGCCAGGGTCCAGATGCACCTGCAGAGCCTGCGTCCCTGTGCAGGCTCAGTCTCCGAAGCTGGAGCAGGACTGCTCTCATGCCCCAGAGCCAGGGAGCCTCTTCAGTTTCTGTGGATTTTCCCTCTTAGCTGTTTCTGATCTATTCACGTTGTTAAAAACCTTCACTGAGGAACCACATGATACAGAGAGGTATGGGTTGTAAGTGATCCAAGTTTGCAAAGGGAACCTGTGTGTCACCAGTACCCAGATCGGGAAATGGCACGTTTCCCGTCGAAGCCCACCATGGCTGCCTCTGCTGCCGTCCCCCGACTCCGGAGCCCTGGGCTCACCTGTGCTGTGTGAGCTTTTCTGTAAATGGAGTAGATAGTTGCTTTCCTTCAACATCCTCTGTGAGCTTCACCACATGTGGGACTGTGGTTTGGATTCCCTTGGAGGTAAATCACTTGTCACAACCCAGATCACCTCTGAGCAAAGCCGGCGCAGGCACTGCTGTGCACAGTGCACACCTGGAGCCGCTGAGCCACGGTTCTCCAGGGCGGGCCCAGCAGTGGGGCCCAGAGTGACCGCGCAGCACTGGCCACTGGCCTGCAGCCGTGGGCAGCGTCAGGCCCCACATGTTAGCTGTTGGCGGCATCTGTTCCAGCCTTTGTCTGCTCTCTGTTGGGCTGTCAGCCTTATGTGTGGGATCTGCGGCGCCCTCTACAAACTCTGGGCACAGGGCCTTTGTGGGGCATCCTCCCAGGCATTGCTGCCTTTCCAGTCTTAAATTCAGTGCATCCCAGTTTATCAATTGTCTGCAGAAAGAAAGCGCTTTTTCTGGAAAGTTTTATTGTCTTACCTTTTGCATTGCTCTCTGCAACCCAAATCCACTCATTTCTATGCAGCTACATATTGGTGGCTTACTGCACGCCAACCACCCAGACCCAGATCTGCTAGCACCAGCCCAGCCTCCGCCTAGCCCAACCTTCCCACCAGGGCTTATCCCCTGGTTCCCTGGGGGCCCAGTGTCCTCTCACCAGGATCACCCAACACCTCTGTTCCAGTTCACCACAGGGCAGGGGCTCCTAGCCATGGGAGGGGCCTTTCCAAAGAGGTGTCCCATCCTTCCTCCAGGATGGACTGCCTCTGTCTTTGCAGCTGGTCTCCCTCGCTGCTGGCCGTGGCCATGTGGGCCCCCTCCTGTCTCTAGCACAACGTGCTCTCCTCCCCACCTCCCTCCCCCCTCATCCTGTCCCATTCGGCTCTCCCTGGCAGCCCTCTTGGAACCGGTGCAAACCTGTGTTGCCTTCTTGATGTGGCCTGAGGGTGCCCTCTGCCTGCAGGTCCTGGCCGCCATGGAACCAGACCCCCAGGCCGGCGTGCAGGTGGGCATGCGTGTGGTGCGTGGCATGGACTGGAAGTGGGGCCAGCAGGACGGCGGCGAGGGCGGTGTGGGCACGGTGGTGGAGCTCGGCCGCCACGGAAGCCCTTCCACCCCGGATCGCACGGTGGTCGTGCAGTGGGACCACGGGACCCGCACCAACTACCGCGCAGGCTACCAGGGCGCGCACGACCTGCTGCTCTATGACAACGCCCAGATCGGTGCGGTGTGCGGGCCGGGGGGCGGGGCCCGGGCGGGGGCGGGGCCGCGCCGGCACCCCCTGATCCTGCCCACCCCCAGGCGTCCGCCACCCCAACATCATCTGTGACTGCTGCAAGAAGCACGGGCTGCGGGGCATGCGCTGGAAGTGCCGCGTCTGCTTCGACTACGACCTGTGCACGCAGTGCTACATGCACAACAAGCACGACCTGGCCCACGCCTTCGAGCGCTACGAGACGGCGCACTCGCGCCCGTGAGTCCCCCCGTCTCCACGAGTGGGCGGGGCCTGCCTGCGGGCTCACGTCCCGGCCACACCGGCCAGACCACTCCCCAGGGTACAGGTTAAGTCCTTCCTGAGCCATTTCCTCTAAGAGTGGCCAGGGGCACGGTCACGCCAGTGGCCTGGGTGCTGACACCAGCCCCCACCCCTTGCAGCAGAGGCCACCTTGTCCACGGAGCAGACATGCAGGGGTTGGTGCTGTGGATGGGTTGTCTGTCTGGCCCGCTTGTAGAGCCAGGCTCTGCAGTGGCGCCCCAGTGCCGCCGTGGCCAGGGCGCTGAGGGCCGCCTGTGTGGGGTGTGCAGCCAGCAGCTGCTGTGGGGGTGCTTTTGGCCTGGCTGAGGGGCTCCTTTGCTGTGGTCGGTGGAGGGGAGTCAGACTGGGGAAGAATCCACTGGGCCAGGATGGGCACCCAGAGGCACACACCTGCCCTCGCCTCCTTGACACTCCCTGTGTGCTCCACATCCCAGCTGCCCACTGGCCGGGGTGGGAGCTGGTCTCAGCTGTCTGGGTGCCTCTGACCAAGTCTGCATTCTTCCTCCCACCCCACGTGCTGAGCCCTGCACCGAGCTCGAGAGACAGCTCCCACAGGGCCCTCAGCTCACCAGGAGGCAACAGATGTGGTGTGACCGCACCAGAGGCCGTGCTGTGACGGGGGCCTGGGGTCCCGCTCCAGCCTGGTGTCAGAGAAGGTCCCTGGGAGGGATGCAGTCAGCAGAGTCAGTCTGGGCCCAGAGGGTGAGGGGCATCGACCTGCTGTGCCAGCTGTCCCAGGGGAGAGCTGGGAGCTGGGGCCCCGGCTGCAGCCTCCGGGAGCGGGAGCAAGAGTAGAGGAGCATGGAGGGCCTGCACCATCGCACCACCCTCATGGCCCGGGACTCACTCTCTTTTGCAGGGTCACACTGAGTCCCCGCCAGGGCCTCCCAAGGATCCCATTAAGGGGCATCTTCCAGGGGGCGAAGGTGGTTCGGGGCCCCGACTGGGAATGGGGTTCCCAGGACGGTGAGTGGGAGGCCCGGGTCGGGGGTGGGGCATGGCTGCCGCCAGGGGTGGCTCACCCTCGAGCATGGGCTGAGCCTGCTGGCGGGGCCCTGTCTCCCAGGAGGGGAAGGGAAGTCAGGACGAGTGGTGGACATCCGTGGCTGGGATGTTGAGACGGGCCGGAGCGTGGCCAGCGTGACGTGGGCCGACGGCACCACCAATGTGTACCGCGTGGGCCACAAGGGCAAGGTGGACCTCAAGTGTGTGGGTGAGGCGGCCGGCGGCTTCTACTACAGGGAGCATCTCCCGAGGCTCGGTACGGGTGGGCCCCACCAACACCCCCCAGCTGCCCTCTGCTGTGGCTGAGCCTCGGGGGCACCACTGGGTAGACAGGGGCATGGAGGGGTAGCCCCTGAGCTGGGCCCACCGCCTTGCCCCCAGGCAAGCCCGCAGAGCTGCAGCGCCGGGTGAGTGCTGATGGCCAGCCCTTCCAGCCTGGGGACAAGGTTAAGTGTCTGCTGGACACAGACATTCTGAGGGACATGCAGGAAGGCCACGGCGGCTGGAACCCCAGGATGGCAGAGGTGAGCCCCCTCACCCGCTGAGCCCCCTGTGCCCTCCCTCCCCGCCTTCTCTGGACCCCCAGCCCTCCTGCTCCACCAGCCACAGCCTCCACGACCCGCCACAGTTTATCGGACAGACGGGCACCGTGCACCGCATCACGGACCGCGGGGACGTGCGTGTGCAGTTCCGCCACAAGACCCGCTGGACCTTCCACCCTGGGGCTCTCACCAAGGTGCATGGGGGCTGGGCTGAGTCCCTCCGCCCACTTCTGTGCCCCCTGCCCAGCCTTGAAGGAAGAAGGGAGGGCCTAACGGGGTCCAGAGACGATTAGTTCTATGGGGAGGGGACCCAGGTGTCAGAACGTGCAAGGCATGACACGGGAAGCTGTTGGAAGCTGGGCAAGCAGAGGAAGCCACTGCAGCCTCAAAGGCAGGAGGTGGTGTGGTTGGGCTGATTTTCTAGAATACTCCCTGTGGGTGCACCAAGAAAGGTGGGAAGGCCGCTTAGGACGGGGTGGACACTGGGCTCAGGGCAGTGGGGATGGGGTGGGTGTGGGGAGACGGTTTCTTGGACGGGCAATGCAGGAGAGGGGAGGCAGGCAGGCGGCAGAGCATCCACTGATGGGCCCTGGGTCAGAGAACAGGCCCCTCGAGGGGGTGTGCCCGGCTCAGCTCTGGAACTGGGACACCTGCGGGCCTTCAGGAAAGGGGTATGGTAGGGTCACAGGACAGGGTTTGTACAGTGAGTTCTGTGCAGGTGAGGGCAAGCTGTGGAGGAAGTTGCTTGGAAAGGCTTGGTGGGAGGAGGAACAGGCTCAATCCTGGGCACTGCCCTTCCCGAACCAGGCTAGTCTGGTCCTGGCCATGCCCCTCCCCCATCAGTGTGCGGGGAAAGGGCACCCTGGCTTCTGTCGGGCGGATGCTGCCCAGGTCCCCGTTGCCTCATCCAGCCCACTCCTCTGATCACGCTTTCCAGCAGGGGTGGGGTCCTGTTCAGGCCTGTCCTGTGGAGCTGGATGGGGGCACCCTTACCTGCCAGAGCCCCTCACGTGCCTTTCTCTCACTCAGCACAACTCCTTCTGGGTGGGCGACGTGGTGCGGGTCATTGACGACCTTGACACAGTGAAGCGGCTGCAGGCCGGGCATGGCGAGTGGACAGATGATATGGCCCCAGTGAGTCCCCCACCCCCACGTTTGCCTCCCTCTCCCACCCTAGACCTGCCTGTGACCCCGCCCTCTTACCCCCCTCAGGCTCTGGGCCGCATCGGGAAGGTGGTGAAGGTTTTCGGAGACGGAAACCTGCGTGTGGCAGTCAGCGGTCAGCTGTGGACCTTCAGCCCCTGCTGTCTGGTGGCCTACCGGCCCGAGGAGGATGCCAACCTAGATGTGGCTGAGCGCGCCAGGGAGAACAAAAGTGAGGGTGGCTGGCTGTGTGGCTGGTGGGAGGCGGGGCTGCCCCGCCACCTCTTAATCTCAGCCCCGCCTCCCCAGGCTCCCTGAGCCTCGTTCTGGACAAGCTTCGAGCCCAGAAGAGTGACCTGGAGCACCCAGGGAGGCTGGTGGTGGAGGTGGCCCTGGGCAATGTGGCCCGGGCTCTGGACCTGCTGCGGAGGCACCCAGAGCAGGCGAGCTCCTGAGGCCCTGCTTCTTCTCAGGCCCGGCCAGCCCCTGGGAGGGGTGGGGGCCCAGGGGCTAACCTGCTGCTGCCTCTCCCGGCAGGTGGACACCAAGAACCAGGGCAGGACTGCCCTGCAGGTGGCGGCCTACCTCGGCCAGGTAGAGCTGGTACGACTGCTGCTGCAGGCGCGGGCAGGCGTGGACCTGGCAGATGATGAAGGCAACACGGCACTGCACTATGCAGCCCTGGGGTGAGGCCCGGGGCAGAGCACAGTAGGCTGGGCCTGCAGGTCTAGAGGGTGGACACAGCTCCTCTCCCGCTTCCTCTTTCTCCAGGAACCAGCCAGAGGCCACTCTGGTGCTCCTGAGCTCAGGTTGCGGGGCTAACGCCCTTAATGGCACCCGGAGCTCAGCACTGCACGTGGCCGTGCAGAGGGGCTTCCTGGAGGTGGTGAGGGTCCTGTGTGAGCGTGGCTGTGACGTCAACTTGCCTGTGAGTGCTGGGTCCCCTGGCCCTGTCCCTGGGGTCAAGGAGACAGTGACCTTCCCGCCAAGTGACTGCTGGTCCACCACCGACAGGATGCTCACGCCAACACTCCCCTGCACTGCGCCATCTCGGCGGGCAGTGCCGCCAGTGGCATCGTGGAGGTCCTCACTGAGGTGCCAGGCATTGACATCACTGCCACTAACAGCCAAGGCTTCACTCTCTTGCACCACGCGTCCCTCAAAGGCCACACGCTGTGAGTGTAGGGTGGGCACGGGCTCCTGCCGTGCTGCCAGGCCACTCCAGGGTCGCCCCTGACCCGACGTGTCTCGCTGCTCCCGCAGAGCTGTCAAGAGGATCCTGGCACGGGCCCGGCAGCTGGTGGATGCCCAGAAAGAGGACGGATTCACGGCACTGCACCTGGCTGCCCTCAACAACCACTGGGAGGTGGCCCAGGTTCTCATCAGAGAGGTGCAGGCACGGGGTCCTGGGCCAGCCCAGGGACTGGGGAGTCAGGGCCCACTGGGGTCCCGGGGCTGAGCCTGTGCCCACCGCCCTCCCCAGGGCCGCTGTGATGTGAATGTTCGCAACCGGAAGCTCCAGTCCCCACTGCACCTGGCCGTGCAGCAGGCCCATGTAGGGCTGGTGCCGCTGCTGGTGGACGCGGGCTGCAGTGTCAATGCCGAAGATGAGGAGGGGGATACGGCGCTGCACGTGGCACTGCAGCGTCATCAGCTGCTGCCCCTGGTGGCTGATGGGGCCGGGGGGGACCCGGGGCCCTTGCAGCTGCTGTCCAGGGTGAGGAAGTGTGACTCTGGGTGCTGGAGAGGGTATGGCGTCTGGCTGCAGGCTTGGGTAGGGTCTGACTTCTGTCCACCTGCACCTTCAGGGATGGTCCAGGGAGCCAGGCCCTCTCAGGGTGGTGCAGCCTGGGCCACGGTGGTTTGCTGGAGGCATCTTCTCATATCTTGGTCACCACGGTGTGGCCAGTGTTCCTGAGTGTGTGGTCCTGTCTGGCCTGGGGAAGGAGGTGGGGCCCAATGGGGTTGGGCCGCGGTATGTGCAGAGATAGTGTCAGGACTCAGTCCCTACCCCCGGAGCTGCCTGGCCAGGGCCTTTTATCTCCCTGTCTATGGTCAGCGGCCTGGACAGGGAGGGGTGCCCAGGCCTGTGCAGCCCAGTGCCAACAGGGGCTCCTTTCAGGCCAGCGTTTCTGCCGTGCCCACCCTCACCAGCGTCTGTCCTACCACCCAGCTGCAGGCCTCAGGCCTTCCTGGCAACGTGGAGCTGACGGCAGGTGCGGCAGTCGCCTGCTTCCTGGCGCTGGAAGGCGCTGACTTGAGCTACGCTAACCACCGCGGCCGGAGCCCGCTGGACTTGGCCACCGAGGGCCGGGTGCTCAAAGCCCTGCAGGGATGTGCCCAGCGCTTCCGGTGAGCCCGGTGGGCGGGGCGGGGCGGGGCGGGGCGGGGCCGGGCCAGGCCGGCGTCCCAGGGCCCTTTTAAGCTCCTCCTCCCACCGCAGTGAGCGGCAGGCAGGCGGCGGCGGGGTTGCGGCCCAGGGCCCAAGGCTGGTGATCAGCGCCCCCAACACCGTGACCAACCTGCACGTGCCGGCGCCGTCGGGCCCCGAGGCCGCCGAGTGCTTGGTGTGCTCGGAGCTGGCACTGCTGGTGCTGTTCTCGCCGTGCCAGCACCGCACGGTGTGCGAGGGTGAGTGCCAAAGCTTGGCAGGCGGGGCCTGGGTGCGGGCGGGGCAGCCCTGCTCAACTGCGCTCCCCCGCAGAGTGCTCGCGGAGGATGAAGAAGTGCATCAGGTGCCAGGTGGTCATCATCAAGAAGCTGCGTCCAGGTGGGGCTCCGCTCCAGTCCCGGCCCGCCCCGCCCCCAGGCGCCCGCCCCGCCCGCGGCTCACGGCTCCGCCCCCTACTAGTGTCTCTCACCCCTACTCGCGGCTCTACGCTGCGGCCACGGCCCGTCACCCCTTCCCGCAGATGGCACGGAGGTGGTCAGCGCGGCCCCCGCACCCGGCCCGCCGAGGCAGCTGGTGGAGGAGCTGCAGAGCCGCTACCGGCAGATGGAGGAGCGCATCACCTGCCCCATCTGTATCGACAGCCACATCCGCCTCGTGTTCCAGTGCGGCCACGGCGCGTGCGCGCCCTGTGGCGCTGCGCTTAGCGCCTGCCCCATTTGCCGCCAGCCCATCCGCGACCGCATCCAGATCTTCGTGTAGCCCCCGCCCCCGCCGGGTCCGCCTCGTCCCGGGGCCACGCCCTGCGGCCGCCTTTGCACACCCGTATCCAGTGTTTTATAAAAAGATCCACTGACTTTGCGCCTGGTTGCCTGCCTGGGGTGGGGCCGCGCGGGTCCCCTACCCGGGGCTGTCTTGACCCACCCCTTAACTCGGCTTGCCCAGCTCTGGGCTCTGCGCTTTGGCTGAAGGTTCTGCTCTTTTTCCCAGGGCTCATGGATCCAGAGTCCTGCCCGGACCCCGGCCTCAGAGCCAGAAAGAATGGGGTCCAGGCTCGCGTGTCTGTCTTCCTGAAGGTCTGGGTGGGCCGAAAGTCTAACAGCGCCTCCTCCTTGCTCTTGGAGGTGGCTGTGGAGACAGGCTTTGGCCAAAGCAGGACCTGCTCTCGTGGCAGGCTGTGAGGTCCTGGCTAAGTGGAGAGTGAGGCCAAGCAGCTGTTTCAGGCCAGGCGCCCCCTCCAGGGTCTCCGGACTGCTGAGCGCGGGGAGGCAGAGCAGGGACCTGGGAAGAGGGCAGGGCACAGGGCGGAGAGGATCGGTTTATTGGCACAAATGTTTGGCCACGAAGTGGGGCGCAGTTCTCGTCTTGGTCCAGTGGCCGGGCGCTTTCCAAGAACCACCCGAAATGCTCTCCCGGAGCCTCCTGGCTGTCTGCCAGACACTTGGCGCTGACCCTGCTGGCCTGGCGCACCACTGTCACTCTGGGCTCAAGGCCTGGATGGAGAGCGGGGAGGGCCAGCATCCCGGCCTCGTCTGTCCTGGCGCCTCCCTCTCGGCTCAATACCCCGGCCCCCACCCTGTCTCCCCTGCCCCGAGTCCGCTCTGCCCTGGTGGGCCTCTCAGTGCTCACAGCCCAGAGGCACCCTTGCCAACATCCCACCTGGCTTGGCTTCTCTGCCCCGTGGAGCCTGAGGGCCGTCCCGTCGAGTCATCCGCCTCAAGACACCAGTTCCCCCAGCCCCCACCAGGACCGTTCAGACTTAGGCACCCCCTCCGCAGGGATAGCCGAGTGGGGATTCCTGGCTCTGACAGCTGTCGCGCCCCGCACTTAGAGCCCTTCCCACTCGCCCCCCCACGGGGTCCCTCCGCTGGCACTTGCAGGCCCCCCTCCCCCCTGGTGCTTCAAGCCTTGCCTCTGCTGGCGTCAGCCCCTCGCCTCCCTCTTCCTCAGCCGGGTACTCTCTTGCCACGTCCCCTCCCGCCGCGTCCCTCCCCTCTCGCAGGGTCCCTGTCAGGCCAGTGCCTGCCAGGGAACGTGTCCTGAGCTGGCCAGGATGGAGGTGCCACTCCCTGGTCTCCTCCTATGTCCGGTGGTTGAGGGGGTTCCATTTGGGGGAAAAGCCGCCAAGTCATTCAGCCCCCAGCGAGTTTGGGGACCCCAGCTAATTACCCCTTCATAAGCCTGTGCCCTTGGCTTCTGTCCGTTCCCTGGCGTCCGGGGGCCCTCATCACCCCCCCCAAGTGACCCCGCCCAGCAGGCCCTGCCCAGGCCACTGCCACCGACCCACAGGCCCAGGTCCCCGCGCGCGCCCGCGGCTGGAGGGGGCGGGTGCTCCCAACAGCGGGCAGCCAGCTGGTTCTCTTCAGGGCCGGGCGTGTCCCCCTCCCCCCAGAGCTGTAACCCGAGCCTCTATAGCGCCTCCCCGCTGCCCCGAGCCCCGACAGCGAGTCCGCAGGCGCCATGGGCCGCGGGGCCTGCGTCCCCTCGGAGGCGTCGGGGACCGGCGACCGGCCCCGCCGGCTCGGAGCCGTGCTGGGCGCGCTGTGCCTCCTCCCCGCGCTCGTGCTGCTGACCCGGCAGGGGGTCCCGGCGGCCCGGCCCGCGGCGAGCGCAGCGCAGGTGAGAGTGGGCTCGGGAAACGGGCGGGTCCAGCCCGGCTCCGCGGCCCAGGTGTTGGCGAGGTCGTGTGTCCGCCGGTGGGGCGGGGGGAGCGGGCAGCATCTGCCTCCAACCCCGCCCACTCTGACCTGGCCTGTTTTTAGTAACCTTTTTTTCCTGGTTAAAGTAACCCCGCTCCGGGTATTACACCAGAAAATGTCAGCGCTGCCGGGAGCGTGCGGCCCCCACCCCATTTCCTTCCAGTCCCTTTTCCTGGCATCTTCGGGCTTGGGGCCAGCCCCTGCTGCCTCCCCAATGGGCACTTGCTTCCCTTGAAGGGAGATGCTGCGCCCCACCCCGCGGGTGTCCCAGCCCCCGCGAGCCTTGGTCCACTGCACCCCCAGGCGCCTCGCAGACGCCGCTACACCCTGACCCCCGCCAGGCTGCGTTGGGACCACTTTAACCTCACGTACAGGTGCGACCCTGGCCCTGGGGGGATGGGGTGCGATGCAGCCTAGCCACAACCCCTGACCTGGACTCCCCTCCCTCCCCTCCAGGATCCTCTCCTTCCCAAGGAACCTGCTGAGCCCCAGCGAGACCCGGCGGGGCCTGGCCGCCGCCTTCCGCATGTGGAGTGACGTGTCCCCCTTCAGCTTCCGCGAGGTGGCCCCCGAGCAGCCCAGCGACCTACGCATAGGTGGGCACCGTGCCCCTGCCCCCGCCCAGCCACGAGGCCCCCTCTCAGCCCCATGCTCCCCCAGGCTTCTACCCGGTCAACCACACGGACTGCCTGGTCTCCCCGCTGCACCACTGCTTCGACGGCCCCACGGGCGAGCTGGCCCACGCCTTCTTCCCCCCGCACGGCGGAATCCACTTTGACGACAGCGAGTACTGGGTCCTGGGCCCCACGCGCTACAGCTGGAAGAAAGGTGACGGCCGGCCTGGCCTCCTGTGGGGGCCCTCACACCACGATGGGCATGGGGGTGGGTCTTGGGGGTCGTGGCTGCAGTGGGGCTCAAGCATGCAGGGAGGGGAAGGCTGTGAGGAGGCCTGGAGGCCTGGGTTCCCGGAGCCTGAAGCCCCCCCACCCCCACACCGCCGGAGCTGGAGCTGCATTCCTGGGGGCCAGCTCACCGCCTCGCTGGCCTGGAACATTCTTATCTTCCCATGGCTGCGCCGAGGGAGGCTCCCTGCCCTGCCGCAGATGTGCGGGCCGCGGGGAGTAAGGCCGGCGGGCGGAGGGAGGAGGGCTGGGCCGGGGTCCGAGGCGCTGACCGGCAGGGCCTGCAGGCGTGTGGCTCACCGACCTGGTGCACGTGGCGGCCCACGAGATCGGCCACGCGCTGGGCCTGATGCACTCTCAGCACGGCCGGGCGCTCATGCACCTCAACGCCACGCTGCGCGGCTGGAAGGCTCTGTCACAGGACGAGCTGTGGGGGCTGCACCGGCTCTACGGTCAGTGCCCCGGCCCAGGGTGCGGGCGGGCGGGCGGGCTGGGGGCCGGGCAGGCCCTGACTCGGCCGCCGTCCTGCAGGCTGCCTGGACCGGCTGTTCGTGTGCGCGTCCTGGGCGCGGAGGGGCTTCTGCGACGCCCGCCAGCGGCTCATGAAGAGGCTGTGCCCCAGCAGCTGTGACTTCTGCTACGGTGAGGGCAGTCGGGTGCCCGCCCCGACCCGGTCTGCGCCGTGGGCCAGGCACTGAGGCGGCCTCTCCCCCCGCCCAAGCAGAGTTCCCCTTCCCCACGGTGGCCGCCACCGCCCCGCCCCCCAGGACCAAAACCCGGCTGGTGCCGGAGGGTAGGAACGTGACCTTCCGCTGTGGCCAGAAGATCCTCCATAAGAAAGGCAAAGTGTAGTGAGTGACCCCCCCCCCCAACCGGGGCGCCCAAGGGTGGGCGGCGCGGGCGGGGACGGGACCCTGCCCAGCGCTCCACCTCCCCACAGCTGGTACAAGGACCAGGAGCCCCTGGAGTTCTCCTACCCCGGCTACCTGGCGCTGGGCGAGGCGCACCTGAGCATCATCGCCAACGCTGTCAACGAGGGCACCTACACCTGCGTGGTGCGCCGGCGGCAGCGCGTGCTCAGCACCTACTCCTGGCGAGTCCGCGTGCGGAGCTGAGGCCCCTCCGGCAGGCTGAGGCTGCTGATAAAGCCCTTTCTCTCTGACGTCTCCGCGCCCTTTCTTGGGAGGGTGGGTGGCCGGTCTTGCGCCCACGGAGCAGGGAGCCTGAGGCCAGGACACCCCGACTTCCCTGCATAGTTCCTTGCGGGGAGAACACAGGCCCCGGAGACAGGCCAGGAAGGGCTTCTGCAGACGGAGCCTGCAAGCGGGTCCGCTGAGGCCCAGAATGAGGCAGGAAGCTGAGCCAGGGTGGGGGCTGCTATGGCTGCCTGGCCTCCCCGAGCACAGCAGGTCAGGGGTTGGGGGACGCCCTCAGCAGGAGGAGGGGACCAGGCTGGGGACCCCAACAGAAGGGACTAGCTTGGTGTGGGCAGTGGCAAGGGTCCCCTCTGTAGAAGCGACACCCTGTCCCGCCAGACCAGGAGCTGAAGGACTTGCTGGTGGCAGGAGCCGGGCCCACGTGGGATCAGAGGCCCCCCTTGCTCCCACCTCCCCTCCCAGGCAGCACTAGCCCAGCACCCGGTGCAGGGCCAGTGGCTGAAAGAAGGACATTCCAGATCTTTCCTCCAAGAGTATTTTACTACATCTTAAAACGTGTAACCACCTTGTACAAAAAACCCACTGTGGCTGAGCACGCCACGCCCAGCTCCGGGGGCCTGGGGGAGGGAAGGAGGCCTGGCAACTGCAGCCTGAACAGTACAGAGTAAAACCCCCACAGCTCAGTCCCCAGTCGCGGCCAGCACCGGACCGGCCTGGCCCCCAGCAGTCACCGTGGTTGTGTGCGAGGGAGTACGGACGCCCGCCCTCTCCTTGCAGGGAAGGTCCAATACCTCTGAAAAAATACAGCCTTTCCTCCCACAACAAGGAAAATGTGATTTAATTCTACAAATTTACAAGCCTAGATGAAATAAAAACAAAATGCGGAGACCCAACAGGACCAGCAGTCTGACTTGAGGCTGGCAGCCACCGCGTCCAGTCAGGGCAGGACCTAGGTGGACCCAGATGCCGCCTCCAACGTCTGCCCTGGTCCCAGCTGGGCCGTCGGTCGGCACTCCCCAGGGTGGGTCTGGGGTCCACTCTGAAGCTCAGAACTTCAGGCTGAACCCTGGGCCGGCGGCTGAGGCACCCTGGTTGGTGGTGGTGAGGTGGAAACCCGTCTCCTTCAGGTCGTCGTCACCCTGCAGAGACAGCGGCAGCGTGGGGCCCTGGCTGGGCCAGCCCCACCTCAGGGACCCCCCGAGCCTTCCCGCCCCGGCCAGCCTGCCCCTCACCAGCTGGCTGTAGCCCAGGCCTCCCTCCGGGGGCCGCGGGCTGGTGCCTCGCTTCACCCTCTGCTGTTCACTCTTGGCCGGCCACGTGGGGAACATGGAGGGGTCGATGGGGAGGGGGGTCTCTCGGAAATATTCGTGCTTGAGGCCGTCCTCTGCGTTGACCCTCCGCCCAGGGAAGTAGGTCAGGAACCTGGGAGAACAAGGGCGGTTGGGGCCACCGCGGGGTGGGGCTGGGGGAGGGCCCAGGGACAGGCGACCCCCGCCCACACGCACTTGTTCATGAGGTCGAAGCCCTGGTCTGAGAGCAGGGCCCCGAAACGCTTGCGGAGATTGTTATATGGGTACTCAGTGAAGGTCATCTTCTTGACGGCAGGGAGGTCATTGTAGCCAGGCCAGATTTTCTCACTGGGGGTCCCCAGGTCCTAAAAGAGGGGGATGTCTCAAACAGCCAGGCCCGGCAGGGAGGGGTAGTGGCCTGCAGCGCCCCCACACGGCCTAGTGGGCACCTGCAGGCGGTGCCCCAGACCCACCTTGAACACTTTGTTGATCTGATCGATTTCCGACTTCCCAGGAAACAGTGGCTTCTGAGTCAGCAGCTCCCCAAAGATGCAGCCCACCGACCACATGTCCACGGCCGTGGAGTACTCCTGAGAGACCAGGGTGCACTCAGGGGGCTGGCAGGTCGCCCGGGCCCAGGGCTGGTTCCTGCTCACCCACACTCACCTTGGCGCCCAGCAGCAGCTCTGGGGCGCGGTACCACAGGGTCACAACAACTGGGGTGTAGGCCTTCAGAGGAGACCCGTACTCCCGTGCCAGCCCGAAGTCCCCCACCTTCAGGGATAAACGGTGGGCTGCAGCTGGGAGCTGGGCCCTCTGAGCTGGCCTGGGGGCGCTGGCCGAGGATGGGGGCCAGGCAGGGGGCGGGCTCACCTCGAGGGCGGGGGCCGGGCGGGGGCGTGGGCTCATCTCGAGGACGGGGGCCGGGCGGGGGCGTGGGCTCACCTCGAGGGCGGGGGCCGGGCGGGGGCGTGGGCTCACCTTGAGGATGCCTGCGTGGCTCAGCAGCAGGTTGGATGTCTTGAGGTCGCGGTGCAGGATCCAGTTGTCGTGCAGGTGCTTCACGCCGCGCAGCAGCTGGATCATCAGGGTCTTCACCTCCCCTGCACGGAGACAGGTCAGCAAGGGCCGGCCCCGTGGGTCACCCAACACCCCAGCAGCCACCAGGCGTCCCAGCCCAGGGCACGGGTACTCTCGCCCACATGGTACAAAGGGTCAGAGTCGGAGGTCACGCTCCTTCTGCCCCAGGGACGTCACCAGTGGCCCGGGGGAGGGACACCCCTTGGGGTCGGGGTCAGGGCCACACTGTAGGACTAAGGCCTGCAGGAGGCCCACCTGGCAGAAACGGCTGCTTCATGGTCTCCATGAGGCTCTTGAGGTCGTGTTCCACGTAGTTCATCACGATGTAGATCTTGTCCATGTTGCTGCCCACGACTATTTCCTGGGAAACAACCGCGGGCCCGGTGACACCGGCGCCCAGGCCAGCCTGCTGCCTGGCTCCCCGGCTCCCCCTGACACCCGGAGCCCAGCCCTCACCCTGACAGTGACGATGTTGGGGTGCTGTGCCTTGAGGATGGTGTTGATCTCCCGCAGTGACGTGATGGGGAAGCCCTCCTTCTCCTTCTCCATCTTCAGCCGCTTCAGAGCCACGATCTCATCTGAAGAAAGCAGTTTAAAGACAAGTACTGAGAAACACCCTCCCACCAACACTCTTCTGTTCACCACTGTCTCCCTCCGTGGTCACAGACAGCAAACCTCGACACCCCAAATGGCATCCACGGCACTCAGGGTCCCCAACGGGCTCTCTGATTCTTCAGAGCCTGGCCGCAGGGCTGGGAGAGCGCCAACCCACGGCTCACACACCTGCTCAGGTGCCGGCACTCAAGACCGATGCCCTGGTGGCTCTCAGGCCCGGCCAGGTGGACTCCACACCGTCTGGGGAGTGAGTGGCCTGAGGTTGCAACCGAGCAGCAGAGTCTGATGGCCAGGCTGACCTGTGACCTCCGGAGGTACCAAGAGGTCGGTGGCTCAGGTGTGCGCCAGTCAGGTAAGGCCAAGCTGACGCCCAGCACCAGGGGAGGGGCAACTTCTAGGATAGTAGGGAACTGTGTCCCATGACCTTAACACTGGAGGTGCCAGGGCCCAGGACGGCCCCAGCTGAGATCTCAGCCCCCACCAGCTGGCCACGACACAGGCAGGACACCCCACCTCCCTCCTGGAGCTGGTGTGGGGGCCTGAGGGGCTGGCTGGGACTCTGGACCACCCAGTTCCTGCCCCACGTGCGCCCCCCCCCCAACAAGGGACCACCTCGGGACTCAACCCACCTGTTTTCTTGTCCTTAGCTCTGTACACCACCCCATAAGTGCCTTCTTCAATCCTGTTCAGGCACTGGAACTCCTCCACACTCCGACAGCCCTGGGAGGAAGCACCAGCGTGGGGGCGCAGCAGCCGGGGTCACATCCCACAGCCAACCCCCACCACGAGGTCTCGGGAGGGCCCAGAGGGTGCGTGGACGGTGGGCCAGGAGCAGCTCTGCTCTCCCGCCGCTGCTTCCTTCAGTCAGCACGTGCCCTTTATCCTGAAATACACCCAACGTGGACAAAAGCCAGCGCGGGCACCCCCCCAGGCACTCATCCTGAGACGGCGCCAGCACAGGAGGGCCTGTGGCGCACCCTGCCTGCTGCACGACTCCTGCCCAGTCCCTCCCAGCCGCTCCCCAGCAGGGCACGGGCCGACTCCCACCACTGCCCTACGACCCCCACATGGCGACAGGGCAACGGACGGCAGCTGCCCACTCAGCCCAGGCTGAGTAGAAGTGACTGCATGCCCGGCCACCGCCAGTCTCCCTGCCTCCTGTGCGTGCAGCCCCTCGTGGGCGTCCTGGCTGCGCTCACAGGAGCTGTCCTCCCACCCATGCAGCTCGACAAGAGGCCAGACTATGGTCACAGACACGCAGAGGGCGGCGGCCCCATCCGTGACCAACACAGCACAGCCAGCCTAGGGGTGGGCAGGTGCCTGACCTGCAGGGCGGGCAGGTACTTGGGCAGCTCCTGCTTGAGCTCAATGGGCGACAAGGCCGGCGAGTCGGGCACGAACTCTCCTTCGGTGAGGGCACTGCTGTGTGGGGTGCCCTCACCCGCCTCCTCTTCCCCTTCTTCACTCTCCCCAGAATCCCGGTCAAATCGTGACTCTGGAACTTCAAGAGTGAAACCCATCATGGAACCAGGAACCAGCAAGTGTCACAACCAAGTCCTGTTCTGAGGAAACAGTGAGCCCATGAAGGAGCCACGTGGGGGGGCACCCCAAGAGCCACACATGGGCTGTGCGACCCACCACCCGGGACAGACGGCATAGCATCTCAGGCCTGCCCAGAACTCATCACTACTGGCCCGGCGTACAGCTGGCTGCCTGCAGAGGCCACACCAGCCCCAGGCCAGGGAGGGCCCTGCGGTCAGAGCTGAGCTGGCAGATCCCTCCGTGTCCAAGCCCAGCAGCCCCCAGGATGGCATGCGGTCAGCATTGTTCCTCTAAGGGATGCCAGCTACCAAGGCACAAGTGCCAAGCATGGGGCAGAGTCTTGGGACCACCAGCATGGGTGCTCGCCGCGGCCTCTGGGGCAGCATGTCCTCGGACAGTAGTCCCCGCCCAGCCATGCTCACTGAGCATGCAGGCCTCGTACCGACGAGGACGTGGTTCTCGCCCTCTCGCTCCTCATCTTCGCTCATTTCCTCCTCACTCACTTCTTCTGCAAGAGACACAGGCAGCAGCTCAGACCCCACAAGCAGAAGCACCTCCGGTGGTCAACCCTGGGGTGCCACGTGTGTCCCAGAGCAGGCGCTTTCAACTGGGAAGTGTTTTTACTCAGACTTCAAACTGTTTTCTGTGGTTTCCAGGCTCCCATGAGATTGAGGGGCCTCGCTCTCACCTGCCGACTGTGCAGATGCGTCCTCGGAGTTGCTCCCCGTCTCCTCCTCCTCCTCCTCCTCCTCTTCCTCCTCCTCCTCCTCCTCCTCCGACTCCTCACTGCTGCTCCCCTCCTCCTCCTCCTCCTCCTCCTCCTCCTCCTCCGAACCAGACCCCGACTCTGCTGTGGGAAGAGAACCCAGGTGGCCCGGCGGCCTCCCTCCCTCCGGCGGCAGCAGTGCAGCGGGGCCCGGCAAGGGCGGTTACCCGATGAGGACTCGGCCGAGCTGGTCTTCCTCTCACTGTCGCTAACGTCCTGCAGGTCAGACAGCAGGTCTCTCTCTTCCGTCTTCTCTTCTTTTACTGATGAAACAAACCACTGAAGGTGAATGTGGGGACATGTTGTCAAGCAAACATCAGATGGTGCTTTTCACACAAATCTGACGCCAGTTTGTCTGAAAACAGCGCCTCCGCAGGCCTGGAGGTGGGAGACGCCTCTTCAGGGACAAGTGACAGCGTTTCAGCAAGAAACTGACTTCCCACAGATCCGCACGGCGCGGCCCCCGTGCCTCGGCCTGTTCAGTGTGGCAAGGAGGTAGCACGGCTCTGCGCTCATGCTCCCCCGTGAAGACCGGCCATGACACTCACCGGGCTTCCGGCCTTCCCCCAGCTCGAAGCGCTCGCGAGGCGGCCGGAGGGGGCTCCGGCTCCAGTGGCTGGCCTTCACTTTGTCGCCATAGTCCTCCCTCAGGGCTCGGTGATGTGCAGACCCTGCACACACACAGCAGGACAGAGACGGCGCTGCCTTTCCAGGACCCCTTGTGCCCCCCGCTGCCTGTACACTTCCAACGGCGCTGGGCTGGGCCGGGTAGCTGCCCCGAGCACCCTGGGCCCTCAGACTGCCATCCACTGGTCAAAGAGGAAGGCCAAGAACCTGCCGCTTCCAGCTGGGCCCGATCGCCAGCGGGCCGGGCGCCCTCACCTTCCCTCCGGGCCTCCCGCTCCTTGCGCCGCTCCTCCGCCCGCCGCTCCCGCTCCTTCTGCTCCCGCTGCTCCTTCTGCTGCTCCCGCAGCTTGCGCTCGCGCTCCCGCTTCCTCTCCAGCTGCTCCAGGCGGTCCCTGGAACAAGCACACACTGACTTTCCCCAGAACGAAAGTTGTCTCCTGTGCTCCCCACACTCCTGCTTCAACTTATAAACTCCAAAGGGCTTTTAAGAGCAGGCTGTGGGTGTCCACGTGTCCTGGGAGCCCAGATCCTGAAGAGCCACGCCGGAGACAGTGAAGTAGGGGGACAAGGCAGCTCCGCCTGTGAGGCACAAAAACCCCACCGGCTCCAGGCACCTGTTAGGTAGTTCTACCAGACTCCGCGAGAATTTCCCCAAGGACACCTGAGAGCAGAGTTTAAATCCCCTTAGAGGGAGGTACATTTTCTTGGGCTACAAAGGGGTGGGAATGCCCACTTGGGGAAGGTGGGGCAGGGGAGCCGCAGACAGGCCAGCCGGCCTGCCCTCCTCCCCGGAGCCCCGGGCACCACCCCCCAGCTCAGCCCTCTTGGGGACAGATAGGCAGAAGGCGGTGAGGTGTCGTGCTGGGGACAGGCAATCTCAGGGACCGGAATGGGTGGCCAGGCAGCCGACGAATAAACACTCAACCCAGTCAACTCTTCAGTCCCCAAAGAGGTAAGGCCGGATGCGACCTGAAAAGCTGACACGCTGGAACATAAGGACCGTCACACACACAGAAACGAGCACAAGCTTCGGTGAGAGGGCCAGGGCTGAGCCAGCACTGACCACGTGGACGTCACCACCTCAGGGGCCAGACCACGACTCCTGGGGTCCATGCGCTGTTTGCCTATGAGTTCACACTACCCCCAAATACAAGTGGACATGTAACTTGCCTAAGAAACTCAACTAGTGCATGTGATTCCTCGTGACTTGCTGCGTCACAAGCCAGTTTCAGAACGTTCCCATCACCCACTGACCACGCTGCCGCCAGAAGCGACCACCCCCTCACCCCTAAGCTTTCTGGCCACTCTGCGTCTCCCGGATGTTTCTTCTACTTGCTTTGGGTCAAGTCTGCTTTCCTTTTATTCCTGGTTTCTTCGGGTAAAAGGTTAGGTTACTGACTTGACAACTTCCCTGTCTGGTTTCGGGGCTTGAAGCCAAGCGCGCCACACTAAGTACAGCTGCAGCCCGGCCCCAGGGCCCGATGCACCGTGTTTGTTCTCATTTAGTTCAAAGTGTGTTTCTTCCCTGAAGTGTCTTCACTGGGCCATGGGTTATTCAGAGGCGGGCTGCTGGATCCCAGACACTAGAGGATTTCCCTGGGTTTCCTCCTGTTGCCAATTTTTAATTTAATTCTTCTGTGGAAGAGGGCCTACTTTTTGTATCTCAACTTTTCTTTTTAATTTTAAGGGAGTAATTAGGTTTATTTGCTTATTCAAATGGAGGTGCTGGGGATTGAACCCAACTTCATGCATGCTGGGCACATGCTCTTCCACTGAGCTATCTATCCCCTCCCCCTCAACTCTTTTAAGTGAGACTTGTCACATGGTCTGGCACAGCTCTCTGCTGAGAGGCATCCCAGGGCCCTGGCGCGACACATGTGCTGCGTGCACCGGACAGCGAGACTGACCTGGCTGGTAGGACTTCCCAAACTTCCTGCACCCTCGCTGATTCTCTCTGGTTGTTCCACGGACAATTGGTGCGGGGAACTGGCGGTTCCAGCTATAATCCAACTGCTTCTCCACTCAGTCCTGTCAGCTCTTGCTTCAGAGACGTCTGGGCTCCACTGCCAGGTGCGTGGACACTGCTCACTGTTGGACCTTCCTGCTCTACCTTCTTGCTCTCTTGAAGGCCTCTGCTCTTAGCATCTGTCGTGACGTTTGTTTTGTCTGACATTAGCATAGCCACTCAAGCCCTCTCGCAGCGTTTCCATCCTTTCTTCCAAACTTTCTTGTCTTTGGCTCTAAGATGTCCCTCTCCAGATGGCACAGACGGGATCTTGCTCTTCTGACAAGCTCTCCCTTGTTTGGGGCACCCAGACTGTTTCACATTTAATACAATTATGGATGTGGCTGAATTTTTCTTTCTCTTTGTTTTCTGTTTTTGTCCCTTTGTTTCTCCCTGTTTTTGGTTTAAATAAGGATTCTTAGTATACCATTCTAACCCCTCTGTGGACTATTTTTACAAGTTATTTTCCTAGAGGTTGCTCTAGAGATCACATGACGCATCTTAACAGGTTAATTCTGGGAAAACGCAGAAACTGCCCCACAGAGCCCCTCCTTCCCCCTCGGTGCCGTCTACACACACGGCCTCATGGTGCATTCATAACGACTGTCCTCATGCACTCGTGTCTCTCGTAGAGGACAAGACGTGAGAAGAGTCAGTCACAGACTCTGTGTCAGCCTGCACTTCAGCCGTCCCCGAGCTGCCTCTTCCCATGGTGTCACTTCATTCAGCCCAAAGGTCTTCCTGGGTATTTCTTGGAAGGCGGGCTTTGCTGACGGTGAGTCCCTGTCTGTTCATACAGGAAGGTCTTTATTTGCCCACTCCTGGAGAGCAGTTTTGCTGAACACAGAATTCCTGGGGGGCAGGCTCCCTGCCCTCTGACCCCGTTGTTCCTAAGAAGCCCCCACCAACAGCACTGGGCCCCTATGCCAGCCCTTCGCTGCTCCTTTCTCGAATTTCTCACTGGGTTTCACCCGTCTGACCATGATGTGACTCTTTACTTACCCTACTTGAGGCTCACTGAGCTTCCTGGATACGGAGATAAACGTCTTTCATCAAAGTTGGGAAGTTGCGACTGTTACTTTAAAAAAGTCTCAGTGCCCCTGGCTCTCCTCCCCCAAGACGGCTGTCACACCGCTGCTGGTACAGTGGGGGCTGCCCCCCAGGTCTGGAGGCTCTGTTCACTCTTCAGTCTTTTTTTCTCTCTGTTCTTCACAATGCATAATTTCCATTCCTCCACCTTCAAGTTCCTTGCTTCCAGGTCTTTGCTAAATCCGGAACACAGTTTTTACTGATGCGTTTCTTCCTTAACACCTCCTTATTTCTTTATATGGCTCAGAACTTTGTTAGAAATGGGACGTTTCAGATGACGTACTGCAGCAGCTCTGCAGCCTGATCTCCCTCCCAGTTGCTCCTATCGGCCTAGGAGCCTGTGGGGCTGGGGCTGTGAACTCGTGCTTCCCTTGAGAAGGGGTCACTGCTGTACTTTATCGTGTGCTGCTTTTTATTTTCATGCTTGGCTTTCTTGGGGTCACCACTGTGTCTGCACCACTGTGAGACCAGACCACACCGGACAGAGGACAGCCCAGCGATGTTTCATGCATGACCAGCGAACCTGGGCCTGTGACAGCTCTGATGGCCTCGCTGTGGTCTCAGACCTCTGCCTCTTGGCCTCATCTCACACATGCCCTGTGTCCTGAGAACCAAGGCTCCTCTTCCACCTCCTTTACATACCCAGCTGTTCCATCCTCGCTGCTGAGAATGCTGGCACCTGCTTTTCCTTCCTTGCAGCAGCCCAGCTCCCAAACTCTCTGGAAACAAACTCAGCACACAGAGGTGGCCTTAGCATTCATACCTGAGCCACGGAGAAGTGACCTGGGGCTAAACAGATGTCCCCTCCTGGGAATCCGAGCCCTGCAGACCAAAGCCCAGCTCCTGGGCCATTTCACGGCCTTTCAGATTTCCCTTGTTACTTCTCCTCTTTGTCTGGGGGAGCCACAGTCTACTTCCGCCGTGACCCCAGAGAATCTAAGCACACACCCATCAGCCTCCCTGGACAAGACCCCCTAAAACAGGCCTGTGCAGAGGAGGCACACAGTAAATACCTGGTGAGTGAACGGATGGCAGCACCCCACACCACTCACTGTGTCAGAACCTACATATGGGGACTGCAGCTCCAAGGCACGCCCCAAGGATCTGAGAGCAGCACTGGTCCCCCTCCCACGGGGCGGCCCCTCCCAACCCGATGCGCTGGGCTCAGCGGTGCGGACAGCGCCTCACCTCCCCCGCCACCCGCCACCACGTGTAGGAAGACCCTCTCCCTACCCTCTCCTCCCCACCGCTGCCCGCCCAGCCCAACCTTCATCCCTCACATCGCAACTCCGCCGGGACCCAAGCTGCCTCCGGTGTCACCGTGCCCGCAGTCCCACCTCACACGCTGACACAGGTCTCTGCCGTGAGTCGGGCCCCGCCAGTCCGGCTCCTGAGCAGCCCTGACCAGCCTCCACCTGGAGGACAGAGACACGGATCTCCTCCCTTCCTGAATCTCTCTCCATCGACTCACATTCACTCGTCTTCAAGATGCAGAGAACTCGGCTGCTTCAGGACACGTGTGGCTAGCCCCCCCACCCCCCCCCCACCACCGGCGCCCGTGCTCACCTCTCTCTCCGGGAGTGCTCCCGCGCCAGCTCCCGCCTCTTCTGCCGCTCCCACTCCCGCCGCGCCTTGTCCTGCTCCTCGCGGTGCCGCTTGCGGCGCTCGTGCTCCCTTTCCTTCTCCTTTGCCCTGGCGTGCTTCCCTGCAGAGACACGGGCTCGCGCTAGGGCACTCAGCCTCCAGAAACCCAACTCAGAAATGCCCAGTGAGAAGAGAAATACCTAAGTAATGGCTTGGAGACAGTCATGACTTCATGTTAGAAACAAAAGAAGTGAAGACCCTGTACGGTAAGCCCCCAATTAAGAAAAAAAAAAAAAATGTGATAATCACTGAGTAGAACTGTGATTTTCAGCTTCTCCTTCTAAACTCTCTCCTGAATAAACTAATTAGACTATTAATTTCATAATTTTAAAAAATCATCATTTATAAAGAATACAGGACAATGCTTAGCTCTTTTCAGTGGGTTTCTGTATCACGTTATAAGCCAAGTCAACCAACCGCATTTACCTGTGAGATTTACCTCAGGCCCCAGGTCCAGTTTCCCCAACACACCCACGGAGCTCTTTATCCTGGTCTGAGATCAAACCCATTACTTGGACTTTACCAAGCACCTGTTTCTTAAAGCAATTGAGCACTGAAGAGTGTGTTTTCCCTTGTTGAATTAAGACAATTTTCTACGTAGACAAACTACCCCAAAACGATGTAATGAGGGGAAAACACACCAGAAGGAAAATGAAATGCCTACTCAGAATGACCTACAATAAATTCATGCTTTCAGCTAAAATTTCATTCTCTTCTCTTTCAACTGTGCCCGATTATGAAAACAGAAACAGACCACATTTCAATATAACAGGAAAGAAAACAAATGCTCTGTACCCCCTTCTGCTGAATGACTACGGTGCCTCCGTTTCTCTTTTCTCTTTTCGTCTTTCCTGTGGTGAGCTTTCTCCTTTCGAGACATTTGCTGGGGTGGTTTGATAGCCAAAGAATCATCCTCCTCTCCTCTGAAACAAGACACCACAGCATCACATCATGCTTGGGAAAGTCAGGCTGGGAGCATGTGGCTATGGTGAAGCTTCTCGAACCCGCAGAAACAAAGGCTCAGATGTGAATAAAGTTGAGTCTCAACCGTCATTTAAAAGAATTTGTTAATTATGAAACATAAGCCCAAACTGTATGTCAGACACAGATTCAGAGGAAAAGTGCATGTGGGGAATCAGTGATACATGGAACTGAAATCTCTGAGGAACCATAGGCTGTGATAGGCAGGTTCATCATCATGATGGTGGTGACAGTTTTACAGGTAATTATACAAAACCGGATCAAACAACACACTTCAATATGTGCAGTTTGTTATTTATACCTCAATAAAGTTGTTAAAGAAGGTCCCACCATTTTAATCAAACTTAATGATCTCAAAAGGTCATTCAACAACAATCTTCAAATACTACATAACCAAAACCTTGGGAGAATTCACACCCTGATGCCTTTTTGCCTTAATTTCTGGTTAGGTTGTTTTTAATTGCTTGACGATGGACACAGGAGGAAACAAGTGAGGAGACAACACGGCCCAGGACACATGGACCTCAGCAGGGACATTTCTGTGCCAAGGCCTGGCTCAGGTATCTTTCACAAGTACTTTGGTTTATCTGTACAAAATTTTAGGCAGTCATCATTTTATAAACACCACAAACATTCAGCAAAATCATTTTAAAGCACCATGTACATGGTGCAGACGTGACTGAAGAATAAGCACAAAGAAAGGAACACACTCAGTCCTTTCATGACAGGGGTGAGGCGATAACCGGCCCTGCACAGGATCTCATTCTGACTGTGAGGTAAACCACAGATCACGACTACAAACTTCTAAAGTAACACTGAGAGGGACCAGCCAGTACCACAACCCTGCAGTGGGGCCCCAGCCACCTCTCAGAGGAGCCCAGCATGCCTCTCCTCACCTGTCTTCCATGGAGTCCTCTCTTCTGTAGGGTGAGTTCCTTATTGTTATCTCCATGCGGTGGTCCCTCAGCTCCCCTTCCTCAAGGGAATCCCGCTTGGAATCCCGGTCATCAGACTAAGAAGTAAGGAGAAAGTAATTTTCCTCACAGATAAGCATATTTTTAATGATACTCAAACCTTGCAAACATCCAAAAACAAACTTTCACATACACTTTGAATGGACCGATGTTATAAAACACAGAAACCTTTCATTCAAATTCCATTACATCAGAATTATAACTCTGTTACCCAGAACTTGAGAAATTTAAAACCATTATACATGGCAAAGTATGTTAGATTCTATGCCAAGTATGTTAGTTCTTTATATGAGCCAAAACTGAGCCTAAAAGCATACCTTACACACCAAATACTTTGCACTGTCTCACAAGGTACTTATAAAAGACATAAAATGTTAACATCAACCTCAAGGCAAAGTCCTATTATACTAAAAATACTTGGAAATGGCATCATGAACAGGATGAAGAAATGAGAAAAATCAGTCCAACTGTGCTAATGATTTTAGACCCAAAGTACTTGATTCTCCATACAGACACGATCATCTGCATGCAGCTTTAGTATGTTATCCATCCGTCTTCAACGTAAACTGAGTATCCCAAGGTTTTTGTTAATTTTTGAAACAGATTTTGGGCTCACCTGAAACATTTGGAAGTACAAAAGAACTTCACCGAAGAAGCGTTGTTCTAATGGAAAAACGAGGGTAAAAAAATTAAATCTCCTTATAAAAACCCACTTACTTAAAAAACAGGGCTTACGTTTTTTAAGCGTTTTATCTCTGCTTTCTCCTCTTGTTCCTTCCGTCGTTTCTTCTCCTGGAGAATTTCATCTAAAGTTTTCACTTTCCAAGAGTCCTTTTCATCACCCATTTGAGTTAAAACACTGCAAAAAGAAAAAGAATTCAAACTGCGTCAGGACACAGCGCCACAGTTTGATGCTATGCTGTCTCCAAACACTTCGGCCGCGTCACTTCTGAGCGCTTCAGTACAAAGCGTCGTTACGAGCGATGGGCTCTGAAAATTGACCGCTTGGACTCAAGTCTCTTTCCTGTCATTCCCGTCCGTCCGACCTAGGCCAAGGCACTTCGGCTCAGGTACCACTCCGTAACCGCCAAGACCACCACCTGATGGCAGCATCGTCTGGGGATAAAGTGAGACCATGCGGGTAGAGCTCGGAGCTCAGCACCTGGCACTCCCCTAGTACTGTTTTCTGCCATCAGCGGGATTCACTATAAGTACCACTTGGGCTGCGTGAGCCCCTCGCCCGCCTGACAGCTGCGGCCGCATCGCAGGACACGAGGGCCGGCGGTGGGGGGCGCTCTGTGGGCGCTCCCGCAGAGCGGGCCGCACTTTCCCGGTCTCTGGGTTCAGTCGCGCTAACCGGGGTTCGGCCCCGCAAGGGGACTTGGGGAGTGTCTGGGCTCGCCGCCCCCTCAACTCAACCCCGAGTTCCGCGCGGGGCGAGATGGGACGCGGAAGCGGGGAGTGTCGCCCGGCCCGCGCGCGAGGCCCGCCGGGATCCGAGAGCTCGGGTGAGCCGGCCGCGCCCCCCGGCCGCCCGCCCCGCCGCCGCCGCCGCCCCCGCTTACCCCTGCGCCGCCGCCGCCGCCGGTCTCGGAGCCTGAGGAGAAACAGCGCCCGGCGCGCGCAAGGAGTGTCGTCACTTCCTGCGTCGGCGCGGGATGATGACGAAACAGGGCAGCCCGCGGCCGCCGCCTGTTCCGGACTGGAGCGGAGCGCTTGGCGCGCACCTTGCGTCACCACCCGGATCGACGCTTACGGGTGACGACATCCGGCGCGCCGGGTTGGGGCGAATCCTGGTGGGGAGCCCCGCCCCGCCCCCCGCCCCCCGCCCGCCTCCCCTGCCGCCGCCGCCCTCGTCCCTCGGAGCCTGAGGACGTCGGGGACCCCCGGGGCCGGTCCCGCGCCGCCGCCCTCCAGTCCCCGCCTCGGGCTTCTCCCCGGTTGCTGGCCTGTGGCCCAGGGGAGCCCTGCGCCGAGAAAGGACCCCAGTGATGCTGCGGTTGACTCAGTTTTCCGAAAAGGAAAAGAAAGTCTTGTCCCCGCAGCCACGCATCTGGCTGAAGCTTCTGCAAAGCCGGGCAGGGCGCGTTCACAGGCGGTTCCTCAGGCTTGGCGCTTCCTCACATTTGCCTGCAAAGGTTTTAAAGACCCGAGCTCCCAAGGTTCCGCCTCAAACATGCTGAGGGTCGTGGAATGAGGAAGGCCTCTTCCCTAGCTCAGGTTTTCTGGGACCTTTGTGGTTTTAAGTGATCACAGAAAATTGGTAATCCAACAATCTGAATCTCTGAAAAGAGAATGGAAGATAAACGTTCACTCACATCTGCTGGACCTGAAATGGGAAATGTGTGGGCCCAACGGGCGTCCTTCAAAATCCAACGAGCCCTACCTACCCTCCATTCCTGGGCTCTCAGATGTCCGTCCTGTAACAGATAAAGGGATACACACTTTACCGGGTGTGTTTGCACTAACAAAGTCCTAGGTCATGCCCCATCTAACAGCTCAGGCTGGCTTGTTTCAGCCCACTTTGTCAGTCAGAAACAGACCCACCGCCCTTCTCGGACCCTAAACTTACCTCACAACCACTCAGAGCCTTGTGCACAAGTTGATCAGGGACCTTGTAACCCAGCCTTATAAAACACTCCAACAGCTGGCCCGCAGCGTTCACACAGGTACCTCTCGCCCATGTGGCCTACTGTTTTCTGTGGCAGTGTAACCCAATAAACACTATTCTCATTCTTCATCTTTGCTAAATTCTTTAACCACCCAAGTGCCTCTAGCCCACCTTGTCTCTCAACAAAATGTAGAATGTGACAATAATCAGGGCACAAAAAGGGTGCATGGAATTGGAATTTTTTTTCTCCCCCTGGAAGGAAACGTTTATCCAAGCTCTTGTTTTACTTCCTGAGTTCTTGGTGACGGGAAAAAAACTTTCATTTTTTTTTTTTTTAAACTCCATGCTGAAAATGGGTGAAGGCAGTAAGCAACCACCTTGTAGGGGAGAGGGTATGGCTTAAGTAATACGGCGTGTGCTTAGCATGCATGAGGTCCTGGGTTCAATCCTGAGTACCTCCTCTAAGAATAAATAAGTAAACCTAATTGTCTCCTTTGACCAAAAAAAACAAAAACAAAAAAAAAACCCCACGTTGGTTCATTTTAGTAACGCAGATACTTAAGAATTAAACAAGGAAGAAAACAAAGAAGTACACATTTAACATTTATTTTACTTTTGTGGAACAAGAGTCTTAGATAGTTGCTACTATGGTGGCCTATTAGACAAAAATACGAGGCGGCGTTCACAGGATTAACTGCACAGCATCAGTGTATTACCACAGAAGTGACAGTGCCTCGCTAAGTTAACAACCACCTTCTAGAAAGAATTGGGTTAATCACATAAATACTGAAATAGGTGAAACACAGAACACTACAAACACTTAGTACAATGTGATTTTTAGTTCTCCACAGGCTCACGTGGTATGAAGCAAATATAATCCAGTTATGCAGACAATTACTGACGTAATTTTCAAGTCTTTCAGTGTGGGAAAGTCACCCTGACTGTGGCCCTCCTCAACGCAGTGCCCTCCACCCCGGCAGGTTCAGACTCTGCTCACACACCTGTGGTCGAGAAAGGGCGCATCAGCTGAACGTGTTTCCCTCCAATGAAAACTGAAAAACAACAACTCTGCCAATTAGAACAGCTTCCAGCTCAGTCTGGATATCTAGGCATGGATCCAACAGCCAGCCAACTCAGAACCAGAGCTCTCAGGAGAACCAGGAGAAATACTTCAGGGACAGCAAACGTGAAGGTTTTATACTCTGAGCTGCAGGGTGAGGAGCCACCAACGGTCAGCACAGCCTCACAACTCTGCTCTTGGCTCCTCAGCTGGGACAGAGAAACAGGCAGATGCATCAGGGGAGCTGGGACATCAGTTATAAACCCAGAAAACAAAGTGGCCCCAACCAGGACAGACATGTATTTTGGAAAAGAGCAGAGCCCTCAGTGCAAACGCTCGAAGGCAGAGAGGAGAGGGTTTCTATCTGCAATGACATCCTTGTTTAATTTTTCAACCCAGGGAAAAGGGAAAACATGTTCATGCCTCAGGAAGCACCTCACTGGGACAGACAGAAGACGTGGTGCATGGCTGTGACCCCCACTGGACCGGCTGTAAGTGCCCACCCACAGGACAGGACCACAACAGGAAGCAAGCCCACTGGTTTCGGGAAAAGTACTTCAAGTGCAGGCTGCAAGCATGGCTTCGCTTGGCCAATCTTCTCTGTGCACGCCTTCACTGTTTGAATCACCATGGGGCTCCCCCCCACCCCCTGCAAATTAAAGACACATTTTGGATTGTGCAAGTCTTCCCAGCTTTCCAAGGCATATTATTCTAATGTTGATACACAGGAAATTATGACTATGGGGATTTAAAAAAATAAAGCTTTCTATGCCACTCAGTAGCGGACATTCCCCTGAAAGTCGGAGATTTCAACATCTTAAGTATTGATGTAAGTGAGCAGATACCAGACAGGAAGGCTGGTTCAAGTGTTTGTCCACAGAGGCACCAACAGTCACCACGGACACAGGAGGAACTGACCTGACATAACACACACCTAGTTGGCTGGAACACGCATGTCTGTAACAGTTCAAGGAAAAGGACACATAAAACTGGGACAAAGTTATTTAAAAACCATGTCGTGTCTGTACAGTCTTTACACGAGTGGCCAGGCCGGGCTGCGGGTTCTGACTCGGAGCAGGGCGTCCTGGAAATGCCCACCACGTGGACTGAGGGGTGGAGACAGTGGACGGAATGCGCCTACAGCCCTGCTCTGTCGCCCTCCCACCCAGGATGAGGAAAAGTGTCAAAAGCAGTTGTGTGAGAAACTGCCTCATTTGCTAATAATTTGGAGAAATCTTTGTTTCTGGTCTAAAAATTTAGAAAATCAAAACAGACTGAAAGCCACTTGTGAAAGCAGGTCCACAGGAGGTGCAGAGCTGGGCCCCCATTGTGCTCAGACAGGTGGCCGTGCCTCTGAGCCCACCCGGATGAGTGTGCGGCAGGCGACCGCAGACCTGTCCCCCTGCTCCCAGCACACAGGCTGCAGCTGGCGTGGCGGACACATTCTGATGGCGCAGGCAGGCAGGAGCCCCGTGGAAGTGGTGCTTTTACCCTGGTCCTCATGATCAGTGCCCCAGCCCACCAGCCCAGGCACCTTCGAAGGATCCTCTTCAGTTTTGCTTTTTGAAGCAGGAAGAGAGGAAAGGGAACAGACTGGGAAAGTCACACGACACACACCTGCACGGCGAGGCTGAGCTCGTCCTGCAGGTGGTCACACACCCGCCGGCCCTCTGGCCCAGGTCAGCGTCGTAAGAAGGTGGTTTGTAGTTTAAAAGGCTTCATTTAAATTCATCATCAGGACAGACTTCTTACAGAAGGCAGGACTTAATGAGACGTAATTATTGCTCTTTGTTTCTAAGAGATTAATCTCCAGGAGGAGCTGTTTTATATTTTCCAATTGAGAAGCCAACTGGAAAACCAGAGACCCGCTGACGGGAGCCAGGGCCTGGGCAGCAGGGAGTCGGTGGGTCTAGGGAAAAACTGGTGCCTTACGCTCCTTGTCTCCCCGAACCTGCCCCTGTCCCCAAGGCAGGTCCGAGACAGCAGGCAGCAGCCCGACCCCCGAGCCAGACTGCATCAGGCCAGCCCTGGGGCTCCGGCTCTGAAGCAAGCGAAGACGCGAGGAGCCTCAGACCGACACGGGGCTCGCCTGGCGGGGCCGGGGGTTCGGAGCGTGGCCACCCGCTCACGCAACGCACCTGGGCGCTCCCTGTGCCTGCGTCTCCTTCGTCAGAAACCATGCCGCCACCTGAGAGGCGGCCTAACGAGCCCTGCGAGCGCCCCGGCATGTCCCGCTCCCCTCTCATGGGGAAAACCGCGCACCCTCGGTGAGGGGACGCAGGCAAGGCTCCTGGCAGCTGAGTGGAGAAAGGTGCTCCCCAGAACCCTCCGAACACCTGCTGCACAGTCCAGACCAACAAAGGGGATGCCGGCATCTCCCCACCCCCAACTAAACACCGCAGGCCGGAAGTCTCACGGGGGTCTCTGGCCCGCACCCCAGCCACAGGTGCGGGGAGGACCCTCGGGAGGCGGGGCTTCAGTGCAGCACAGACCCCCAAAGGGGCAGGGCACCCTCCCCTTGCCTGAGCGACCTTCCCCAAGTGGTCCTGCTGTGGGCAGCTCTGCCTTGGGAGGGAGGGTGGGGAGGCAAGGGCCCAATTCCCCTGCGCAGGAGCGGGACCCCGGTTTCCACACCCCATCTGCCCCTCCACTGCCTGGCTGCTATGGCCTCTGTGGCCAGGCAGTGGGTGTCTCAGCCTTCAGTCCTGGCACAGTGGACCCCTGAGGCTGGCGGGAGAAAGTTTCACACAGCGTGGCAATGGCTCAGTGGCAGTGGTGGTCTCGGCCCTAGAAGGCTGGCATCTGGACCCCAAGGCCAGTTCTGACCAAAAACCCAAGACAAGAACAGGGAAGGCTGCACACCCCTGCCCCCCCCCCAGGACCCATGGAGCCTGGGGTCCCCACAGCAGCCTCCTGAGAGGAGGGGCGCCGTGGCACGTGGGGCCTGGAGCTCAGGGGTGTGGCCTGGGGTCCTGGGGGAGCAGCGGCTCGGCGTCGTCCCCGGGGGCCTGGGTGGCGGCCGCCGCCAGACTCTGCATGGCCTCCCGCTGCTGCTGCTTGGCCTTGTTGTAGAGCAGGACACCGGCCGTCACCAGCACCGTGCCCACTGCTGACAGGCTGGTGACTCTGTTGCCAAACACGATGACGCTGAGCCAGATGGACAGGGCATGCTTGACGGTGCTAGCAACGCTGCGGGAGAGGAGGGCGTGTGGGTGGCGGGCACCCCATCCCCACGCCCGGACTGTGCTCAGGGCGGACGCTGGCCAGAGGAGCAGGGAAACAGTGAAGGGCCCGCGCCCTCTTCAGGGGCTCATTTCACCTTACGTGGCTTCATGATTATTTTGACTGAAACAGTTTTCCATAAAATACAGACATTATGACCTTTTACCCCTAAAAGCTCCAGCCTGGTCTCTACAGAAAGAGGAAGATCCCCCCACTGTCCTGGAGGAAAGCAGACCCCGTAGGGGACCGTGTTGAGTGGAAACAGGCTGTCCAGTCCCTGTGGGGACTGTGAGAAGATGAAGGGAGACCCAGAGCCCCCGGCTCTTCCTGGGATCACAATAAACTTGGGTTTTCTCATCTCCTGCCTCTTCCCAACTTCCTACAATGAGTAATTACTGCTCTTACAATGTGGATAAAACCCCAAAAAAGCTATTTTCTTTAAAAAGAATTGGTTTTCTGTTTTCTGTATTTTTTTGCACTGTCACTAACAATCACTGAAGAACAAAGTTTCAGGCACATGTGGAACTAATTCCGGGCCTCACACTGACATGGGGAGCCCGGCAGTGCCCACTGTGGGCTTCCAGTGCCCTTGGCAATCAGGCTGCTCGGGCTCCAGACACGGGATGGCGGGGGCCAGGCGGATGGCATTGGCTCCGTGGAGGGAGGGGCACCGGCTGCCTGGGGACTGAGGCCGGCTTGATGCCTCCTCCCTGCTGCCTTCAGCTTGGGATGGTTCTGAAGCTGAAGGACAAAGGCCTGCTGACCCACGGCGGGGCCTGCTGGCCACGTCTCCTCGCTCCTCCCTATTTGTCACCAAAAGCGCCCCAGTCGTGCGATCACGCTTCGTTAAATCCGTCCCGCTGCAGAAGGGGGAAGGCACTAAGGAGGCCTTCAGCTCACCTCTCCGTTTCAGAGCCAGGCTGTCCAATGGGGAGCCGATGGCCACATGCGGCTGCTCTAGTCTGGGCCGATGACAGTCATACAGGAGTAAGTCAGGCACCTCATCTCAGGTGCTCAGCAGCCACATGTGTCCTGTCCTGGACACCTGTCACGCTGGGTGACTCCACTGACAGTGTTATTCCGCACGGAAACACACTGGAACCTCCCCCAACAGCCCACCGTGTACAGAGCCCGCACTCCACTGTACTTCAAGTGGCACCGACACAGGACGCCGTGGTAATTACAACGCGTGACCACAGCAGTCAGTACGTCTGTGATTCTGC
Source organism: Camelus bactrianus (assembly GCF_048773025.1). Classification (NCBI taxonomy): domain Eukaryota; kingdom Metazoa; phylum Chordata; class Mammalia; order Artiodactyla; family Camelidae; genus Camelus; species Camelus bactrianus. Next base: position 79,065,310 of record NC_133551.1, on the reverse strand, counting down.
AACCACAAATACCTTCCATGCAAATGTCTAGATTTCAAGGTGCCCCCTGCAAACAACCTGGACACAGCTGAGCCCCGGAGAGCTGCCGTCCTCACCTGAAGGTCACGGGGGAGATCCTCCCCATGAGGGCGTACGCGGTGACACTCTGCAGGTGGAAGAGGAGGCCATCTGTCAGCAGCAGCAGCGCCACGTCCTGGTTGTAAGTGAAGCTCTTCCCACTCCTCCCGACCACGGGCAGGTCCTGGCACAGCGACAGAGACACTTGTGCCACCTCCTCAACCCACCGCCCCGAGCCCCACGCCACGCGCGTCCAGGGTGCCTGCAGCCCCCGGCAGCAGTTATCAGCACCCTAAACCTGCAGACACGCGGACAGTAAGCACGTGATGATGGCCAGCTGTCGTCAGGGAGACGCCAGCAAAGCTACACTGAGGTTCCACCCACACCCATGGGAGGGGCTCCTGCCCAGAAAAAACAGCGACCTAGGAAGTGAGCAGCACGGCGAGGAGGCGGAGAAGGCAGGACCTCGTGCACTGCTGGTGCGGTGAACGCCACAGCTGCGGTCGCTCCTCAAAGAATTGCACAATTGCCGTGAGATCCAGCAGCCCAACTTGAGGGTAAAGGGGGAAGAAATGAAAACAGGGCCTTGAAAAAATACTTGTACAGCAGCCCCGGAGGGAGCAACCCAGCTGTCCATCCACAGGTGGCAGATGAACAAAATGCGCTCCATTCACACAATGGAGCATTGCTCAGCCCTAAAAAGGAAGGAGATTCTGAACGGCTACCACATGGATGAACCTTGAGGACACTGCGCTCAGTGAAATAAGCCGTCACAACAGGCCACTGTGTGGCCCCACTTCTGTGAGGTCCCCGGAGGAGTCAAAATCCTACAAACAGCAAGTAGGGGGAGGGGGCCCGAGGATGGGGGGGTGAGGAACTCAGAACACACCTCCCCCAGACATGCCACTTTGCCATAAGGACTATTTTGAGCTAAAGGCACTTAGAAAACAGCAGGAGCAGGAAGAGGCCCTTCTCCTTCCCAGGAGCAGGTCCCCTACGGAGACGCCCTCCCTGAACCAGGTGGAGGCGGGACTCAGGCGACCTTGCTACCATCCCCCGTCATCCTTCAGCCACCCTGTGTCGCAGTCACTTGCCCACTAACGCCTTGGTTCTGCCACTCACTTGGAACTCCACTTCCTCCCTTGTCATGTAAAGCTTGTATGAAATAACTCCATGTGCTTATAACCTGTTAGGTCAGTTTAATTCTGAGGCCCAGCCAGAGAGTCTAGGAGCAGAGAGGTAAGTCTGGAGGAGCTGGTGTTTCTTAGGGAGAGTTTGGGTTTGAGATGATGACAGTGTTGTGGTGATGGCTACACAACGTGAACATAATTGATGTGCATTTAAAAAAAGTTAGAGTGGACAATATTGTATACTTTCTATCACAATAAAAAGGATTTCGGACGTATGTATTCTTTCAAACAACCATTCCAGGAATGTAACCCAGAGAAACACCCTCTCCTGCTAAAGACATGACAGTGACAGTGACTACCAGGTGGCCACGCCTGTGGACGGGCAGGGATGGATCAGGATGGAGCCTCACATGGGCAGGGCCGTAGGACAGGACAACCCAGGTCTGCACAGACACGGGCCTGTGCTTTCATAAGACGGTGGACTCACACTACACTTGTGAGGGCGTGCGTGTGTCTGTGGCCCCCAGACTCGTTGGGAAGCAGCCGCTGGGAGGGGCCGGGGACAGGCTTCCCTGGTTCCACATACTTCTGCCCTGTTAACTGCTCTGCAGTGGGCACATGATATTTTTAAATAATACTAGTAACCAAATATAAGCAAGCCTAAAAATCCCCACACAAAAACTCCAGGGCACCCTGTGCCTAGCTCAGCCCCTATGGGCGCCCTGCTGCACTCCGTGTGGTCTCCTGCTCCCAGAGGCCTCGCTGCCTCTGTACAGAGCTCAGCAGAGCCCGACCACAATGGGGACTGGCGCCCCAGGGCCTGGGCCGTCTGCTCCAGAAGCACTGAGGACGCACCCCAGACTCACCATGAAGAAGACCCAAGCAGGGACCAGCATGGCCACGGCTGCCGCACTGGTGTAGAACTGCAGCTCCGCGGCCCTGTGGGGTGTCAGGGTGGGAGGACAGCGCCTGAGCCTCTCCGTGGGGGGGCCGGCCCAACCCACCCCCAGCACGGGGTCCGCATGGGCAAGTGGGGCATGTAGGGTTTTCCTCCAGGCACCCAAGCCACAGGGGAGGGGGTCGGGGGCCCGGGACACCCTAGTGTCCATCGGGCAGAGTCCGCACTTGGTGGCGATACTTACGACAACCTGTATTTGTCCCCGCTGAGGAGCTTTTTGGAAAAAACATTTTGCAAACTAGAATAAAGAAAAGAAGAAGTTATGAGAAGTTCATATGGCACCTCACAGGGATGGGGTGCTGTGTCCTTCCTCGGCAGCCACACAGCAGCACCCGGGGCCAGGCTGGGTGTCTCTGAGCATCACCTGAGGGGCACCACACCCACCACCAGGGGCTGAGGACGCGCCTGGGGTCATCCTGCTCTGCACAGACGCCCTCTTGGAGCCAAGGGCTCCCTTGAACCCCAGCGGCCACAGGACCCGATGTGTGGGCCCAGGAAGACCCTGGGAAGAAACAGGGATAGAACTCCTAGCAAGAAGGCCGCAGCGGCCAGTGAGAAAACAGCTGGTGCCCAGCTCACCAGGGGCCAGAGGGCGGCACTTGGACTAATGACACCACAGGAGCCTGGGTGCAGGAGGCTGTTTTGTGTTCGTGCAAAAGCTCAGTCGAGTACAAGGTCTGACGGAAGCTCTTGCAACAGGACTGAAACCAGGGCAACGAGCCTGCCGGGGCACTGCAGGCCCGCCCTTCTTCTTCTAGGAATTATGCCGCAGCGGTCAGAGGCTCAGAGGGGGACTGCGTGCAGACATTCCCTGAGGACTGAAGTGAAGAGACCACAGGGTCTGAGCGTCTGCAACGGGGACGGAGAGGCCTCCCCTCCCGGCCGGCAGGGGTGGTGGGTAGAGGCTGGCATGGGGCTAACAGGCGAGATGTCAACTATGATGTGAGCTGTGTTTCCGGGAGCTACAAACACGGAGAGGAAGGCTGGAGGAAACACAGCAAAGTGTTAGAGGCAGTTACAGAGCACCTGTAACTCCCATTTTGCTGTGGCATTCAGAGCCTCCAGGAGGGGCTGTGCTGCTCGGGGAGCAGCAGGGGTAAAGTCTCGGACAAACTCCCGGAAGCCATGTTGCTGCTGCTTCCTCAATTTTCAGGAGTTGGGGCTGGACAGGGGTGGTTCAGGAGGAGCAGGCTGTGCTGAGGCGTCAACTTGGGCGTCCCTCAACAGCTCAGCCCCGTCCCAGACCCAGCAAAGCCACCTTCGGAGTGTGGTGTCCGTCCCTCTCCTGGCAGACGGGCCACCGGGCCAGCAGAGGGGGCACAGAACCCCGGCCTGCCCCCTGTGCCCGCCACTTGTGCACACAGGCGGGGCTGCGGTCACCCTCCTCCGGCATCTCAGCATCCTAGCTCACGTACCCCTAGAGCCTGCATGTCCTCACACTGCCTCGTTCCCCGAGGAGAGTGATCTCACTGCTCTGCTGCCAAGAAGGAGGCATTCAGTCCCATTCCCCCCAACCGCGGGAGCACGCTGAGCGGGTTCGCACCAACACCCACAGGGGGCGCGGGCTCCCAGGACTCACCAGTCCATGATGTTGGTGGACAGGGCGGCCGAAAACCCCAGGACATTGAAGCTTATCTCGGTGGCCGTGCAGAGTGCCAGCCCGCCCATGACAGGAATGAGGGACAGGTTGACCAGCAGCCCTGCGGAGGGAGCAGACGGGATGTGCTGGAATGGCCCACCCAGCGGGGCCGGCGTCCCTCCCCTCAGGAAAGCTGTGCACATTCAATTTCGTTCAAGATCAAACACCCAACGGATTCTTCTCGTTGGAGGGACAACACAGCAAGACAAAGTCCACGTCTGCAAATATCTCCTGTCACCCTCCCCAAAGCCAGGTGCCCGCGAGGCTCTGTGGGGCCTGGGCGGGACCCAGCCCCGTCCTGCTCCTACACAGCACCTTGGCCAGATCCGCACTTGCAAAACAAGGAGGTGAAGGGTGGCGTCGGGGCAACGCCGCTGAGAAGGGAGGGTGGGGACCCCCCCACCCTCAGTGCACCCACCCCTCCTGCCTTCATTCTGAAATCTGACCAACAGCCGTGACAGGAACGGTGTAAAGTCCATTCAACGCAGCAGAAAACCATTCACTTTGGAAATAGGGCACGAGCCTCCTCTGGCACCTCGACCTCGATTTCAGGCACAGTAGTTCCTCTATCTTGAAATCAGAGTGGACGAGGGGAGGAGCCTCCATGTTTAGCAGAAAGGAGCAGGAGCACAGCCCTCAGACGATCGGGGAGCTCACGAGGCCGCGCTGGCCGCCCCCTCCCCCCACCAGGACAGGGCTGTCCACACAACAGACACAGGCCCACGCGGTCCCGAGGCCGAGCCTTCAACCAAGGCAGGCGCCCTTCCGAGATCTCCTGGGGGGTCTCTGCCGGATGGCGGCCCGGCCACGGGAGCCAGAGTACAGCTCCACCCTGCAGGAAGGGCCTGCTGTCCCCGCCAGGAGCCTGTCTTGGGGTGGCACTGGCAGATTCAGGGTCTTGGGTGAAGCCCAGGCCCGGCAAGGCCGCTCTGCCCAGACTCCGGCCGCTGCTCCATGAGAGAAACACCGCTGTGCGGCGGGGGAGCGTGGGGCCTCCTCTGGGAGCCCAGCTTTGAAACCTTGGCCTCTCGGGTCCTGGTACCTCAGTCACTCCCCAATGCCTCCCCGACAGGTTTCTCTTTGCTAAATTCTATCAAGGTTTTTCTAATTGTTCTCAGCAAGAGAGCTGGTTTCCTGCAAGCTGGAACCCAAGCCATGAGGTTTTTAAGTCACTGGAAATAAGTCCTTCTCGTGTGGTTAAGCTTGACCTGCAGTCAGGCTTGCCAGTTTGTGGCGTGCACAATTTTCAGGACTTGGTTTTATGCTTCAATTTGTCTTTGTTTTACCACCACCTAAACTTTTGTGCGGCTCCAAAGTCATGTCTGCGAGAAGCCCAGCTGTGCCCCGTTCCCTCTGTTTTCTGCTCCCTGAGGTGGGGGCTGCCCTGTTCTAACATCTGGTCATTTCTCAGTTGAAGCAAACAGGCCAAGCCAGCAGGCTGCGTGCCCAATCCTGCACTGCACCCGTTTACAGCACAACGCAGGGTGGGCCGCTTTGTATGAGGCTGGCAGGAAGGACAGGGACGTGGGCTTCGCTGGAAAGGCCCGCTGCCCCAGGCTGGAGATTTCTCATTCACCCTGTGTGCTGAGCCTGGGCGGGGCGGGGGCCACAGGAGCACAGCTGAGAGCAGGAAGGGGCTGAGGGGGGCTGGGGAGTTGGGGCTGGGCGCCCTCGTCGTCGGACGCCACCTCGCTTGGCTGCCCTCCTGGGAAGGATGGTCGCCCCTGCTGGTCACTTCCCCACCCGGCCCCTACCGCCTCCCCTGACCTCCAGACTGAGGACGACCAGGAGAAGGGGATGGCGGGGCAGCGGGAAGCTGGGCTCCAGGGCATCGCCGTGGAGCCGGGCAGGGAGGGCTGCTCACCGGTGTATTCCCCCAAGATCATCCGCGACATGATCACGGTGAAGATGGGAGCTGAGCTCTTCACCGTCTCCGCAAATGACACCGCCACGTTCTTCAAGCTGACCAGGCCCAAGACCACTGTGGCAAACCTGAAGGTATCACAGGATGGTCTGCGTGTTTGCAGCTACGGGACAGACTCTCCAGGAGTCAGCCTGGTGGGTGGGCACGTCCGACCCCTGCCCTCCTCCCGCCAGCTCAGGGGACACACGCCCGGGGTCACCTATCACGTCCGCTGGCCGGCTGCCCACTCAGTGATGGGAAAGACATTTCTTATGTAAAAAACTTAGACATGCAACCAAAGACGTCAGCTTCGTACCTCATCAGACCCACAAAGAGCATGATCATGATGAAGTTGGGTGGGTAAGAGAGCCGGGTTTTGTGCTGATACAAGCAGCAGGGAACGAATATCTTAACGCAGCCGATTAGTGTGGTCGAGAGCATCTGCACGGCCCCTGGGGAGAGACGAGGTGCCGGTGAGCAGAGCCTCGCCCCCACCCGGCCCCCCCGCAAGGACACGGGGCCTCCCTGGGCCTCCCCGGTTACCGAGCATGCTGGGCTCCCCTTCCAGCAGCGACAGGATGTACTTGTTGAGGAACAGGGTGCAGAAGCTGAAGAAGAACCAGAGCGTGAGGTAGAGCAGGGCCCGGGCGCCCCACACGCCCAGGTCCGACTCGATGACAGTGGTCTCCGTGACGGTGACCGTGAGCACCTGCTCGTCGGGGCCGCCAGTGCTCTGGCCGAATGCAATCTTCTCGTTCCGGTGGCCGAACACGGAGCCCCAGGCCAGAAGTGGCCGCCCCACTGGCTTCTCCCCAGGGCCCAGGGCCGGCTCCCCCGGCGCAGTGGGTTTCACTGGCACCGACATGAGGCTGCAGCCAACAGCGTTGTCTCAGGGACGGCGGGCGGCTCTGGGTGGGCACGGGCTGAAGCGGGAAGAAAGGATGGGCGTTGTGTCTAGCAGCATCTTAATGTCCTCAAAGCTTTAATCACCCACTTAACGAAACTATGAATCACAAATACGGAATTTTGGCCTCATTCTCAGGCCCGTGGGTCAGTCCGCTGCCCTAAAGGAGCAGGTAGGCTGGATTCTCTGACTTCTCTGCCACCAAGTTCTTAAGACCCAAGCCCCCTCTGCCTCTTTTTCTCCCACACACCTGAGCCTCTTGCAGATCCCACCAACTATTTCTAAAGTATCCGAGGGCCCTCTCCTCCCACGGCTGCTCAGCTCAGCCAAGGCCTGGGGTCTGTGCCCCCGATCCCCAAAGCTGTCACAGGTGCTGTGTACCGTCCCGTCCACCTGGGACCAGCCAGAGTCCCTCCCCACATGGGTTCGTCCTGACACTTCACATGCTCAGCTCTCCCACCCCTCATCCGACCTCTTAAGCTCTCATTCAGCATTTCGGGTTGTCCTCCACAGGAGGACTGACCTGCCCCATCAGAGACTCGGGGTTTCTGTCCTTCGTCAGGTCTTGAATTCCGATCACTGTGTCTTTCCTGCTCTATCTGGTACCACTGCAAACTAGCCTGTTTCTCTCCAATCCCTTCCTTCCATCTTCTGTCTCAGTCTCTGACAGTTCACCCCCCAGGACCTGACACTGCAGTCCTGCAGTCGTGGTCCTCCTGGAGGGCTAGCTGACTCTGCTCCCACACAGACCCTGAGCCGAGGGTCCTTCCTGGAGTGGAGGCATGGGGCTGCTTCTGCCAGGTTCCCCGGGGGTGTCATCGGCTCAGCAACAACTTTCCAGACAAACCCACGCCTGCCTGGTGATCAGGCCTGCGGCTACGACTTCTCAAGTGAGACCCGCCCCACCCAAGATCACAAGCTCCGTCAGACCCAGTCTCTCCCTTGTGCAGCTGGGCCAGCACAGCAAGTTCTCTTTGAGCAGCAAGTCTGACAACACCCAGAGATGCTGGACAGACTTAGACCTGGAGGAACTCAGACACTGCCGGTGGGGCGCAGACCGGGACAGCACTTCGGGAAATCATCTGGTTCGATCTTGGCACAGAAACCTCTGCACACCCCACAGACCAGCAGCTCCGACCTCGAACTCCCCCCAGAAGTCCTGCATGAGACGTGCACACAGACATCGAGACAGGCCTGCTCGTCGTGACAGCTGGGAAACACCCTCAGCGACCGCAAGAGAAGGAACAGAAATCCTGGGCTTTTCACAGCATGCGAAGTGGGCCAGCAGCGAGAACGAGGTGCAGGGCAGCACACAGCTGAGTGACGGCCGGGTCCTCTCCACACGATGACAGGCAACCCCACGACACAACACTTACCACTGGGCAAGAGCTGGGGTTGAAATCCTGAGCTGAAGGCCGCCCCCGGGAGTGGTGAAGACCCTCAGAGGTGGTGTGGGGCGTCACATGTGAAGGCCGGGAGGGGCTGGGGGTCAGGCAGTCCCAGCCGGGCAGGTCCTCTGCACCCAGTCCCGCCGGGGTCACAGCTGCCCCCTGACTCCAGCTCCTGTGTTTCCACCGCCTGGTCCCCTTCGCCCCCGTAATTCAGGTTGCTCTCTGGAGAGGCAGTTCCTGTTCTGTAAAAGACCAAAGGTCAGCGGGCCTGGTCTGACAACAAAAAACCGATCTGAAGAGCTAACAGCCAACCTCCCCCAAGTCTGCCTGGAAACGGGGTGGGATGAACCTGGGCGAGCCCTGTGACCCCCAGGTCACTGGCGACAAAGGCTTGAGTGGCCTCCCTCACCGATTACAGCACACACAGCAAGAACTGCTAAGCAGCCTTTCCCGCCCAGCAGGGAGCAGGTGGCTCAGGAGGCCAGGGTTGGCCCCCAACTTTTCTCCTGACCAGAGCTGTCCTCAGAAGAGGGTGCACGTGTAGGACTGAAGGGAAACCAGGTCAGAGACACGTTACAAGAGACACACCTCTGACGTCTTTACCACGTGCAGGTGCCGCACCATGTGCCACGGCCTGACCTGGCCCAGCCGCCACCAGCCCCGCAGCAAGGGCTTGGGACCAGCTGGGAGCAGGCCTGGTTCTGAAATGAGGGCTGCCGGGACCAACGTGGCATATTTGCCACTGAAGTAAAGTTTGGGGGCAAGTCAGTGAAAATAAAGATGCCAACTTCTCCCCATCCAGCCGCGCAGACTCCTGAATTCCAGGGCCCATCAGCCTGAGGCTGAGAGTCCCTGCTCTAAAACATGCAACCCACGATGTTCTCAAATGCCCGGTGAGGTGCAGACAGTCGGTACTTTCAGGTAAAATGCACTGGATGTCTACAGGTTCCACACGTTGCAATTCAGAAGTGGCCCCTCTGGGATTTATCCTAAAGAAACGATTTGACAAAGGCCCACACTTGTACATACAAGGATGTTCAAAAGCTCGGTTTTTAAGACTGAGAAACTGACACTAGCCAAGTGTCCAAAAGGCATTTGTGATAAACTCTGTCACATAATGGGACAGTGGGTCACAATTAAGAGAATACACAGTGGCCCTACAAGTCTTGATAGAAAATACATTTGCCGTAGACTAAGTGAGAGCAGGATGACAAGGCCTCCGCACGACGTGTTCTGGTTTAAAAAGTACAAGCAGTTCGGAACACAGGCCAAGTTACGGACGTGTTCAGCTCGGGGACGCAGAGACTCGGGCCATTCTAATTTGGCTTCTCTCCATTTTTTAATTTGTCTGTATTGAAAATGGATTTCTTTAATGTAAAAACTGTCCTATTTTCTCTCCTAATGTCCCTTTTCATGGTGTCTAATACTGTTTCATTCTGCTTTAAAACGTTACTTGCAAGTTTAAAGATTTGTGATAAAGTACATCGCACTAAAAACACACACATGAAACCACTTTAAGCCAATGAACAAAGAATCAGCCTCTAAATAGAGGCTACTTCTTTCTTTGACAGCAGCGGGGGGTGAGCAAGGTTTTCAAAGGCTTTAGAGCCTGAGCCCACAAGAGGAAACTGCCCCGACGGTCACAGGCCCCATAAAACCTGTCAAAGAAAAGTCACCCGAGGACTAGCATGAAGTGGTAGCTCTGGGCCTGCCTGAGAGTTTCCCAACCCAATTTACAAAATAGCAATCCGCTAGAACCAGCGGCTGGCAGGATGTCAGCCATTACATAAAATTTCCAGTTTTATAAAATTCTGGGCAGAAAAACACCAACTGCAATGAATCTGCAGGCGACCGGAGCACACGGAGCATCTTTACCTGGTTCCTTCCGGGACAGCTGCACCTGCCGAAACGGAGCCGTGCCCACCTCGGGGGCAGAACCCCCGAGGCCGTGTCCCTCGCCCCGCGACCCCGCGAGGCCTCTGATCCTGCACCGCAGCCCAGGCGCCGCGGCCCCGCCCATCCCGGGGACCCCAGCCTCCGCCCCCGCCCCACCTGTGTCCCGCCCGCCCCGCCGCAGGAGCCGGGCGGACCCAGGGCGGGAGCGCAGCGCCAACCCGAGGCCTGGGGTCCGAGCGGAAGAGCGCCCCGCGGCCGCGCCGTCGGGCCTGCGAGGCGGGGCCCGGGGACGCCATGTGGTGGACACATCACAGGAAAGGGCCGGGGCGTGACAGGCAGCAAGGGACCGTCCTACCCGGAGGCCGCGGGGCCTCCGGAAGAACGGCCTAGGACGACAGGGCCGCGCGCGAGCCGAGGCCCTGCGGTGGCCGGCCGGCAGAGGGGTCCGCGAGCCGGGGATGGGTGGGAGGAGGCTGGGGGCCGACGGGCTTCGGCCCGGACGCGAAAAGCGACCCCCGGAGACAGCCCGCCCCGCTGGCTCTATTCAGCGCTCCCGGCGCGAACCGGCCACCCACCGAGGAGCCCCGGGCCAGACGCCGCGCGGCCGGGCAGCCTGAGGGACGTGGACCCGGCCCCGGCCCCGGCCCGGCCCTGGAGGCCGGTCACCCGGGGCCCGCCTCCACACGGCAACCCGCCCACGTCCCGGCGAGAGCGGCTCCGGGAACCAGCGGGGTGCGGGCAGGCCCGGGGTGGGCGGGCCGGGAGCAGAGGCAGGGCTAAAGGGCGGAAGTGCCGCCACGCCCGGAAGTCATGGGCCGGAAGTGACGCGACAAACGGCGGCGACTCCTCGCTGTCCCGCGGGGGACGTCTCTCACTCTGGGCTTCTTGGTCGCCGCTCGTTCACCCTCCGAGCCGTACCACCGCGGCCCAGGTGGAGGGGGGTGCTGCTGGGCGATTTCCCCCGCGGTCGTTCCCTGAGGGCCATACCACCGTGGCCAGTCGGGGGTGGCGCCGCTGGGTGACTCCCCCCACGGTCGTCCCCTTGGCACCCTCCGGGCGGGGCGGTCAGTCCGCAGAGGCGCCGACCCGTAAGCCCTGTCCTCCGAGTTTTGGTTTCTAGGGGCAGAAGTTCCAGCCCCACCACCCCTACTTCAGGCGAGGTCAAAGGGAGTGTACTGGTGAGGTAACTAGCATCAGAGGAGCTCCAGGCGCCGCAGGATGCCGAGGTCACGCCCCCGACGGAGGCGCCGATTGGTCGAGCCGTGGAAAGCCCCGCCCGTGGGCGTGGCTTAGGCCCACATGGGCGCCGGGCTGCCGGCGCGTGGTCGCACCTGTGTCCACCGAGCATCTGCCCAGCTGGGCTCTACGCTCCGCTTACTCTTTAACGTAATTTTCAGGAGCGAGGATATGGCAAATGGAGTCTTCTTGAAGGTTACTTTTTTGGTCATTCTTTAACAATTTTTTTCACATTGTTTTAAAATTAATGAAATTTCTCCTTCAGATCTTGGCCTGAGTCGTTAATGATATACCCACCTCTGGGCGACCGGGGCGGGGCTGCGAGCTGCAGGCAGAAGGCTTTCCTTGGGATCCTCCAGAGGGCGTGGCGGGAGGAAGAGCAGGGAAGACTCCAGGAGCGGGTCAGGGGCCTGGGTCTGAAATGAAAGCAGCAAAAGTGAAATTCATGTTTACTTATGTACTTACCTCAGGACGTAATATGATGGCGTCTTCATCATCCGTAAATTGAGTGTTCAGGATGCCTTCATAAACCTGAGCAGACTTTACAGGGTAGATTTTTCTACTTTGCACAAAACCCTGAGATGCTTGATGACTGCCCAGCGGTCCTGGTTGTCGGTGGTCAGTGAGGTACTTATAGTCAAACAATTTCAACAGCAAATTCATAAAAACGATCAAAAATTTTATAGCGGAGTCTTTCTTACATTTAATCTGGGAGGGTGCGTAACAATTTTGAAATGATGTCAGGAGATCCTGGGTACCTTCCCCTCCTGGACACGGAGGACAGGGTCCTCTGCACCCTGGGCTTCCAGCCCCTGCCTGAGGAACCCTTTGCTCCATGGTGATCTTTCTAGAGTTTGTATCCTTCCCCTTTGTCTGTGTCCTGTTAGCAAATGTTCACTTAAAACAAAATAGCCAGTTACTTTACCAGCAAAATGGGTTTATTTGACAGTAGCAAAGAATTGCAGTTCAGAACATGCAACTATGGCAACTACATGAAAGTCTAAGAAAGCAGAGGAGGGGAAACTCTTTTGTAGAGGAGAAGTTGTTAAAAAACAAAAGGCCACTGCAGGAAATGGGGAGTTCTAAGCACAGTGGCTTTTCATTGGCTGAATTGTGATGATCCCGTGTTGGCTGAGCTGTTGCCAGGCAGGGAGAAAATCTTCCTTCCTCCTGCTGGTGGTCCTAAAGCAGTGTGCCTCTTGCCACAGATGCAAGGCACTCTCCTCCTGTTGGGATCTCTACTGAGGTCAAGGGGTACATGTGTGAGAGCTTCCACTTCTGCCTTCCTGACTCCATTTTAGATGAGGTTTCCTTTTATTAATTTCCACACAGTTCTTGTCCCTAATATTCACAGGAGACTTTGCTTTGCTGCCTATGAAAGTAGCATGTTCAGGAGGGGAAGGTGCCCAGGCTGTCCTGACATCATTTCAAAATTGTTATGCACTCTCCCAGAATTCCACCATCAGGCCACACCTGACCTTTGGTCTCAGGGATACCACAAGTGGATCTGTGTGATTTTACCTACATTTGCTGGAATTCTGACTTCTTCCTGTGACTGGATTCCAAGAAGCAGAATGTTGGGGTCAGCTTCAAATGTGGTCATTTGCTAATGTGCACACCCGAGATTCAGGTTTAGACACAAATCCAGTAGGAAGTAGTTCTTGTGAAGGCACCCCTCCCAACTGGCTCCCTAAAACCTCCAGCACGGCCTCCACCCAGCCCAGCCCAGCTCCCTCCACGACATGCAGGCCTCTCCAGGCCTGATCAGTGCTGGGCCCCCTTCCCAACAACTCTCTCCTTCAGTGTTTGGATGATGTTTAAATGGCAATTTTCCTCAGGGCAGAAAGGAAAGCGTCAATGCAGGTTCTGCTTTGCTGCCTTCAGGGGTCCCTCCCAGACCCCTAGGCCCTGTGTGTCCCCCTCCCCCTGGCCGCCTCTCCCTGCCCTCCTCTCACAGGTTCAGTCTAAGACTGGGCCTTGGTCTGACAGTGATGGTTCCAGTGGGGTGGGATGGTGAGGCCTGCAGGCCCAGAGGATCCCAAGTTCCCAGGGGAAGGCGAGGACAGCAGAGGGGTGTGGACGTGGGCCTGGGAGCCCACAAAGCCCAGTGGACAAGATCTGGGTCATGATCTCGCGGGTGGGAAGAAGGGTGGAGGGGACCTGCCTTGTACCTCCGGACCTACTGCCAGTATCATCAGAAAGCACTGACCAGCACTGTGTCGCTCCCTGGGTGCTTGGTCCCTGACTCCTGACCACAGTCCCTCGACGCACCAGGGAGAAGCCCTGCCAAACCCACGTTCAACTTCCTGCACGCTAAGGCCCGGGGGTCTTTATCTTTTAAGCAATCACCATCTCTCAAAGCTCGCGTCTTGCTGTGCTCTTTAGCACCGCCGCCTGCCGCCTGCCCTCCCAATTAGCACGAGCAGACTTCTGCAAGGAAGACAGAGGTGTGGTCAGTGAGGGGCTGGTGGACTGTCAGGGCAGGAGGAGGGGGAGGCTCCAGGCCTGGGGTCTACGTAGGCCACTGGGTGCCCAAGTCACTGGGAGCTGCGCCTGCTCCAGGCTTCTGTGTGCGTGTCATCGCAGACCTGAGTGTGTGGGCCTTCAGACCCAGTCAGGGGGCAGTGCCCGGAGGAGGGGAGCCACACCATTAGGTGGGGCCGGGTGGGGTTTGCTGGACAGTTCCAGCTGGCCTCAGCTTCCTTCCACCAGGTACCTTGGCCAACCCTGGGCCCCTGGCCACACAGAGAGCCAAGGCCTCCTGTTTCCAGAACAACACAGGGTCTTCCTTAGTGTCCTTCCCAGGCTCTAGGTCCAGCCAGGACACTCAAGTGGCAGCTGGGCCCCCGGCCCTGTGGGTGATACCTCTTCCATTGAGAACGTCCCAGGTCTCCCGGCCATCACCTCTGCCAGCTGTCCCCAAGGTGCCAGTGCCTGCCCAGTGTGGGGGCCACACCTGCAGTTCCCTCATCCAGTCCCATTTAGAGGTGGGGGCAGCGACAGCCGCTGGAGCTTCTGTGATGTGTCCTGACCAGCAGGTGGGGAAACAGGCCACGGGAGTGTGCAGCCAAAGTCGCTCAGGCCGTGTTGCCTTGGCCTGAGCTTAGCCTTTGGACCCCATCCCCAGACCAGGAGCAGGCCCCCTCCCTGGCATAACCCCTGTCCTGGGCTGACTCTGCCCACCCCAACCTTGGCAGGACCCTGGTAGGGGCACCTGCAGTCTCTGTCGGTGGGGCTCGGCCTCTGAACTCCACGGGGTGGGGACAATGCCAGGGAGGGCACCTGAAAGCTCCTCCCAGGGGCTGGGGCCAAAGGTCATGGAAGCAAAAGTGCAGGGTTAGGGAGCAGCCCCTTTGCCACTTCAGGCCAGTGTCTGAGGAGAGTCCTGGGGATGGGGACAGAGGGGCCGCACTGGTCTCACTGTGCTCACAGGAGGCCAGGGCTGAGGTCTGGCCATGCCTGTCCCCCGTGCTCCTGCACCCCGATTGACACCTGGATGGACCAGCAGGGCAGGAGGGCCTGTGGGAGGGGCACTGGCCCACAGGGCTACTTGTCCCCAGGGTGCAGGGTCCCGCCCTCCCCCCTCCCTGCCCCCACCTCACCTCTTCCCACGGAATCCTCGGTGTTTCCAGGCTTAGCTGGAGCTCTGGCCTGAATCTCTCTGGGTGAAAGGGGACTTGTTCCCGCCTCCTCCCATGTCGTCGTCACCCTCACCTATCTTCTCTTGGCTCCTCCAACAGACCCTCCCCTATCCCTCCCCATCCCCCCCACCCCATCCCTGCTCCAGCTTCGCACCTGCTCTCCCCAACCTGGCAGTCTTCCCGGTCCCTGGGGCCCAGAGACTCCCAGGGGTGGGACCCTCGGGGCAAGACACAGAAGTGGGCCTGAGAGAGAAGGGAGGCCAGCCGGGCGGGGCACCCAGCACTGAGGCCTGGGGAGTGGTTTGGCCTCCACGCTGCTGGGACGCAGGCCAGGAAAAGCCAGGTTTCTGAGGCCACTGCCCTGAAGACTGGAAGTTTCGAGGGGCCTGAGGCCTGAGCCCACAGAAATGTCCTAGTGTCCTGGTCAGAAGGTGTCTTGGGGTCCCTGTCCTGTGGCCTCTGTGTCCCCTGCTCCCCATCCCCTTTGATGTGCTCCACATAGCCCAGGTCAAGGTTCAGAGATCAACAGCCTTTGCCAAACAGTTGGGACCCCATGGGCAGTGACTAAGCCTAGCAGTGAGCTCACCCTGCGGGCCCAGGGCTCCCGGCCAGCCGGGCCGGGCCGGGCGGGCTCCCCCTCAGGGAGGCCTCTGCTCCCAGCACAGGGCCCAGACTGGGGTCCGCGCACGGCTCAGGCCGAGCCTCAGCTGCAGGAGAGCGCTCCAGCACCTGCCCCACCCTGCTGCCTGTGCACACCGACTGTGCACACACGCGCTTCCCGGCAGAACTGTGGGCCACCAGGCCCCGCGGCAGAGGGAGCAGCAGCCACTGAGACACCTGGGCAGGAAGGGGCGGCACCCCCACGTGTGACTCGATTGGAGACTCACCCAGAGAACCAACCATGTACACCTGCTTCTAACAGGCAGGGCAGGGACAGCTCCACCACCCGGCCCTGGCCCCGGGTGTCCACTCACGTCTAACCTGTGGGGGGCTGGGCATGTCTGGTTCCTCTCAGCACCCAGGGACCCTGGTGGGTGTCAGGGCTGCCCGCAGCAGGTGCCCAGGGTGGTTGTTCAGGCCTTGGTCCATGGGGCTGTGTCGGGGTCGTCTGCAACACCTGCTCTGGCTGCTGGCAAAGACTTGCCCCAAACCCACCCAGACTAGAGGGAGGCCCAGGAGCGGAGAGGGAGCAGGGGAGGAGGGAGGCGGGAGCTCCACAGCCCTCCCACCACCAGGATCCAGCTGCTCCCACAGGGCAGCCTGGGTCCAGGCCTCTGGCTCCTCCCTGCTGGACTGGCCCCGAAGCCCCAGCCAGGCCCCCTCGGAGACGACACCTGTCCAA
Source organism: Camelus bactrianus (assembly GCF_048773025.1). Classification (NCBI taxonomy): domain Eukaryota; kingdom Metazoa; phylum Chordata; class Mammalia; order Artiodactyla; family Camelidae; genus Camelus; species Camelus bactrianus. The sequence continues at coordinate 79,049,213 of NC_133551.1, read as the reverse complement.
CCCCAGGGCTGGCGGCGCAGACAGTGAGGCTGGACAGGATGAGACTGGGGGCTGCGGGAGCAGGACCCCCGCCCACCACGGCCAAGGGTGGGGTCAGTGCATCTGGGTTCCCGAGGCCCGAGCCCACGCCCTTCAGCGTCTTGGTGTTAATTACAGAGACCCAAATAAAGTTGTCACTCAATTAACTCAGCTTTTTAAACAAGTCTGTTTATTGAAAGGATCTGAAAATAGTAGTAAGTCTTTCAACATTTAACAAATTTTCAAGATATTAACAATATGAAACACTAAGAATTTACTTCAAAAAATCCAGTTTCCTAGATGGTTCCACATCACGCTTTAGGCCTTGGTTAACACCTGCTTTACTGTCTGAACGAGGGGCCCGAGGCCTCCCTTCCGGACCTAAATCCGGGAATGTCGGCCCCTCTGCCGGCAGGAGGCCAGCCGAGCCTGGGGCTCACAGGCAGCTGGGGTGGACAGCACTGGACAGACACCCACACGGACGTCAGACTCATCCAGATGCATGGCCCCGGACGCCCTTCTCTCAGCAAGTGGCCTCCAACAGGGCGACACGCAGACCCCGCCTGTCACTCCAGAAGTGAGTCCAAGAGAGGACAGGCGTCCGCCCTTCCGCTCTCACCAATTTAACAGGTGAAAATGCAACTCAGAGACAAGTCAAGTTACTCCAAAACAGAGGCCGTATTATTTGGAGGCCCGTCAGGACAGTAACCAGGGGCCAAGGCCACGTGCACCCTGAGCCGGGTCCCCCCAGACTCCACACGGCCCCAGGGGTGCACACGCCCCACGCCAGCCGAGGGAGGCGCGAGGGCTGGAATGGCGGGGGCTCCCCTGCAACCAAGACCCGTGGGGGAAGCAAGAGCAGGTCAACATGAAACGTCACCACCAGCACCTTCCTGACCTTGTCCCCATGTCTCCGCAGTCACCCGGCTCTCATGGATAGCCAGCCACGCGGGCGGGACAGGATGGTCCCAGCACATAGGACACAGTGCAGACAGTGGAACGCAGCTCCACTTCACGACAGTGCAAACCCTCTTTCCTCTGAAATCTCAGTGTGTACAACAAAATCTGTATGTGAGCACTTTCACAAAGTGTAAGAGAATCTCTAAAAAGTAGACACAGGATTGAAAACGTCTTCCCGGGCGCGGACGTGCCCTGCTTCACGAGGAATGTGTGCCGTCTGACCCTCCCCCAGAGACTGCCAGGCCCAGCCAGCACCTGTCACACGTGGTGGGGGGGGGGGGGGAGCAGACAAGGCCTTGGGACCAAGGTAGGAGGGTCTGGGCAGGCTCAGTGCAGACCCCGAGGGGATGGAGGGGACCCATCCACCCCACGAACCACCCACCAACTGCTCTTCACAGAAGTGACCCTCTGGTGGCTTGAGGGGAAAGTCGTGGTGGGTAAAGGAAGATTTTGGCTATGAGACATTTATTTTCAATAGCAAAGGACAGGCCATCCATTCTGATCCCCTCTGAATTTCAATAGACTGATTTATGGAAGTTTTCTGACAGGGAATTACAAAGAGCCCACCCGGCTCGGCCGTCCCTGCCCAGAGACGGGCTCTGACCGAACCAGGGTGGGTGCGCACAGGCTGACCTCAGAGCCCCAGCCGCTGCTCGCTTGCTTGCTTAGAAATGCAGAAAAGAAGTCAGATTTAAAACATTAAAAACGGCTGATCTGGTCGACAGAAGGCAGGTTCTAGGCCCTTCCTCTGGCCACAGGCAGGGCGATGTGGCGCCTGCTTGGGCACTGGGCAGGGGCCTGCTCGCGGAGCGCATGTTCAGGCTGGCCCGTCCCGGGCGGGACAGAGCGCAGGCCTAGCTTCCTGCCCCCTGCTCTCCGTCCTCCTCCCCGTCTTCGTCTTCCGTGAAGTGGGCCTGTTTCTTCCGCACGTTCCAGTGCAGACACTGTGCCAGGCTCTCAAACCAGTCGCTCACAGGGTCCCGGACGCAGATGGAGGGGAGCGGGTAGCAAGAGGTAGTGATGCTGATGCTGAGGGAGGGGACAGGACGACACGGCCCCTCCAGCGCCCGCCGCCACCTTGCTCTGCCCGCCCACTGGCTGCGAAGCCTGGCCCTGGGTCCTCTAGTGTGTGTGGGGGGGTGTCGGGGTGGGCAACTTGCCACTTTCCAGTCTGGCCCTGAGGACAACCAGAGGCTGGCGGCTCAGTGGTAACCCCCAGGACAGAACCACAGACCCCCTCAGCCCACCCAGGTCCATGCAGGGACCCCAAGGGGTGGGGCTGCTGGAGAACGAGGGCACAGGTCTGCGATGTGCTCACACGAGGCTGGGACGGGCCCTCCAGGCTCTCGGTGACAGTGCTCTGCCTACAGGCCCCCGCCCCTCATGCCCTGCCCTAGCTCCATGGCCCACACACCTGTCTCCATGGCGGATCTCTTGTCTCTTGCGTCCATCAAAGGACACCCACGCGGTGTTCCTTGCTTCTGGTGACAGCATGATCTGAAGGGTCAAGAGGGACAGGTATGGGCTCACCTGCGTGCAGCTGAATGCCTCGGAACCAACCTTGGGGCGGCACTGTCCAGGAGGGGCCCACCAGGTGCCCAGGTCAGCTCCAGGCTATGAGAGCACTAACTCCCATTGGGCTGACACCAGCCCTGGGTGTGGAGGAAGGATGTCCATCCAGGCCCAGAGTTCCCAACTATCTACCCTCTGCTGGGGACACGGGGCTGGCATCTGGCTCTAGGCCTCCGAGCTCTCTGTGTCCCGCCAAGGCTCGCACCAGGGACCCGCGCGTCTGCGGCGCCTGGCATGGGCAACACCAGGGTAGAGAAGAGAGAGATGTGGCCAAGCAGTGGGGGCCAGTCAGCTGCCAGGATGGGGCCCTGGGGGGGACATGCCGGGCAGTGTCACTCCTCACCCCGCCCCCACCCAACACAGATGGCCCCACCCACTCAGGTCAGAAGCCCTGCTTGAGGGGCCAGCTCAGCTTTCAGTGCCCCACTGCCCCCCACTCCACTGTCTCAGCAGCAAGTGCCAGGTGCACAGAGACCAGGACAGCACTGAGGGTCCCAGCCAAGGCCCCAGCCCACAGGGTGGAGGGTGTGCTGTGACCTTGAGCTCGACGCCTGCAGGGACTACGATGGGCCGGAAGGACAGCGAGTGCGGGCAGATGGGGGTGATCATGATAGCTGGGACGTTGGGGTGGATCATGGAGGCACCAGCCGCAGCCGCATACGCCGTGCTGCCCGTCGGGGTGGAGACGATCACACCTGAAGGACAGGCTGCAGGGTCACTCTTGTGGTCACTCTCGCGGTCACTCTGATGCAGCGCCCCCATCCCCAAGGCAGGCCTGATGCCCACCTACCATCGCCCTGCACTGTGGTGATGAGGTGCCCATCCAGGTAGACGTCCACGTTGGACAGGTAGGAGGAGGGGCCTCTGTCGATCACGACCTCGTTCAGGACCTGGGGTGAGGCCACTGCAGACTAAGGGGCCGGGCGGCACCTCCCCAGTGGGCCTGCCCCCGACCTCAGCACCCGTGCTGGTCCTGGGCTCTCTGTAAACCCTGAAAGGGGGGGCCGGGGGCAGGGGGCGGGGCCCGGAGTCCAGGGGGGACGCGCCCTCTGACCTGGTACTGCATGACCTGCTTCCCGACCTCCGCGTCCAGGGCCGCGGCCAGCACCCCATTCTCGCTGATCCCGTTGGGGATGGCCACCTTCTTCCCCCTCAGCTCCTTCACGACCCTGACCTTCAGCCGGCTCCGAAGAACGACAGCTGCGTTCCCTGGGGGCCGGCAGGGGCCACGCCAGGGAGGTCAGCAGGGCTGGGCAGTGGTGCCACAGGAAGAGAGCCCCCCTTTCTTCTCCCACATTGAGAGCAACACTGTGCCTTCTGCAAAGACCAACCCGTGCACAGTACTGGACGTGGACGGCAGCCTGGCCTGTGGCAGCTCGGGCTTCTCACAGTTAGCAGAAACGTCCGAACCACTCAGAATCTAGAAATCTCTGTGTCCGGAGACATTTCAGCGCTGCTCTCTCTGCATCATCAAACCCCCAGCCAAGAAGGAAGGCAGCCCCGTGCACTCCAGCACACTGCGACTCACCCTGGATCACCTGGGAGACCTGGGACTGGAAGCTCTCGAAGCCGAAGGGGGTCAGGAAGCCCAGGGAGCCCAGGTGGAACGCCATGACCGGGGGCACGCTGCCCTGCGGGCCGGCGCGGCAGGTCACTCAGCGGGCCAGCTCCGCCAATGGCCACCCGCGCTACCCCAGCACTGAGGCACCTGCGCCCCGACAGTCCTGGGCAGGGGGCGAGGCTGACTCGGGAGGTCCGCGGGACGTTGGGGCAGGGCAGGAGGAACAGCAGGGTGAGAGCTGACAGGGCTAACTGGGCCCCTGGCCCTGAGGGCAGGAAGAAGGTGGCAAGGGCGGGATGAGCAGAACTGCTCTGACACATGGAGACCACGCCCAGGGGTTCTGGGAAGGCGGCAGGCCGGACAGAGACGGACAGCAGGCAGGTGAGGACCTGCAGGCAGCGGAGGGCGGCGGCTGCGAGGAGGCGGGGCGCCCCCGAGACCCCCTCACTCCTGTTCTTTCCCAGGGGATAACTCTGCGGCATTCCAGCCTTGCCGGTTCACACCACACCTGGTGCCGAGGCCCCGGTCCACACTGCCTGCCGGGCCTGAGCCCCGTGCCCCGAACCCCCAGATGGCACGCCCACTTCCAGGCCGCTCTCTGGGGCCACCGTGCCTGAGCGACTTGCACACCTCGGCCAGGTCTCCCTAGGGCTCCTGCCTTGCTGAGAGTAGGGGTGGGTTCCGAATGACCCCACCGCCTCCTGTGCTGACCCTCACTGTCCGTGGCCTCCACAGGGGCCCCCCCCCACGCCCTAGACAGTCAGCCTGTAGCTAAACCCTTGCCCACCCCCAGGACAGTCTCCCCACCACTGCCGTCTTCCCAGCCCAGCCCAGGCCTGGCCGCCGTTCTCTGGACGAGGCGGACGTGCCTGGCCTGCCACAGCCCCCAGGTGCTCAGACAGCAGGCGCAGCCCTTGCTGTCGCTTGTCAACTTGCTCTGCTGCCAAGTGAAGAAATTCAGAGCAGGGACCTCCTCCCTGCTCCTCACGCGGCGCCAGGACCACCACCTGGAGACCCACCTGGAAGAGCGAGGAGGCGTAAAGCAGGGTCCCATCTCCTCCCAGGCAGATGATGAAGTCGATCTGATTAGAAATGTCATCATAATCTAGAAAATACAACAGCAGACACCAGAACAGCGTCAAGCAGCCCCAACTTGCACAGCCACCCACGCCAGGCAGGAGGCTCCCGCCAGGCTGGGAGCGCCCGGGGGACGACTTGCCTTCCCTGAAGGTGCAGAACCTCCTCTTCACTGGCCCGAAGCGGTCGTCGTTCACGATGGCTGGGTCCTCCAGCACCTTCTTCTCCACGTACACGACCATGTTGTTCTCCTGGGAGGGACAGGCCAGTGACACCGGGTCAGAGGGTGCTGGTCCCCTGCGAAGCTGCCTCTTAGCATTTTACGACAAGAGGGGAGCGAGCCCTCTGTTGTGGCCGGCAAACTGCCGTCTGCCTGCTCACGTTGTGTTTCTAGGGTCCCAGAGGCTCTGTGGTGCTCGGGTACAGACGCTGCGCTCCTGGAGGGAGTCTCCTGCCTCTACAGCGCTGGAGTCAGAGCCTCGGAGCTGGGCTAGGAGCTGGCTGCGTCCCGTGACCCCCCAGGTGGGCCCCGCCACCCACCTCCATCAGGTGCACACAGAGCTCCTTGAACGGCTGGAGCAGGCTGGCGTCCCGGATCTTCTTGATGACCAGGACGCTCTTCGGGGGCTTGTTCCACGTCAGCCGCTGGCTGGCAGGGTCCTGGATGTGCCTTGGAGAGGAAAGGAGCGTGCACCGTCTCAGCCCCGTGCGAGCGCTGCGCCATGGTGTGAGCGACTCAGCCGCCCCCGAACTTCTGTGGCAAGCAAGCTCCCGTTCACAAGTCAGCAGCAGGGCCCGGGGCAGCGAGACCCCGCGTGGCCACCACGGCGGGAGCGACACCTCATGCCTGTCCCAAGCACAGGAAGCATAGCGCCGAGCGACCCTGGTGTGAAATCGGGTCTCTGGGCAGCCACGCTGTGTCCCTGCAGGTTCCTCTGTCACAAACGCACCCTCTTGGGCATCCAACTTGGGGAGGCTGGGAGGGGGGCAGTATACAGGAAATTTCTGGACCTTCCCCTCCCAACACAAAACTGCTCAATAATTTTTATTAAAAAAAAAAAAAAAGGGCCTCCCTGAAAACAAAAGCCCACATCCCGTGGCACTCTGTGGCTGACGTGGTCTGTGGGCAGCAGGTCGTCCCTGAGGGGCAGGGGTGTCCCCTCCCCCAAGGCCAGGCCCCCCAGTATGACTCTGACAGCTGTGCGCATCCTGGGAGACGCCCCGCCGGCCGCGGATGAGCTGGCACATGTGTGGAGAGGTGGACGGAGGGGCCGGCTCCGCGGTCAGCACGCACCTCAGCCTGTTGGGAAACAGTCCTGCAAAGGGCAGTGTGGCCGGCGGAGACTCCCTTCTGGACTCAAGCTCCCCAGTCGGCCTAGGGCCAGCGCCTCCCTGAACACCCACCGGCCTGCAAGCAACTTCCAAAACCACCACTCAAACCATGAAGGAGCGGCGGGCATCCAGCTGCTGCTGACTGCCCAGCACTCACCCCTTCCAGGCGTTTCTGCGAGGGGGGCGGCGCTCAGGCCCCTTCAGGTCACACTCGTGCTCAGGGGGCTGGGGCCGCCCGCTCAGCATTGCAGTTCTGCTCAGCCAAGGCGGGGAGGGCAGCGCAAAGCAGCCCCCAGACCCACCCGCACCGGCACCACAAACTCACTTCTAATCCTCAAAACTGAAAACAAAACCTGGAGTAAAGTGACTTGTTCCAGGTTCCACAAAAGGACGGGGCCGAAAGTGCCTCCTCAAATCAAGTCACACAAACCAAGCTGGAGTCGACCTTCTTATCGTTTACACCGTCCTCCAGTCTGACCACCACTCAAATCAGAGTCCTCAGGGTCCCCTGGAGCAGCAAAGAGCTTGGACTCGGCCACCCCGCTCCACGGAGGCTGGCCACAAGCTCTGCCCAGAGCTGCCGGGAGGTCAGGACACGCCCCAGGCAGCCCCAGGCGGTCACTGGGCCGCGGAACCGGCTTGGCCCTGGGGGAGGAGCTCACAGGACGGGCGGGCCCTCAGACTTTGCCCCTCTGCCTGGCTCGTGGCCCCTCCGGCCCTGAGACTCTTCTGTGCCCAGCCAGAGCCACCAGGTGCCATCGGCTTGGTCTTGGGCACCCACTGGTCACTCGATGTCCTGTTGGGTTACTGCAAGCACAGACGCGGACCCCTCCTTGGCACAGAGGCTCTGGGCGGCAGACAGGAGGGCAGGGACGCCTGACTGCTCAGCAGGGGACCCATCTGAGTCGCCACCGCGTCGGCCGAAGGCGTCAGATACTGGCAATTCCACACGTTTCAACATAAGAGGAAATACGTGTTCACGGTAAATTGTAAACAATAAAGTAGGAAGTCAGTCTCTTGTAATCAACTCCTCTACAACGTTTACTTCTGAACTTCGGGGGAGAAGGCAGGTTGAGCACACGGGAACCCTGTCCCGTCAGCCAGTGTTGGGAAGTGGCGAGGATGAGGCAGGGACACAGAGTCCCGGCCTCTCAGGGACGACAGCCATGCAGGCAGTGCCGGCAGACACAGCTGCTCACCCCTCAGCCCCAGAGGCACTTCTGAGGGAACTGCCCCTCTGCTGGGAGCACCCCACCCAACCCAATTCAGATGTGGCCGAGACCCCAGCCAAGGCTCATGGGGCCCCAACACCCCCGTCTGCCCCAGTGACTGTGGGCTGAGCTGGGAGCAGATGACGCTGATCGAGGCTGGACGGTGAGGGGCCACCCAGGGCGGCGCTTAAGCTGACAGGAGCGGCAAGGATGGGGCAGCACCGCCGAGAGCAGCAGCTGCAGGGAGGGGTGAGGCTGGGTGTGGACCTGGTTACCAGTGTGGCCGCTGTGCAGAGCGCAGAGCGCGGGCGCCGGGGGCCGCCGTGGACAGGCAGGGGTCTGCGGACAGAGGGGACCCACCCGCATAGGCAGCAGTAACTACACCATGGCCAGCACCCAGAACGGGCAGAGGCACTAGGACCAGTTACTCAGGTGCCTGGGCCGCGCTCGGGGTCGCTGGGATTCACACACCACAGCACCAGGCGGCCCGGGGGGTGCGGGCAGCACTGCCGTCTCCTGCGCTGCCCGCAGACTGGCAGACGGCCAAGAGAGCAAGGACCCCGAAAGGTTAGTCCCAGAAGCACACCTGAGCCAGGGGGGGAGTAGAGCTCAGTGGTAGAGTGTGTGCCTAGCATGCGCGAGGTCCTGGGTTCAGCGCCCGGTGCCTCCATTAAAAATAAATAAATAAATAAATAAAATCTAATTATCTCCTCCCTGAAATTAAAAAAGTTAAAAAGTACACCTGAGCCCTGGGCCCCGACCCGTTCAGAATGTGAAGGAGGGGCCACCGCCAGGCTCCACCCAGGCCTGGGGCTTGAGGCAAGACTGCCTCAGCTGGGTCCCACGGCGCCAGCTCAGCCAGGTTAGCATCCTCTCCCACGAGGCAGACCCGGCGGAGCAGTGCAGAGAGTCTGCAGCTCTCTGGGACCATCAAACACCAGGTGGCAGACGCCACACTGAGGGAGAAGGGTGAGTGTTAAAGCGTCCAGTGAAATAACCCCACCTTCTTAGTTTTCACATAGTGTCTCACCTGGCCCCAGGTGGCCAGGGCCCCGCGTCTCGGAAACGCAGAGCTTACAAGCGCTGCACCTGTGAGGCGGGTTATCTCACAAACAACTCAGATGTTCAAAAACCCTAATTAACGCCTCTGCTTTTTAATAATTAAGACAAACAGTTGAGCCTTCAAATGTGTTACTATGAAATATGTCATCTTCCCCTAGAATTTTTACTGTGAAAAGCGGAAGTAACTCTAAATATCTTACCCAAAGCCCTGCCGTGCCCATGGAGCAGACCCCCATTCACTTTCTCAAAGGTGCTGGAGGCCCTGAGCTCAGCGGGAGTCAGTGAAGTTGCCTCATGACCTCTGGTGGACTCAGAAGCCACGTGATACATGACTTCCCATTCCAAGTGTCAGAACCTCCCACAGCACAGCGATCCCAGGACAAGCCCCAGAAGACTTACATGATGGTCTGGGGGTTCTGCAGCACGCAGGCCTTTGGTCCAAAAGTGGTCACTGGGCACGGCCCGTGCAGAGAGCGGGTCCTCCTGTGGGGAGAGGGCACGCAGTGCAAGCTGTCAGACGGGGGCACAGACTGTCGGACTGGCACCAGTAACGCCGTCATCTGCCCACCATCCAAATGCAGGTCCTGGTGACTCCATCCTGACCCGCAGAGCGGCCCAGGAGTGCCACATGCCGTCCACGCAGCGGCAGAAGGAGCGCAGCCTGGGGTACATCCAGAAACACTCCTTAGAACAAGGACCCTAAGCCAGAGCAGGTGCCCGGGGCCCAGCCCAGAAACAGGGAGCACACCCCCGGGAATAGCCTGGGAATCGGAATTCTTGTCTTGGCAAGTCAATCTGAGGGCAAGTCCTTGGGTCAATACTTGAGAATTAAGACCTTAGCAATCATCCCTAAGTATCTAAATTAAAATTCTAACAGAAATGCTCACTCTGAGTTGCACGTATGGCCCAACATTTTCAATAATTAAGAGTGACGCAGCCACAATCAAATCACACCACAAAGGGTGCTGTGGCCAGCACGTGTCAGGGGGCCCCGCTCGGTGGCCCCGTCCTCTCCTTGAGGACCTAGCACCACCCTGGCAGGGGCCACGGGAACGATGTGGACACTATCCGTCCCCCAGTGGCAGGGTGGTGGTTTGTCACCCCCACACAAAATGTCAGTTCCAATGGCCTTTTTCTGCACCAAAAACACCGGCACAAAGAGGGCCAAATGGAGACAGCAAACTTGCTTTTGTCTCTACCTGCCTATCTCACGGTTCAGCAAAATCTTCAAATCCCAATGCAGACAAAACAGGTTTTCTACTGTCTTGTGAAGGGCAGTCACCCCCAGGAGAGTCACGGGGTCAGGTCAAGGCCCCTCTTGTGGGCTCTTGAGAATCTGCAGGAACTGGGGCCTTTGGGAACTGAAAGATCTTTGGAAATGCCATTCAGAGCAAATTACTCCAAGTCGGCATTTACATACAACCCTCGAGACCAGCTTCGGCTGGGCCCGCCCATCCCACCCTCATAGACGCAAGGCCACCTCTGACCTGCTGCCACCACGCCGGGTTCAACATGCCCTGAAAGGGGCATAAGCGCCAAATCCTGCAGAGGCCACCCTGGGCCGACTGCCGGGACCCCGCAGCAGCACGCCTCACCTACCCCCACCCGGGGATCAAGGGGCGCGGCCTCCACGCACCAAGCCCCCCGTGGCCCCTACAGACGGACGCCCGGGCCCACACGCGAGGCGGCGCGGTTCCGACAATTCAGATGTTCAATGCCCCAGAGGCGGGCACCCGGCTCCCACAGGGTGAGTGAGCACTGCTCCTTCTGGAGCCTTAGTGATGCCAACACCAGGCGGCCACACTCAGCCCAATGCCAGCCCTTCACCAGGTGGACCAGATGGCGGCACCTGCGGGCACCACCCACACAGCTCACCCGTCCCAAGTGAGAGGGGAGGAGTGTCCTCTGCGGGGGTGCCCTCTGGGGGGAAGGTAACCTCCGGGGGGGGTGTCCTTTGAGGGAGGTGCTCTCTGGCGGGGTGTCGCAGCGAGCGCACCCCTCTCCCACATGTGTGAGCGCCAACACAGGCACCAGAGGCCTCGTACCTGAACTCCCTGGTGCTCGCCAGGGCGGGCGAGGCCGACAGGCTGCGGGACTTGGCCCGCCCCCGGATGGGGTGGCCGAGCCCCCAGTCCTCGTCCCCATGGCATGCGGAGCAGCGGTAGGAGGCCGCATCTGCACTCAGCTCCTTACTCTCGTTGACTTTTTCTTGTTCCATTTCCGTGGCTGATGAATGAGGACTTCGGCCTGAGAAGTCCGGGTGCCTTAATGTAATAAAGTAAACAAGGTAAATATGTACACACAAAATAGTGGACACACGCATGCGCCTGCTGTCAGGAAAGACGGCTGAAGGCAACTCGCTAAAAGGACTTTCAAAATGGTCTGTGCCAATGAACATATGTATGTTCACGTGTAACTGAAAAACTGTGCTCTACCCTGGAATTTGACACAACATTGTAAAATGACTACGACTCACTAAAAAAGTGTTAAAAAAAAAAAAAAAGAAAATGGTCTGTTTCCCCCTCAAGACACTTAAGGACTCAGGAATCCACCTGTGGTTTTTAGCAACGAGTAGAGCTGAAAGTCCAAGCGTAAGAGAAGACGGTCACAGCTTACCTGGGAGGGAGGAGTCACAGCCGGGCGGTCTCAGATACCTCTCGGGCAGAAACTCCGCGTGAGTGTGCCTGGTGAGACCGGCCGGCGGCACGCGCCACCTCCCAGCCTTAACATGAAGCAGGAAGAGACAGAAGCACAAGCAAAGCAACCCTCCCACCACCTGGGACGGTCTGAACTCGTCCCGACCAGCTCGGGGCCAAGAAGGGCATCCAACCCAACACGACAGTCCCCGGCAAGGTCAGAACAATGTGAGCGTGAGACCCGAGTCTGGCCCCTCACCCCTGCCCACTGAGCAGTGCTGACATCGCTGAGGTATGAGAGTAACGAGCTAAGGTTTAAGTCGCACGTGAAAGAGGAGCAGCGTTTGGAGAAAAACGACAGTCGCTGAACCAGCTCAGACTGAGGGTTAAAGAACTACACTCACTGAAAAACTCGGACCAAAAGGTCACTTCCCAGGAAAACGGCCGACTAACAAGAGGGACGGCAGTGCCGCTCCCTCCTCGGGAGGCGAGCAGAGTGGGCCTCCTCGCAGGGAGACCCAGCAGGGCGACCTCACCACCTCGACAGGGAAGGGAACAGGGCCGTCCCGGCAGAGCCTGCAGCACACGCGGGACGCAGACCCAGCACTAGAGGGGCCACGGGGGAGGCAGGGGGAGGCCTGAAGGAACGTGTGGGAACCACAGACAAGCTGCGGCCTCAAGACCAGGTCACAGTGATGGCGTCCCTGAACCCCCCCTCCCCCCGGCCGCACTTTACAATCACCTAAGGAGCTTTGGAAAAGACTGATTCCTGAGCTTGACCCAGACCAAAGGCACCAGCGGCTTTCAAAGCCCACGAGGCAATTGCGGGTTTAGCCAGGGATGACGGGGCTGCCCCAGTGGGTCAACACCCTCCTAGCTCGGGAAACACCGACGTTTCGTCCAAATAGATGAAAAGTTAAAATGAAAACCAGAACCTACAAAGACTTGTCTGATATAACCAGTCCTACCTGACTCTGTCCCTGAGGCCACAGCCAGTGCAACAAGGCAAGAAGCTGAAAAACAGCACACAGACAGAGGAGGAGCAGGGAGGACCACTTGCGGGTGACAGGGCTGGCTGCGCAGAAAATAATGTGGAGCCGACAAGAGCGACTGTCACAAGTGAGTTTATCGGGAAGGTTGCAGGAGACTAAGTGAACATACAACAATCAGCTGTGTTTCCACACTAGCAACGGCAGTAAGAAACTGACGTTTAAAACCCTATCTACAGCAGCATGAAGTCCAGCACATGCAAGGGTACAGCTGGAACGCAGCGCCTCCTCCCAGCCGTGAGGCGGGCAAGTCTGGTGTGCGACGGGCCCCGCGACAGCCTCAGAGGACAGAACCGACGTGTGTATCTGGAAGGTGCTGACAGAGCGGACCGTGAAGTTTCTCACAGGAAAACAAACCTCTAACTACATGCAGGGACAGACGCCAACCAGGCTTACTCTGGTAATCATTCCACAACGTTTGAAAAACAGAATCCCAGCGTTTCATGTAAATAATACGTAACTAACATTGTGTGTCAACTGTACCTCAGTAAGAAGTGTAAGCCCTGTACACTGAGACGGCCAAACACTGCCGGCAGAGCTTAGAGGAAACAAGTAAATGGAAACACGTCCACGTTTGCAGACGGGAGGACACAGTGTTGCTAAGGTCTTAGTGCTCCCCAGAGTGACCGCCAGATTCTACCCAAACCCAGCAAACAAAATCCTGCCCTTTCGATAGGAAATGACAAGCTGATTCTAAAATGAACGTGGAAATTTAAAGGACCTAGAATAGCTAAAAAAAAAAAAAAGACTGAAAAAACAATGTTGGAGGACTAACACTACCTGATTTCGTGACTTGTCGTGAAGCTACAGTAACCAGATGAGGTGGCGCCCATGTGAAGGTCAACACAAGGTCGAGGGAGCTGAAACCTCGCACACGTTCAGTCGGTGGGTTTTCAACAGAGGGGTCTCACCGGGGAGGGCGACCTTTCCAAACAGCTCCAGGAAGACTCGACAGCCACGTCTGAAAGAATGAAGCTAAACTCTTTTCTCACATAAGATGCAAAGAGCAACTCAAAATGGATTACAGACCTAAGTGTAAGGCTCAAAACCATAAAACTTTTAGAAGAAAGCACTGGAGAAAATCTCAGCGGCCTTGGGTTTGGTGAGTCTTAAATGGGACACACAGAACACAGACTTCAGAACTCGAAAAACTGAACTTCAGTACAATTAAAATCTTTCACTCTTCGTAAGACACTTAAGAAAATGAAATTACAAGCGGTAGACCAACAAAACACATTTACTAAATGTATGTGTGACAAAGGAATTGCTTCCAGAAAATATGAAGATTTCTTAAAACCTGGTAAGAAAACAACCCAGCTAAAACATGGGCAAAGACCCCACGTTCGGCAAACAGGCAGGCGGAGAGGCGCCCCGCAGCGCGCCACGAGGGGACGCCAGCTCACAGCACGGCGGGCCCCCACCCCACCAGGGCAGCCGGCGCCAGTTCCCCCAGAGCCAGTCTGCAAGTTTAATGCGGTTTCTATAAAGACCCCAGCCAGCTTTCTTGTAAGTAGGGACACGCTTACTCTAAAACGTGTATGGGAGGGAAAGGAGAGCGAAGACGGTGTGTGAGAAGCTGGATGAGGGGCGAGTCCCCTCTGAGACGCGATCGAGGCGGCGGGGCGGGGGCCAGAAGCAGAGCCACGCAGACACAGCCCACTGCCTCTGGCAGGTGGGCGCAGGCAAGTCAAGGAAGGCAGGAGCATCCTTCCAAGGGCGGTGCTGGACCCGCTTCGCCCCCAGGCAAGAAGGGAACTTGGCCTCACCTTCACACCTGAGGCAAAAATTAACTTAAAATGGGTCCAAATGGCTTAAGTTAAACATAAGACAAACTATAACTTTTTTTAATCCTTTTGCTTTTTGTTCAGGAGGGGACATAATGAGGTTATTTATCTATTTATTTATAAATAACGGAGGCACTGGGGACTGAACCCAGGACCTTGTGCATGCTAAGCACACGCTCTACCACCGAGCTACACCCTCCCCCTCCAAACATAAACTATAACTTTTATTAGAAAACAGGAGAAAGTTTTGGGTACCTATGACTAAAGAGAATGTTTTGTACATGATATAAAAAGCACAGTTTGTAAGAGATTTTAAAAAATCGATAAACTAGGCTTCGTTGAAATTAGAGATGTGCTCTGTGGAAGACCCTGTTAAGAGGATAAACAGCAAGCTACAGACTGGGAGAAAACGTTTTCAAACTAGTTATCCAACAGAGGATTTGTATCTGTAACATATAAATAACTCTCAAAATGCAACAGTGAAAAGCCAAACCGTCTGACTGTTAGAAGAGGAGCTGACCGCAGAGGATGTGCGGAGACGAGCGGGAGGAGGCTCCACGCCACCCCCACCCCAGAAGGGGATTAAAATCCCAACGTGGCGTCCCTGCACACATCAGAACGGCTCAAACAATTAAACGCTAGAGAGGCTGCCGGGAAGCGCCCTCTCCCACACTCCAGAAAGGTCCTACAGTTTCTTACGCACAGCCCAGCCACTGCATTTATCCCAGAGAAATAACTGCTGTTCACAGAAAAACCTGCACATGAACGCTCACAGCTTTGCAACAGCCCAAAACTGCAGAGGGCGCAAACGTCTCCCAGCTGGTGAACGGGGCAGCGAACTGCGACTGGTCCCACAACAAAGCGGCACCCACAGCAGGCGGGGCGCTCTCAGGGCCTCCGTGCAAACCAGGCCAGTCCCAGGCGGTAACGTAACGAACGCTCCCATGTATACAACCTTCTCCCAATGACAAAATTAGGGAGAGGCGGAGAGCGGTGGTTGCCAGCAGTGTGAGGAGGCCTGGGGTGGGGGCTCCTTGGCACAAGGGGACAGCTGCGAGCCTGCACTGTGGTGGGGGTCATACAGATGTGCACAGGGTGACACTGGAGAGGAGCACACACATGTGGAAACTGCTTTAGTCTGAGGAAGGGGTGCATGTGGTGGCGGGACTCTTCCAATGCTGGCTTCCGGGGTTCTGTATTACCGCACACTCGCCCCGGAGGTAACACTCGGGGTTTGGGGCACAGGGGTTTCTCTATCACTTTAACAACTTTCTGTGAGTCCATAATTATTTCAAAGCAAACAATTAATTTTTAAAAAAAGAATAAACCAATCAAAATCACAAAAAGCAAATGTATTTAAAAATTGTCTATTACAAATTATCCAGGAGCTGTCAATCTTTAGTTACAAAGATTATCTCCACAGCATATTTTTTGACTATGGCAAATCAGGACGCACATTTAATTGAAGTTTATTTGCTATGTCAACTGCTTTAAAAGGATGAAATTCTAACTCCATCCAAGTTCATTAAAGTTCCCGACAGCACTAGTCTAGTTGTGAAAACCTTCTGCATTGGGGGGTTTTATGAGTACAAAAGCGCTGAAGCGTTCTAATGAAGCATTCAGAGATAAACACCTGCCCAAAGGGGC
Organism: Camelus bactrianus; assembly: GCF_048773025.1. Taxonomy (NCBI): domain Eukaryota; kingdom Metazoa; phylum Chordata; class Mammalia; order Artiodactyla; family Camelidae; genus Camelus; species Camelus bactrianus. Next base: position 79,033,304 of record NC_133551.1, on the reverse strand, counting down.
AGTGAGACACGGTGGCACCAGGAGGTAAAATATAAACATAACACTATGACGTCCAGTGCGAGCTCTCAACAGGTATTTGGGGAAAAATGGAAAGAAAAAGGAAAGTTCATTTGGTGACGGATATGGAACTGTTCAACGTGACTTCTTAACACTGAGTTGAAACAAAGTACCTTGTAAATCTCCCTTCTCCTCTCGCATCAATAAATGATGCGAAATGCCAGCAAGGATGTGATAAAACCAGGCGCACACACCGGCAGCTTCTGAACCGAGGCAGACCTTTTGGAAAGTTCTACGGCAAGTGCACCAAAAGCCAGACTGGGGGCCATATAAAGGAACAGCGCTAGAGACCAAAGTGGGCTGTGGCTGCCGCCCCTCCTTGGGCAGACAGGAAAACAGGGTCTGCGCAGTTCTGAACGAAGCCAGGTAACACCCTGTCTGGCTGCACACCGCACACCTCCAGGCCACCTTCACCAACTTCCCCTGAATGCTTTCCACCAACTGTCTAAACACCTGTTTGCCTGTTCCCACCTGTTAAACTCAGGAGCAGGCAGTCCACTGTGAGTCAGGAGATACTGCAAATGGTCAGCGAGCAGCACAGACCACAGCGGGGGAATCCTGCAGTTTACAGGCTGGCCTAGTGCCTGTCAACAGGTGTGAAGCCCGGCAGACACGGAGTGCGCCACGGGCTCCGACGGCTGTAACATCCCTGCCCATAGGGAAGCCCTGATTCCAGGTAAAGGTGTGCGGACACCAAACCCCACAAAGAACCACCTGCCCCTTCCTTCTGCAGCTTAAACGGTCCTTTGCTCAGGCGCTGATCAGGCGGCCGGCGGTTTCCGGATTTGCTTACGGGGCCCCTCCCCTCCCGGCTACCTCCCCAGGGAGGCCCTCGATCACCGCTTCGTGCCGGTAGCGAAGCCCACCTGCAAGTTCAGGGAGGACAACCAGGAGCACCGGAGGCCCCTCCAGGGAGCCTGTGTCCGCGCCTCCCGGCGCCCGTCCCTGTCCCTGTCCCTGTCCCTGTCCGCAGTCCCCGCGGGAGCAAAGGTCATGGCCGGAGGACTCTGGGCGAGGCCGCAGCGGAGGACCGGGAGCGAGTCCGCGCAGGGCGCCGTCCAGGACGTGAAAACGACAGGGCTCCGGCCCGGGGCGCACCCACGACGGGCCGGTCCCCCGACGAGGACCCGAGTGCGCCAGACAAGGGGGCAAAATGACCAGGGACTTGGACCGGACCCCTGCGAGGCCCCGCCACCGGCTCGGGGGCGTCGGGAATGCGCTTCCGGAGGACGTGGACCCCTAACTGACCGCCCCGCGTGAGGGCCGAACCCTCCAAGCTGCCCCACAGCGCGGACTCGGGGGGCGAGGTCCGGCCGCCCGGACACTTGCAGGGAGGCCCGGGTCGGGGGTCGGCTGGCTGGCCGGCCGGCGCCTCCCGGCGTCCACGCCCGCGCGGTGGGCAGGGCAGCCCTCGGTCCCCCGCCCCCGGCCCTCCGACCCCAGCCAGCCCGCTGGGCCGAGGAGCCGAGCACTCACCGTTCGCGGCCGCGGGCGCCTGCGGGGCCGTTCCCACGCTGGGCCGAGCCCGCGGGCGCCGCCGCCCCGCCGCCACTCGCCGTCGCTAGCCGGCTCCCGGCGCCGCAGCCGCCCCCTGCCCCATGGCCGCCCCCAGACCACGGCCGCCCGCCCCGCGGCGCCGGCCCGCAGAGCAGCAATGCCGCCACGCCGCCAGTACGCACGCGCGCCCGGCCCGCCCCGCGCACGCGCCCCACCCGCACTAACACCGCGCATGCCCTCGGCGGCCTGCGCATGCGCCCCGCACACGTGGAGGGGGAACCCGCCCCGCCGGGGCTGGGGGCGGGGCGGGGGCGGAGGCCTGGGGGCGGGGCTGGGACGGCCCTGGGGGAAGGGCGAGAGGGCGGGCGCGGGGCCTCGGCCGCCCCCACCCCGGCGGCGGCCCAGAGAGGACGACGCCTGGTCGCCACTCACCCCGCAGCCTCGGAGGCACGGTCACCAGCCTGGCCTCCCCGCCTGGCGCCCTTCCCGCCCTCCCCCTCTCCCACGCGGGCCAGGTGGGCTGACTGCGGCCCCTGCGAGTGGGGACACCGCCCGCCGAGGGCTCCGTAACTGCCAGTGTGTGGCTCTGCTTACAAGGAGTATGTTCTGGGAACCAAAACTCGGTGGGAGCTGCGACAGAACCCCGCCCGTCGGCTGCCGGCCCCGCTGGAGGGAGCGGCCTGACCCGGCCATCGTGGGCCTCGCCCGGCCCATGCAGCCTGGCCGGTCCTAGCACACCGCCTGTCCCCGAGGGGCTCTGGGCCTGGGTCTCAGTGGGGCCCGCCGAGGGTGGGCTGCCAACTGTTCTCCACCCCCGCTCCAGCCCCGCACTGGAGGACCTGGGGAGGAGGGAGGAAGGCGGCCAAGGTGGATCTAAGCACCCCGCCCCGGCTCAGACACCTTGCGTCCTCCCTAGGCGTGCTGAATTGACGGGTTACCCACCACCAGTGCACAGAGTCGTGTCCCAGTCGTGTGCCCCGCTCCTGGGACGCGTCTGTGAATAAGCTGACGCTGGGTCACTGTAGATGAGCCACGGCAACGTGGGGCGGGAGCTCTGTAACCTGCCTGGCTCTCCAAGTACTAGCCGTGTTCTTTTCCACACCCGGGTCTCCTGGACGTACAGCGGAACCCAGCCCCTCTGTGGACTGGGGTCCTCTGCAGCATTCTGGCCTCCAGGTCTCCCCAGCCCCATACCTGCTGTTGACAGTCGTCTTCTCCGGCCGGGACTCCTGGCCCTGTGTTCAGCGACCTGGAACACAGCTGGGCACAGAACAGGGCACGCCTCACTGCTGTCCTGGGATCACAGGGCAATGGGGTCACCAGTGGAAAGGGGGCAAAGATGGTGGGAACTTGGGGGGATTTCTCAAGCTCTGGAACTTCCCCATCTGGTTATTTTGCAAACCCAACCGCTTCCCCAAAGTAACCCCCAGACACACCCACAGAAAAGAGAAGCCTTTGAGCTGCTTTTTTTGTATCTGATCTGTTTTTGGATTTGATCATTAACATAATAATGTTAATGCTTGATCCAGCACTTGGCTACGAGCCAGGCACTGGGCCAGGCCCCAAGAACCTTCCAGAGCAGGGACGGTCTTTGCAGAGAAGGCACCAAGGCAGGAGCGCCTACCTTGTAACTAGCCAAGGTCACACAGCAGGCACCCTTCCTGTGTACCCCTTTCTAAAGTGAATTTGTGCAGGTGTGTGTCTGTAACCCTGGAAATCTGTCCTCTGTGGACCCAGACAGACTTCCAGCAGGAGCGCGTCCCCATTGCAGGAATGAGAAAACAGGCTATGGTTTCCTTCAGCTGAGCCTGATTGTGCAATTCCTCCCAGCAGGCCCTGGGTCCCACCCTGGGGCTCACACCCAGCCCCTGAAGAGCTGACCAGCAAATCACAGAAAGTCCGATGCTGGGAGGAGCACCTTAGGGCATCTGGAAGTTTCCTAGAGATTTTGCTTGGGCCGAGTCCAAAGGCTGAGCTGGGATGAGCCAGGCTATCATGGGGAGAGGGGAGAGCCAGCAGTGGGGACAAAGCCTGGCTGAGGGTGGGGGATGGATGCCAGTCCAGCCAGTGTGGGCTGGGCAAAGGATGGGGGGTCTGCCTGGGGAGGGGCTCAGGGTTCAGGAAAGGTCTCATTCTGGCCAGGCCATGGGCATAAACTCTCCCAGTGCCAGGGCTGCAGAACTCTGTTAATTTGAAATTTGTTTGTTTGTATCCTTTTCCTGAAACACGACTCTATTGTTTAAGCTTTGGACTCCCCCAAACCTGGACCCACATTCTTCTGAGGGTTGAAAGATGGGGGACCCTGCTGGGGGTGGCGGTGGGGAAATGCAGGAAGCAGGGCCATGAAGGGTGGAGTGACAGGGCTGCCAGCTCAGAGACTGATTCAGGCAGGGGGTGCCCCTGGATTTGGGTGGAGGCGGGTCCTGATCCCACTCCTGGGGAAGGAGGACTCAGCTGTGCCTGGCTGAGGGGAACCAAGTGAACCAAGGCTGCCCAGCACCCAAAAGGGGAAGTGGCTAGGACTCGACGAGCCTCCCTGTGGAGGAGCTGAGTGTCCCAGGCTATCCAGAGGTCATCTCGTCCACCCCCCTAGCTCTGGCCTCCAGCCAGCATGCCTTGGACAAGCCGGCCCTTCCTGTCCTGCCTTACGTGGCCCTCCCCAGGGGCCAGTGTCCGGAATTGCGCACTTGGGAGTCTCTGGGATGCCCCCGCCCCCATACTTCTCAGCAGGGTGCTGGGGGAAGGGCACGCCCCCGGGAGGGTGGGGATCCCTGCCGGTGAAGCCCAGTAAGCAGCCCCTGCCCCAGCACCTCACGCACACGTGGGACTCTGGATCCTCACAAGGTCTCTAGGAGCAGATGATTTTCTTCTTGAGATTTCCACACAGCGAATCTAGAGAAGACAAATAACTTGCCGGACATCACACAGCTAGGATGAGAAGGGGAAGAATTTGGCCTTGGCTCTGGCAAGGACTCCGGCGGGACTCCAGGAGTGGGGACCCACGCGGGGGAGACAGAGCTGGGTGGGGGATAAGGCGAAGAGGTCTGGTGGGCCAGATAGAGTGGTGGGAGAGGAGTCAGGGGAGACAGGTGGGGGTGGGGCAACCCCCCACACATTAGGAGGAGGACCACAGGGGCGGGCAGGAGGCTATGTAGAGGGTCAGGCTTTGGGGATTGTGGGGACAGAAGGAAACCCGTGCCTGGGGAGGCTGGACACAGCGAGGGGACCTGTGCACCGTGTGCTGCAGGAAGAAGAGACTGGACCTCGGAGCACAGGTGCCAAGTGCCCGTGGACCTAGAGGTCACTGCAGTTCATGTCCAGCTGCTGAGGGCTCCGTGCTGAGCGTGGACACCGCACCTGTGACAGGTGTGCCCACCAGAGCTGGCTGGTACCTTGGACACGAGCGGGGGAGGCTGCGGGGGAGGCTGGAGGAAGGAAGGGACAAGGGCTGGTACCTGGAGGGGAGGTGGGGCGAGAGGCAAGACGTCTCCTCCCAGGGGCATCCAGGCTTGTGCCTGGTTTGAAGTCCGAGGTTCACACAGGGCAGCATGGTGCGGGAGACCTTTCGCTCAACACCTCTGCTGGCCGTTCCCAGTGCTCCTGTGGACGCCTACATTCAGTGATCATTTTGCTGAGAAAGTTGACAGTGGTCTTGAGGCCAGCAGACGGGCTTTGTTAGCTCCCCTGGCCCTGGGTGGGGGAGCAGGAGACAGACTGGGTGCCAGGCCTGGGCACTGAAGGAAGCCTGGCTGAGGCCTGTGCCCACCCCCAGGGTGAGCCAACGGCAGGTGTGCCCCCCGCCCCCCAGGACTCGGGCTGCCAGCCCAGGGAGCACCTTCAACTCCCTCTAGCATTTAGCACGACTGCTGGCAGGGTTAAAATTTGCAAAAAACAGATTTACTTCAGAGAGAAGTGGGGGAGGTGGAAGCCAGGCAAACGCACCGTTCAGGCTGTCAGTCACTGGGAGATGCGCTGAGCCCTGGCAGAAACACCCGGGCGCCCCTGCTGAGGTGCTCGTCCTGCTCACCCAACCAGGAAGCAGAGCGCGGGGGCCCCCGCGGCTTTTCCTGGTGACTGGAGACGAGGGTCAGCAGAGTGCTTCCCTTGCTTATGGAGAAGCGCCAGCGTCTGTCTCACCCATGAAAATCACCAAGTGATCTTTCATAACCTTACAGGACATCTAAGACTAAGAAAATTGCGTCCTTCAGCGAGAAGGCAGGGCTGGGGGCCGGGGAGGAGGCTGAGCGAGTCCCCAACAGGCACTCAAGTCTGTCTCGTGTGTGGCTGATGATCATTTTTTCTGACGATATGTTCTTTTCATTCAGACTCCGGTGAAACACATTTGATCAGAAGGAAAGGTGTCTCTAGATTAACGTCCTCAGTATCTTGGGGAGGGAGGAAGGAAGGGCAGGCCAACTGTGGGGACACAGGCTCAGAGGAGGGGACAGAGAGAGAACAGCCCCTCGGGAGCCCATGGGCAGAGATGAGAAGACATCACCCTGGTGGTGACAGGTGGCCAGGGCTGCCAGGACCCTGCTGCTCTGCAGGTGCATGTGAGGACCTGCCGCCCCGTCCTTGGATTCTCCGTGGTGGGGACAGGTGTGTGGGCAGCTGGGGTGGGCGAGGGCACTGCCCACGCGATCAGGTCACTGGACCTCCCCGGCAGGGCGGCTGCTTCGTACACCAAACGGCCCCACAAACGAGCAGCCACACCAGAGCCCTCATGTCAAACTGCTTTATTACACCTTAAATAACAGCACAGTTGAGCACAGGGTCTATCTTGCGTCCAGCTTCCTTGCAGTACACTGGCTTGAGAATTAAATACAAAAGGTGGAGAGACAGGGTGCAGAGAGCTCTACAGAGGCGCCAACGGGGAGGGGCTTGCCCAGCTCCGCAGGCCCAGGCCGAGCGCGGCCTCGGCACCGGGTGCCGCACACACAGGCTGGGGGAGCCGCCGCTGCTGCTACGGAGCGCGGGCGCGGGAGGAGGCGGCCGCCGGGCCGATGCTGCCGCTCACGCCGGGCCGCGTGCCTGGGGCCTGCTGTTAGAGATGCCGGGCTCGGGGCGGAAGGCCGGTCCCGCGGGAGAGCTGGCGTGCGGCGGTCACGGGGAGGGAGGCCAGGGTCTCCAGTCCCTGCCCGTCCCCCCCACCCGACAGCGGCCGTTTGGAATGGGACTTGTTTTTGAAGAATTAAAGAAAACGGTGACTCATCCCGCAACTCAAGCGTGTGGAGCCGCGACTGCACGGCTTCCGAGGCGCTGTGCGGGAGCAGCAGCAGTGGACGGACCTCGACGGCTATGACTTTAAAGAGGTTATTTCTTAAAAGAAAAAGAACATCTAAGGACTGAGTCCTGTGTGCACTTTTGAGCATTTCTACAGCATGCGATTCTAAGAGTAAACCCACCCAATATGGCAAACGATCAAATTTTTTAAAATTTAACTTAGAAAGTTTGAGATTATTTGCAAAACATTGATTTGTACGCTGTTTCATACACAAGTAACTGACTGACTATCCAAGCACAGGACGGGCTCTCTGGGAAATGGAGGCTCCTGACGGGGAGCGGGGGGCATGGGATAGTGTTGCGCTGTTGTTATAAATTTCCCTCTGACTTCACAAGGAGACCCAAAGTGAGATTAAAAACTGGACCGAGAAGGTAGACAGGGCAGGTCGGGGAAGAAAACAGGGCCTGACTGGTGTTCACTGTCCACCACGTGTTCGAGACCGTCCACAGCGTCATCCTTCTGGGCCAGGTGTGTGCGCAACAATTACGTGACACCAGACGAAAAATTAAAAAACTGGGGACTAGATTTACATTGTTAACAATGTCAGAGAGGCTGCATGAGACGCTCTGTCTCCGGTTAACTACTGAACATAAAGGAATATACTTTAAGAAGGAAATATGAATGTTTGCAAAATCCTGTTACAAACACAATCTGAACTTGAGACTCAGTTACAAGGTGACGCCCGCAGCTGGTTTCGCACGAACGGCACAAACCAGGATCGCAGATCTAGACTTCAGTCCACTAGGAAGAGGGGCGTCTGTCTCACAATTACACTCACGTTACCTTCTGATTAACATTTTTATTATAGTATTTCCTTTTAAATTCATTCAAGACAAAAAAGAAAAGAAAACAGAGACAGTGGTCCCGGCGGGAATGCACGACTTGTTTAGTTTACAGCACAGACTCTTCTCTTAATGGGAATTGTGCTCTTGGTTTCAGCAATAAGTGAAGGGGAGAGATCTTGCCCTTTTGAAGTTCTGGGGGCGGTGCAGGGCGTCCACGTTAGTAGGGGTTGAAACGCCATCACGGACGCTCCAGGTTGGAATGCTCTTCCAGTCACCGCGGCGTCCTCCTGCTGCTTTAAACAGAAAGACAAGAGAGGCTAGTCAGCGTCACTGCTCCTCCCGAGCTCCTTCCATCCGCAGTGGGGCCGCACTCAGGGCGACGGGAACGCTGACCTTCCCACCGCTCCACATGACGACTCGTCAATCAGTCGAGAGACCCTGTGCCCCAGTTTCCTGCATGTCACGAGGGCTGCACACAGGGCGGTTGTTACCTGGCAGGGGCGTCAGTTCCAGATCTTGAGGAAGCTGTCCCAGGACCCCGTTGCCACGGCCATCCCGTCATCGGTCACTCCCAGGCAGCTGACGCGGTTGTCATGTCCCGCCAAGACTCCTGGGGGCCAACGACAGCACTGTCACCTGGCTGAGCGACCGACCACCCAGTGGCCAGGAAAGGTCACCGGGAAGGAGAGGAGGTCTGCTCAGGGGGACGTCAAAGGGAAGCACACCGCGGCCACGGCTGAGGGAGCACAGGCCAGAGTGGAAGAGGGCCTGCCGAGGACGTGGTCCGGGGCCTGTCATCGAGACAGCCTGATGACAAGGAGCAGGCGCAGCGGGAAGGCACGCTCGCGCACCCGCCTGGAGCCTCCAGCACCCACTCCCAAGCACTCCCGGCGGGAGAAAGCTTAACTAAAAGCTGCGACAGAGACCACAACAAAGACACCCCAGCCAGCCCCGATCCAGGTCAGCGCAACGTGGGAGTAAGTCTGCTCCGCACTTGTCTGAGGTGCCCATGCATAGAAGGCTGCTGATGGACACCGAGTGAGGGCCTTTGGGGTGTCACACGGTGACCCCACCCTGGGACGGGGCCTCCTGCTGACACTCAGCGGTCAGGAAAGCTCAGCCAGAACATTCCACGTCTTCTCAGAGCAACATGCGGGCTGGTTTCAGGGAAGCCTAGGGAAGCTCGTCCACCTCCGCACTCATTAGCGTCACAGATGAGGACCGGGACCAGCTCAGCTGGACGGAACGGCGTCCTCTGCTCCTGGCCTCGCCGACCCTGTGGCCCTGAGCCGTGGCATGAGCCTGGCCTGTCAGGGCAGAGGCAGCGGGAGCTGGGGGTGTGATGGGCTGGGAGAGGGCAAGATGGGCTCAGCCCAGAGCAGAGGGAGGCCAGCCTAGAGGCATCGATTGCTCACATGTGTCAGTGCTGGACAGCCTCACCTCCCGCATGACTGGGTTCTAATGCCCTTGGGACCACGCACCTCACGCCTGCCTCTCACATGCGAGCTTCAGACTGCTTCCTGGGCCAAACCTGCCAGAGCTTGTGCCCCAACATGGACACGGCGGCCACTCACCTGCCCGGTCGGCCTTGAGCGCGTCCCAGACGTTGCAGTTGAAGTCGTCGTACCCGGCGAGCAGGAGGCGGCCGCTCTTGGAGAAGGAAACGGACGTGATCCCGCAGATGATGTTGTCGTGCGAGTAGGTCATGAGCTCCTGGTCCGCGCGCAGATCGAACAGCCTACAGGTGGCGTCATCCGAGCCAGTGGCAAAGGCGTTGCCATTCGGGAAGAACTGGGGAGACAGCGCAAGTTGAGACAGTGCAGGTGCAGGGAGAAGTCCTGTGAGCACGGCTCCTGCTGGCCCAGGAGACAAGGAAGGAGGACTGGCCGGGCTCGGCAGGACTGAGGCTCAGCGCAGGTGGAGAGGTATCAGAGACCAGAGGTGAGCGCCCTGTGCCAGGGCAAGCGCCGGAGGGCCTGTCATCCCTCCATCCTAGTCCTCTTCCCAAAGGACAGGGCGGCCGTCACTGCGGGGCTGTGCTTCCCTGCAGGCCACTCACTGGCAGTCAGGCCAACCTTGTAGAGGAAGCCTGACCAACCAGACGTGCCCTCTGCGTCCCCTCACAAGGCCAGGCCCCTTGAGTCAGGGTGACACAGAGAAGGGAAGGCTCCTTCAACCGGCTGTGCCCCAACCGTGAAGGGTGGGGGACACAGGCCTGGCTCAAGGGTCAGCGCCCTCTGCAGAGGCTGTGCTGGGTGAGTTACTGCTCTGTCCGCCCCCAGCCCAAGGGAAGGACCCGAGGGAAGAACAAGACACCCATCACTGGTGCGACCTGCGCCAGCACAGCAGAGGCACCACGAGTGTTGGTAAGCTGCAGTCAGAACGGAAACGGCTGGCTTCTCAAGGACACAGCACCTCACACCTGTTGCCTGAAGGGAGTTCTGTAAATTACAGGGTATTTGCATAGAGAAGAGAGGACATCTCATTCTGAAGAACATCCTGCGGCTCACAGACGTCACCTAACTTGCTGACAGGGTGAAGGGCCCCCGGCCCCAGGCCCAGACCCCAACTCACACAGATGGCGTTGATGTCGGACTCGTGGCCGGTGAAGGTCTGCCGGCACATCCCTTCTCGCACGTCCCAGAGTTTGGCTGAAGCGTCGCAAGCACCAGAGACAAAGAGTCTGCTGTCCGGAGCGAGAGAAAGGCTCATAACGTCCCCAGTGTGTCCAGTAAACGTGGTCGTCTGCTGGCCGGTCTCGATGTCCCACAGAGCGCTGGAGCAGGAGCAACCAGAGTCATCACGGGACAGACCGCCCTCAAACCACCCGGCCCTGTAAACCTCTGCCCTGCACCCAGGACCAGTCTAGGCTCTGTGACGTGGCTGAGAGCTGTGCAGAGCAAAGTACAGGTGAGGACACGCCCACAGGCCTCACAGTTAACTCTGTCTCCGTCCACTCCAACGCCAGCAAGAGGGGAGCCCGGGTCCGTTTCAAGCAGGGACACTGGGGGGCTGTGCCTCTGTGACCTGTGCGGGTCATGGAGGGCAGCGGGAGGCCCCTGGCTCATGCAGACAGAAGATGCATTCTGTCTGCTGCGGCCAGCTCTGTGACACAGGGGACGACAGGGACAGTGCCAACAACAGTAGCTCAGAGCAAGGCCGAGGTCCCACGGCCCCTCCTTGGACAGGCAGACAGGAGGGCAGCTAGCGCCCGAGGAGGAGAGCTGAGCCCAGCGCCCCATGGCCATCAGCCCCTGCGGTTACTTGGGGGAGTTGAAGGTGGGACGCCTGAGCCCTGAGCACAGCGGGTGCTGTGTCTGTGAAACTGCTGGCTGCATTTCAGCCTGGCAACCCAAATCCCAGCGGGCAGGGCCTCATTAGGGCCTGCGGACTACAGAAAGCCAGACAGTTCCAGAGTCTGAAAAACATCATTCATAAATGAACACACTTTAAAAAATATGTTCTATCAAAGAAACTCTTCCCAAATTGACAGTCTAGATAGACTAAGTCTTTTGTGAATCTATGCACATGTACAAAAAGGACCACTCATAAAACGGCAACTTGGATAAAGGAGACAGGACCTGGCCCAGGGCAGCCCCGCCCCCCATGTGATGGGGCATCTGAGCCACCACATCATGCCTTAGAAGACCAGGAAACCCGCAGGGACAGTTTAAGTCTAAAATGACTCAACCACCTGACCATTTAAATGACATGCGTTGGTGCCATAAGTGAAAACTCAAAGAGTTTCAGTGATCTTCTCTCTATAAGAAAAGTGAAACTCTAAAAATTAAGTAGTTTGATGTAATTCATGTGAAATTGTGACACCTGCTATTTCTAAGCTGTCACAGCGTCCGCAGTGAGACATGCTCTCCTAAGGGGGGGACCAGGGCACACCCACTCCCCCAAAGGGCTATTAAATGCCACCTGAACAGGCGGGATGTGCAGTGAAAAAGAAAAGCTGGCAGGTCATGCACAGCGGTAGTCTCAGTGTCTATAAACCAGTTCTACCTTGTTCAAAATTGAACTCTGAGCTTTAAACTCGCTAAGAGCATAATGAAGGCACCCATCACCCACTGCCACCCATGTTTCAAGCCTAGTGGCCATTTTAACTGAATTAAGGTGGAGAGTCTGATTTCCAGGTGTCATGCACTCTGGGGCGAGGCGAGCAGCGTGAGAGAGGGCGGCGCCTGGCACTCACCAGGTGGTGTCTCCAGAGCTGGTGACGATCTGATTGTCGTCCAGGAAACGGCAGCAGGACAGGTAACCTGGAAAACAGACCCAGATGACGGCTCCAGCCAGCAAGCCCCGCTCTGGGGTCTCACCAATGGAAAACATGGTGGGAGAGTGACTGAGCTCATGAGTCCTGTGGCCAGGTAAAGAGCAAAGCAGCTGTCAACCGCACCACGGGGCGAGAACCGGGGCCCAGACTCCAGACACAGAGGCCCTCGCAGCATGGCGCCCGTGGCACAGGGAGGGCAGCAAGTTCGGGGAGCGCACACCCTCCTCTGCCCGGCCCCCCAGCACGCCGGGCAGCACTCTGGACCCAGACACATCCGTAAGCAAAAGGGGTGAGCACAGAGAGCAGGCACGTACTGTCCGGGAGGAGGAGGGCAGGGCGGCCCACGGAGGTCTCCCGAGCCTCCCAGGGGCTTGGCCAGAATGGAGGGCGGTCCACGGGCGGTTGTAATGGCAAAAACATCAGTGTGGAAGCAGTTGTGTGGCCACAGCGCATGGGACAGGAGCCCAGCCCCGACTGGCCTTTGGAATGGGGGGGGGAAGGCCAACAGCTCCACAGCACCTGCCCAGGAGCTCCACTTAGCCAGCCCTGCTCACCATGACCCCTGCTGCCCCCGGCTCAGTGACCCTGGGAGTGGCAGGTGCAGGGCAAGCACACCTGGCCCCGGAAGGCCTGGGGCTGCCCGGAACGGTGGGGAGTGGCCCTGACTTGGGCTGGCCGGGCTCCTGCCACGCGTGCCCGTTTCCTGAAGCCTCTCTTCCCAGCCCACGCCAGAGCCACGTGTGATGCTGTGCAAACAAAGAGGAAACCCACTGAAGGGTGTTGATGGGGAAAGGGTAAGCATACAGAGAAAGTAAAACATTTATCTAACAAGTATTACTATACTGCCTCCCATAAAAAACACATCTAGAGATGACAATCTTCAGAACATCAACTGTGTGCCCAGAAAAGGACATGAGGTCAAGTGCTTCCTGGAGGTCATGCCCCGGCCACAGGACCCTGGGCACCATGTGGCCAATGCCCAGCAGAAGAGGAGTGGCCGGGGCCACAGGGTCGTGGACGACAAGCCCCCACTCCGCATGTGCGCACCTCGAGGGGCTCCCCCTAGGGTCCTGAGCTCCCTGCCTGCTGAGTCCCAGCCTGAGGGCCTGACCAACCACAAAACTCACTTCCTGGCACTCTCTCCCCTGTCAGTTTCACCATCCCCTCCAGGAACCAGCCCTGGGCACCCGACCCCATCTGGTGGGTGCCCATCGGACAGGCCCAGGGACTCTCACACCCGCCATCCTAGTGCCAGCCCGTCTGACCTGGGAGCACAGCAAAGACAGGAAGGAGGCTCCCGGAGACCCCAGCCCACAGGCACCTCACAGGACCAACCAGGGCACTCCAGGGTCAACTGCACAAAGAAACATGGCCTCAAAGACGCCCTCTGTGCAGGTGGTGGTCCAGCCACGTGGGCCCCAGGGACCAGAGAGCCAGCACCTGGTGGTGCTGGAGGCTCTTTCGGCCCCGGGTGACCAGCGCCTGTCAGCTGACCACCTGGAAGCGGGGAGGCTACAGGAGACGACTGCATTTACAAAGCCACAGATGGTCCTGGGATTATAACGCCGTTAGGACCCAATGATCCACGACCACGAAGAGGAGGAGCGGGGCGGAGGCGTCACAGGGCTCCTGGGGGACTGGACGGCATAGGCGGTTCGGCTTCTAATTCCTGACTCTTCCGTGACTCTGAGCTCTGAAACACGCACAGCCGGCCTGAGCAGCGCAGGGGATTAGGAGCGCTGGCCTCCAAGAGGTTGAAAATCCCCGAGTGACTCAGCTGGCCCTCGGTAATCTTAGCACCTCCGTGTCCTCGGGTTCAGCCAACCGTGGATCGAGCAGTGCTGTATTTAGGGAGAAACGTCCACGTGGAAGTGCACCGATGCAGTTCAGACCCATGCTGCTCAAGGGTCAGCTTTATGTAAGCATTACTTTCAATTAAACAGAGCCAGGGCTGCTAGCTCATAATCTTACAACTCATTTTTTGGGTCCTTTTGCATTTTGTAAGTTGAGGATAAAAGACAATAACCAGTTAGAGATTATAATTCTTACAAAAACTTTTTTCCTCCCAGAAAGAAAATGTGGAAACCAACTTTCACATTAGGTTAACAGCCAAGTACTGGGTGTCAGCGCTGAGCAGCCTGAGACGGGAGCCCTCGGACACGAACGCCGAGCTGTCCAGCCCGGTGGGCACGGCCGCCAGGCCCGAATGCCACATGTCCCGGGAGGCCGGCAGCGCTCCGTGCGCACGGATGCCAGCAAGGGGCACCCAGCCTCCAGGGCCCTTCTGCCTGGGAGGCAGAAGACGGCTTCAGAATGGGCCCTGAAGTCAGAACCACCTGGGCTCTGTGCTCAATGCAGACACTAACCAGCAGTGAGAGTTCCTGCAGGCTCTCCCCCGAGACCCAGTCTCCCCAGATTAACTGGGGATGGTTCCAGAGAAGGGGCAGAGCTGCCTGTGCATCTATGCTCCCAGTACAGGGTGGCGGGCCACTGCCTCTGTCATCATGGAAGAATGAGCAAACTCCCTGAAGGGACTCTGTGCATGTGTGACCTTGGCTGAAGACCACCGCCCCCCAGGGGCAGGGCTCTGTGCTACAGGGTGGCCGGCCTGGCGGGCTGCTGCCTTTCAAAAGTCTCCAGAGGGGCAGGAAAGAGACCGTGACAGAAGTGGGCACCAAGTGTGGAGGTGCCAGGCCTCACAGAGACCATGGTTAGCAGTGGCAAGGTGGGCTGGGGACAGCCTGGCACAGGGACGACGCTACAATGTCCAGAGGAAGGAGGAGGCCTGAGGGGAGGCAGGGCGCAGGCTCTCAGGGCAAGGACCCCAGTCGGGGCGGGGGGCACTATCAGGAGGTGTCTTGTCCTGAGGATGGAGTGTGTCATCAGGGTGGGACCCTGGTCCCTAGAGGCAGGCACACTTACCTCCTGACTGGGAGCGGCTGTTGACCCAAGAGGGCTGAAATCAAACAGCTCCACTAAAGCAACTCACCCCCAGACAGTGGTGAGGGCCTGGGAGCTCACTCACCTACAAGAACACTACTTACTGCCACAGTGTTTGTACTAACGACCAACTGGGAACGGCCTAAACGGCCAACTACAGAGACAAGTCAGCACGCCGTACAACGGAAGTCTCCTCAGCTCTCAGAAAGACCTTGTAGCTCCAGGTGGGATCACAGGTTAAAGACACAGAAGAAGATAACTGAGAGTTATTTCCCCAAATTCCTCCAGGGAAAGGCACCGGTATTTCAGCCCAGGCACCGTGGAGGGCAGCGGGGCGCCGGGCTGTCCACGAGGCTGCGGTGGCCGCCACTCCCAGGGAGCAAAGTCTGTCCTGCTCTGGGAAGGAAGGAGTTTTCGGCCTACAACTGGAGGAAGAGCTGCCCGCCCCATGCAGAGGTGCACACAGGGGAGGCAGGACACGTTCTCTGAGAAGTTAGGTGAAAAGAGAACGCGGCACCCCGAGGGTCTCAAAGTGAGGAAAACAAGCAACAACTTTATCAGGAGAAAGGAGCCTTACAACACCCCAGAGACAAACATATAAAATGCTGATGTCAAAAGATGAAATCAGATGCAAACAGAAGAGGGCCGGGAGTTTAGTCCATTCACAAGGCTGCGTGGCCTCGTCCTCTCGGCCTCGGAGGTCGGCAGAGCTCACCGCCACCTCAGGATGGTCTGAGGTCTGGACCCAGGTTGGGGTGGATGTGGTCAAAGGGAGGCCAGCCAGGATGCACGGCAACCCTGGAAAAGGGTTCTGTCTGTTCCGGGGCTGCTTTGCCTGCGAGGTGGAGAGGAGGCTCAGGAGCCGGCGGCAGGGAAGCCGAGGGGCGGGCAGGCGGGCACTCTGTGCGGAGGGCGGCAGGCCCCCAGCCCCGGGCAGTCCGGGAGATTAGTGAGCAGTGGGATCTGAAGTTCCCAGACTGTGACCACAAAACACCTAGAACGGATGTCATGTTAGACTAACTGCCAAAGAACAGGGCACCAGAGAGCGGCCCAGCTGTACCTCCGGGGGCAGATGGAAGGGACCACTCTCCTGTGCTCGAGTCCGCTGGTGCCTGTCGGAGGAGAGCAGCTCGCAGGCAGTGGGTCCGGCCCACGGGGATTTCATAGGGCTTTCATGTTCAGCCCAGCAGCAGGAACACCTGTCCCAGGAAACACGGCTCCAGCCCCCACAGCGGGTTCCTGAGCAGCGAGGCCACGCGGCCCCTGGGAGGCCCCCAGCTCAACCCTCGGCCACGGCGGCCCCAGAAGGGTAAGCGTGTCTGCACTGCGATGGGAGGGCTGGGAAAGGAGACCTTTAAGAACAAGTGTCCAGCTTTTCTTCACAACTTGCAGAGATCTGCTCTGGGAACAGTCTGCGAGACCGGGCCTGACACTCTCGTCAGAAACGAACACTAGGAAATTACTAATTCCTCAAATGTATACTCTAGTGCCTTAGTGACTATGCTTTCACCAAACCAGCACCCGGACAGCCCCGTTCTCTAAGTAGAACAGTCGCAACAACAACAAAGGCCCCGCGCGGTCTCCGTGGACTCACCCGACTCACCGTCCGGGGCGTCCTTCACTCTGTGAGACACACTTAAAGGCAAGACACCAACAAGACAGAAGGCCGTCTCGTGTCTTCTCTCTCAAGTATTTCCACAGCCTGGGGGCCGACTCTAGAGAAAGAAGCTTCTGTTTGTTCCACACGCGCCCTTCCACTTGAACAGAAAACGGACTGCCGGGGTCTCAGGCCCGAGGCTGACCGCAGGGACCGGTCCCCTCCCACCGACAGACACGGCTGCGCTCAGCTCGCGGAGCCTGCCGAGGAGAGCCAAGACGGGGTCCTGTGCAACTCAAGTTTCCAAGATTCTGCAGGAAAAAATCCCAACCATGACTTGACAAAGAGTTCTCGCCTCAAGGCTCAGGCCCAAGGAAGACGCCTGAGGGATGACGCTGCAGTGGTCAGACAGACGCTTGGAAGGTCTGAGACAAGGCAAAGGCGGCACGCCGCCCGCCACGCGGACCCCGCCTGGGCCGAGCTGAGCTGCCGTAAGCTCGTCGGATGTTAACCTGTGCTGACTCGAAGCTAAAAATTAAGTATCATGTCTGAAGAAAGTTACAAAGAGACCAAATGTTTAAAAAAAAACGACACTCAACTCCCAAGAAGAAAAATCTCACACTATATGAAGAAAACAAAATTCCTAGAACATTCCCTCTGACACTAGTTTTATTATTATTTTTGTTTAAGCAAACAGTATTAAAATTAACTGAAAAGATTTTAATTGAAGACGGAAGTCCCCACCCTGAAGCTGGTCGCAGACAAGACTGACACCCAGAGAGAACACACGTCAGGCGTGCGCTCGCAGTGCTCCGGGCATGGCGTCGCGTAGAGCGTGCCGTGCCCGTCAGACAGGGTGTGCGCTCGCCAGGCAGTGGCCCATAGGAAGCAGCCGGGAGCGCCGGACGAACTGAAAGGCAAACACCTAAAAGCCCCGCAACAGGCACAAGCTGGGGAGCCCGCGCCTGGAAGGAGGGGAGGCCCTGGGGGCTACTCTCAGGGCGCGCCGCCAGGCGGGAGGCCCCACTGCGATCGCCAGCATGTGGCTGCCCCGAGCCGTCAGCGCTGGGGCCCAACCTCCCTGAATAGCCAGAGCTGGGGGTGAAGGAAGAAAGCCTGGAAAGGAGGCCTCACGGGCCCTGACAGCACGCCCCAAAGTGCCAGCATCGGTCTGAGCCACACGACCTGGCTGCTGCCTGACAGAACCAAGCATCGGCGCTGCCAGAGAACCCAGAGTTTCCGTGGCGCGACATTTACCAAGTCCAGGACGCAATTCAGAATTCTAGCTATCCTGAGAAATAGGAAAATGCCACCCGTATTCAAGAGAGAAGAGCCATCAAGACCAATCTCAAGGGATTAGCCCCTGAAACCGGCAGACAAGAAACTTAAAGGCAGCTCCTAGAGCGCCATTCACGGGTGTCAAACGCGCTCACGACAAATAGAAAGCCAGGAAACCTCAGCAGAAAAATAAGGACTTTCTTTTTTAAAGCAAACATTCTAGGATTGCAAACCAGAACACGTGACACAAATGGTTTGCTGGGAAGTCCTAACAGTACCCTGGAGGTGACAAAGTCACACGTGCTGGAGGACAGATCTGAAACGAGCAAATGTGACGAGGCGGGAGACTGAGGAAGAAAGAGCAGAACCACAGGGACCTCAGCGCTGACGTGCGCGCCACTGGAGCACAGAGAGGACGCAGAATGCAGCGCAGGTGTCCAGAATCCCCCAACTTTAGTGAGAGACAAAACTTCAGATTCAAGGTGGTAAAGCACAGTAAGGAAAATTGCTCCAAAGCGTATCAGTCATGCTACTAAGAAACAAAGAAAAATCTCTAAAGTGCTAAAAGGAAAAAAAAAAAAAAGAGAGCCCACTCAGAATTCAGTATGTCCAGCAAAACACTCTTCAAGAATGAAAAAGAGGAGAGTGTAGCTCACTGGTGGAGCGCGTGCTTAGCATGCACGAGGTCCTGGGTTTCATCCCCAGCACCTCCATTAAAAAATAAAAATAAACCCAATTACCTCCCCTGCACCAAAAAAAAAAAAAGGATTCTGAAGGACAACGGACGTGCCACATAAATGAGAAGGCAGAGAATGCACAGCGGGCAGGTCTGCACCGACTGTAAGAAACACCGAAGCAGCTCACCGGGCTGCAGGGCCCCAGAAGGCTCACGGCTCCCGTGACAGACAAGTACTAGAAACGGTAAAGATCCGACTACGCGCAAAAACACTACTCAGATTTCTTCAAGCAGCTAGGAATGTTTAAAGGAGACAAAATAACGTATCGTGGGGACTTCTAACACATGTAGATGTAACAGCGATGAAACTTCATAAAGAGTGAGGAAGGGCAGAAAACGGGCCTTTAAGGCCCAAGGTTCTTGCATTTTACACAAATGGGTACAGTATTAACTCTGAGTGGACCATGAGAAACTGCAGACGTACGTGGTTATCCCCACATAGAGCACTAAAAGACGATGCAAAGAGGGACCCAAACGCCCTCAGACAGAACTAACACAAAACGCTAACAACTCAAGTAACCAGGAAGAAGGCAGGAAAGGAGCGCACGGGGCCGCCTGCGGGGAGGAGGTAGGAGTGGCCTCCACGCCGGCTGAAGGCAGAGGCACCGCACATGGATGAAGAGCCGACTGCGCGCTGCCTGCGAGGAGCTGTTTAGAAACACTAAGCTGAACGAAGTGAGGAGCGAACACACCAAGCAGGCAAGCGCAAGCACAGGAAGGCTGGAGTGGCTATGCTGCCATCAGACAAAGCCCACTTTTCCACAGAGTGTTCTGAGGGAGAAAGGGGCATTTCAGTGTGGCAGGAGGGCCAAGTCATGAGGAAGACATGACTGTCAAAGGTGTACACGCTTCACTGACGGAGCTCAACACATACGAAGCAGAAACTCCCCATAAGTAAAAGGAGGAAAAGATAAACTCATAACCAGAGATGTCAGCATCCCTATCTCAGTAATTTATAGAAATAACAGCAAGATACAGAAGATCGGAGCAGCGTCACAAGTCCTGTGCTAACCGGACACACTGAGAAGCCGCCCGGGCAGCGCACGTCAGACTGGCCCGCGAGCAGCATGGCGGCAACCACCGTCCCACCGAAAGTAGGTCTCTGTACGCGTGGAAAAGCTGAAATGGCACAGGGCATGTTCTCTAAACATAACCTACTATTGATTTTTAATTAAATGCTGCTATCTCAGAAAACTTCAGATACTTGAATATTAAGCAATCTGCTTCCAAGTAACCCAAGAATCAAGTCGTCAAAGGGGTATCCAAAATATTCCACACTGAATGATACTACAGCTAAAGCATGCTTAGCGGGCAATTTACAGCTTTCAGTGCTTATATCTGAAAAAGAAGGAAGAAACCCCAGAGCAAGCCGAAGGCAGGAAATGACGCAGGACAGAAATCAATGAACAAGGGAGTCTGTCGCTGAAAGGACAGAGGATACACTCCTAGCGGGCCAGAAGTGAGGCAGCAGCCTGCCCAGCTGGGGTGAAGGGCGCTCCCTCGGCCACGGCGGTCTCTGCTGCACGTGAAGAAAGCGAGCCCAGTGGAGGGAACCCCGACCCGGACAGATGGCTGGAGAAGTGAACCACCAGGGCGAGCCCCACTGTTTCAGAAACAGGCCTTTTTGTAACAGCCAGTAACAACTATCACAGGTCACAGGCTGAACACGGCAGGGCGCCACCACCGGGCGCCTGCAGCTGGCTACTTCAGAACTGAGCCTGTGGAGCGCAGGCCGTGTCCTCTGCAACAGGGAGCTAAGGGCACCAAGTATGCCGAGGGACAGTGAGGGCGTACGCGGATGAGCACCCGTGTGTGCACATGGGCACACGTGTGCTTAGATCGGGAAGCCCTGTGGAAAGGCGCTCAGGACTGTCGACAGAACGAAAGACAGGAGTGACCCACGTGCTCAAGAGCCTTGAGAACGGGACGCTACATGACCCAGACCCAAAGGCTGCTGAATGGTAAACGCGGTCTCTGGTTTCATTTTCAAAGTACTCCGGGCCACGACTGTTGCCAGGCTCGGTAAACGGTCACAGAGGAGGAAGAGGCGAGCACCGGAGCAGACGACCGTGCCGGGCACGTGGCGCGCAGCACCGTGCGTCACCAGGAGAGCGAGTACCTGTGTGTCCAGCCAGCTCACGACTCACACGCACGTTCCCTTCGCGGGTCTTCAGATTGTAAATGGAGCAGATGTTGTCCAGGCCACCGCAGGCCACGTAGTTCCCGGAAGGTGCATATGCACACGTCATGACCCAGGAGGAGCGCAGAGGGATGGCGTGGACCTGAGTGACAGAACATGCGTGAGCAGCTCGCTCAAGTCCAAACATCAGCTGCTGACGCTGTGGCTCTAGTTCTGCCGGCAACTTTCACTGCATGCGAGGGGACAAGACGATGGCCAAAACCAGCCCGACAGTCATGCATACATATGGCCAGTGAGGCAAAGGAGCAGTCCAATCAGAAGCCCGGGCCCTCAGCAACCTCGCCTGGAGGTTTGCCCAAGTCACCACTCAGCCAGGCGGGCTCGCAGGCGATGGCAGAGGGCCACCTGGCCCCGGCTGTGTGCTCTAAGCTGGCAGGGCAGCTATGGAGGCATTTACAAGATAAACCTTCTTTACCAAAGTAACCACACCAGACGTTTCTGTAACTACCCTGCCACACCCCCTCCCCACCGCATCTCAGACCCATCTGTGTCAGCGCTGCAGTCTTCTACCAACATTTGGCATCATCCGGCGAAACACAGCCGCGCTTCCCCTGTCGCGCCCGTTTAGGCCGACGCCAGTTCCTTCCATTCACTGTGATACAACTTCCAATTACCCTTTTAAAGGCTTAAGCGATACTTCAAAGTACAATGCCTTTTAGATTATTTCTTGTAAAAACCAGTACGTAAACAAAAAGCATTTCTGTATTTTGCAACAAAACATGGAATTCCCCAGACTGAGCCCAGCCCTGTGAAGAGATGACAAACCACAGCACAAATGCGCTGGCCCGGCGGGCGCTGGGTCACGTGCCGGCCTGTGTGGCGGCTGCCACCTGACCCCCGTGACTCTGCGCTGAGGACAAGCACACTGCGCCCCCCGCCCCACGCCTCTGTGAGGGAACCCGGGGTCTGAGCGCCCCCCTCTCCCGCACTGGCTTCTCGGGGGCTGAGCAGCCCTACCTTGTTAGTGGTGTAGCTGTCCCAGATGATAAGTTTACCATCCTGCGAGGCGCTGACCAGGAGCCTGGAGGAAAAAGACACAAGCAAACGTCTCAGAACGATAGCAACACAGAAGCTACGGAGGCAGCAGATAAAAACTCCACTTTACTGACTACCTGCATGCCAACATCACATTTGCTTGAGAAAAAGCACACTTACCTGAAGCCAGGAAAAAAAAAAAAACCTGTTAGACCTACTCTGAAAGCATGATAAGAAAATGCTCCCACAGGTAACAGTTCAGATTCAAGACTGCTTATCTTCAAGTGCAGACTGGGCCAGTCACCCCCTTGGTCAGGCAGGACAAGCCGACTTCTCAGAACCCTCCTGTTTGGGTCGTCATACATCAGATCTGAGAGCTACAGATCTTTCATGAGCCAAAGATGGTAGAAAACATTTAGTATATAATTTCCTGTTCCATTTGGACACACAGCCTAGATATAAAGAACAAGTAAGTTTTTAGATCTTCAAAATTTAGGGGCCATTTCTCACCAAAAATATGCCATGAAAATTTCCCAGGCTGAACTAAAACTGGAATCCATGTCTCCTGGAAACTTTCCACCTGCTTTGCACAGACACGACAAAGAGCAGGACTGAGGCTGGCCCAGCAGGAGACCCGTGGCGCTGAGGGTGCTTCCCCTGCGGCTCAGCGGCACCAAGCGTGGGGTCTGTGCCGAGAAGGCACTCCTGTCTCTGCCGGACTGAGGGGGGAAACTGCCAACGGAGAGCGTGTCCAGTGGGCAAAGGAATTTCAAGTGAGAGTGAATTCTGGGAACCACAGCTGCTCATAAGATGCCCTGAAGAACTTCCCACAGACTGCTGTTTGCAAGGAATGGCGAGGAGACTCCATGCAGAGTCCCATGCTGAGATATGTCAATATGGTAAATAAGGAGGAACATTTTTAACTTTAAAGATTTTATCAAAACATAGGTTTCAAGCATGGCAGCCAGAAGCATATTTGGCTCTGTGAACCGATCAGCCTGGAGGTAAAACCACCCGAGTTACCCTGACCACTGACACTTCTCATCAAACCCCGCGTTCCGCGCACCCAGCACAGACATCCTCGACAGGGGCTAACAGTGAGTCTGGAAGGAATAAAAACACTTTCAGCACCGCGTTACAAAACCGATCACAGAACTAAACAAAGTGCAGGCCCCAACCCCATTATTCTGTGGGTGCAATTTCTTAAAGGAGCTGGTGGTGCATCTCGGTTCAGTGATGAGCACATCAGGCACTTCAGACACTGCCATGCATCGGAGGGAGAGTCCCTGCCGCTCTCTCTACTTCTGAGCACCGGCTGAACAGAGGATCAGAGCCCGAGTACGGAGCTCACCCCAGGAGTGTCACCTTCAGAAAGGTCTCCCGGTCAGACAGCTTAGTATCTGCTGACTCGTCCAAGGGTTAGCAAAATGCTAAGCTGCCCCTCATCCTCCTGAAGGTGAGAGGCGACACCCTGTAGCCCCGGCCAGGCGACTGCTGGAGATGGGCTCACGCTGCCCCTCGGCCTTCAGCCAATCACAGCCCGCTACCGCGAGGCCCCGCCTGCCAGAACGCAGGGGCAAGGGCCCGGGCACTGAAAACAGAGGTCAGGCAGAGGTCCAGACCCAACCTCCCCAGGTCTTCATCACTCAGGAGGGAGGGCCGGGCTCCCAAGCCGAGTCGGCTCAGCTGTGTGTCACTCTCGATTCTAACAAGACTTCGGCGGACTTCAGAGAAGGGAGAAAAATTTAACATTAATTCAAGTGACTGAAAGACTCTCCAGTGTTATAAGCAGTAGGCTTGAAGTTTAGCAGTGGATTGCAGCGCCCTGATGAGCGCATCATGAACGTACACAGACCAAGTACGGACACACGCACGCACGGAGACCTCCCCGCGGCATCTCCTGCAGAGCAGGAAGACAGACTGCCAAGCGGTGCACTGGTCTGAGAGCAGCCAGAAGTCACACACACACAGTAAAATAACTAACGTTCATAAATTACAGCTGCGAGTCATGAAAAAAAGTACACTAACCTCTGTTTATAAAGCAGGAAACAGAAAGATGACTTAAGCAAAATGTACATCCCAAATCAAAAAAACATATTTTCTACTTTAAAGAGGCAAAAATTGACCTCTCCAGAAAACATGGCTCTCTAGAAAAAACAATTCCTGAAGGGCTCGTCCCCCTAGGCATCATTCTGGTTTTCTGGGCTGACAGCTGTAAAGCAGAGCCCCCACAGGAGGGCGCACAAGACAAGAGCAGCTGTAAACTGGTGCCACTACCGACCACCCTGTCCGAGGAGGAGACAAAGCCGGCACCTTCGTCTCCCACTGCGCCCCTTCTTGCAGGGGCTGCTCACTCACACCTCCGCACCTGCTCCTCCGGCCACGGGCCCTCCTGGCGCAGCTTGTGGTGGAACCGCATGAACACAAAAGCCCGCGTGGTGATCAGTGCTGCCCGCCTCCTGCCCCGCCCTGTCCTCATTGCCCCGGCTCTGGCCGCACACCTGCCTTCGTTCCCCGAGCACGGCTCTCAGTCCCTGGCCAGGGCGCAGTGATGCGTCAGCGCCCTGGCGCGGAGACCGCTGCCGCCGGGAGTGCACCCCTGGAGGGGGCTCGCGTCGGCCTGGCTGTAGCACTGTCTGCCCGGTGTCCTCGCATCGGGTCGGGGGGCTCCCACAGGTGGAGGGAAACCCCGAAGGTAAGACACCGCCTGGCCATCGTCTACTTCTGATTATACAGTCTAAGGTGGATCGACGAGCGAGGGCGTTTTTTTCTTTCTTTTTCCTTTTTTATTCTTTTTGATTACTGTCGTCATTAAAACGACCTAAGTCAGCTCTCATGTGCATCAGGAACTATCTGGGAGGCTGTACAGAACAAACTGAAGATTGAATCTCTTGTCCTGTAGCTGTTTATACTCAACGCAGAGTTTCAACAACGAAGAGGAAATACGAAGCAGAAAATTCCTCTCTGACAAACATGAAGAAAAAAGCTACTGAAAGGAAGGCACCTGCAGGCTCACGTGAGATGTTTGAAGGAACACGTTACAGTCACGGAGTCGCACAGCATCAAACTTAATTCTCCGGGCGGAAGAGCAGAAGAGAAGGAATTTAAAGCCGCAGCCTCTAAAAGAACAAGAGCCGCGGAGGCTTCGCTTCAGCGCCGCCGCAGGTCGCGAGGGAAGGGGGAGGCGGGAGGGAGGGCCAGAAATGAGCCGGCCGCAGGACAGAGTTCTGAGTAGGGGCAGAGCTTCAGGTGGGGCCGGCAGCCGGGAGGTGTGGCCCCTCGAGAACCAGCAGCAGGCTTGCGCACGGACGCGGGACACACGAGCCGCGATCCCCGGCTCAGCTCAGCCCCAGCACCACATGGAGGAGGTCATGGTCCCAGAACCAGGGCATCAGGACCACAAGAGGGTAGGGCCAAAAAGCCACGAGTAACAGGCTGGAAGGAGGAGGGGCCACGGCACAGAGAGGCTTGGTCGCTTCCCCAGGGTCACACAAGCACTGAGCAGGGGGGCAGGGAGGAAGCGCAGAGCTGGCGCAATAGTGGAGCAGATGCGACAGTGCGCGAGCAGCCCAGGTGAGCGGATGCGCTCGCAGACGGGCACCTGGGCGCTCACCTGGCCGGCTCAGGTACCCGCATCTCTGCCTAACTGTCTCTGAACAGATCACAGCAGATGAGTTCAGGTTACTGTTCCCCAGAAAAGCAGAACAATCCCTGTGTGCATTGTGCGCGGTGGCCTGCTCAGCCCACACACCTGGAATCCGTGCCCCAGTGCATGGCATAGATCTTGGCCAGGTGCCCCCTCAGCGTCCGCCGGGTTCGCATCTGGATTCTTCCCACGGGGTCAATGTTGTTTGTGATCTTAAAAATAAAAGTTACCGCAAGTCAAGGTTCTGTGATGACTGGTCTCACCCGAAGGCTGAAACCTCCTCTCCTCTACCCACCCCCACCCCACCCGGCGGCACCACTGCCCGGGTCCTGCTGGTCACCCGGGCCTCTCCGCCGTGACTCCTCCTCTTCACCCAGGCCTCTGCCTTCCCTTCGGGGTTCTCAGCGAGGCCGCCTCTCTCCCTGGCCACCAGGACCCCATCCCCGCCCCGCCCCAGCGCACAGCACCCGGCGCCGGCCCAGAGCTGTTCTCCCTTGTCCCCCTTCCTCCCACTCACTGGTCACTGCAGCCCAGCTCCTCCTGCCCCTCCAGCGCAGAGAGCGGCCCTTCCCCCAGACTGCAGCCTGGTCAGCCACATCACAAGGTGATACATGGCCCTGCCTGGGACCAGTCACAGCCACCAGGCTGCACATCAAGCTGGACAGCAGTGGCCCTGACTCTGTGCTGCTGCTGCTTACGGTGCAAATCTGCAGGTGCAAAGCTGTTCACTGCAGCCCTGACCTCTGCAATTAAAGGCTTGAGAGAAACTGACCTCACCTAAAAACCACTACTTCCTACACTGAGCACGGTGGCACTCGTGAATGAAAACACGGGGGCAGCGGTCTCACCCCGCCGCGGGCGAGGAGAGCTGTAGCGGTTTGCTCCAGAGCATCCAAGGGGAGGCGGCACGGCACGACCTCTGCGTCTTACCTGGGAGAGAGTTGCATCTGCACATGCTTTCCTGGCGTCCTAAGAGAGGAGAGACAGGGCAGGTCAGTCATGTCTCAGACACAGGTACCTGGTCCGCACCCTCTGCCGGGCGTCAGAAGCAAAGGCAGAGGGTGGCCGGCTCTTCCCTGCTCCGACCCCCAGAGAACACTGCAGAGAACCAGCAACACCCAGGTATGCTCCCAGCCTACAGACCGCCCGTCTGCCCAGCACAGCGCCCCCATGAGCCCAGAGCCAGTGCCGCCTCCCCACCCAGACTTGCACACGGGTCTTGCTCTGTCTGCCCAACAGCCAGGAGCTGTGGGGCCCACAGGAAAAACGTCTGGAAAGCACTCAACGGCCGCCCCAAAGAACTTTTCTCCTAGAGCATGTTAACTAAGGACTTGTCTCCAAGCCAACCACTAGGGCAGACCTCCAAGTAAGAGAGCAAAGGACCGGAGACAGGACACCACGCGCAGGGAAGACTTCACGGCTGCTCATCTTGCTGTTTGTCTTCTTATCTGTAGAGTGACCTCGTGAAGTGACCTTAAAGCTAAAGAAGCCATTCTCACTGCTCTTAAGTGATCGAAGTTACACATCTCAAATTAGCATAAATACGTAAAAGCAAGTAGAAAGCCATACGTGATGAAGGAAGATGAGACAACAGCTTTAAAAGGGTCAAAATTTGAGTGGAGAAGTAATTTTAAGGGAAATCACGACAATTTCTAATAAGAAAAGTGTTTCCGCCACATGGTCTCTGACCACCTGCTTTGAAAATGGCACCTCGCAGGCCCCTGGGGCGCTCAGGCGCGAGGCGCCCCACGCGGCCCTCTAGGTCCAGACCCAGACGGCCTCACTGCTTGTTATTCTTATTTCATGAAGATGGTGGGAACATCCGCCAACCCAGAAGTGGAAAAACATTCAAATGTAATACTGCTATTACAGTGTACCAGATCCTAGATTCCAAATTCAACTTTAATTATCCTAGTAGAAGTCACTGTGCCTAGTCAATCACACAATTAAAAAACAAAGAATTACATAACCAAGCACTTCTATGCCGGCACCTAGACTGGGGTCAAGAGAAGGTGGGGGCCCAGAGCAGCAGGCCCTCCGCCAGCAACGCGTGAGTTCGGCGTGGACGCAGGACTTGTTTCCGAAAGCCATTCTTCCTGACGCTACATACGGCTTCTAATTTTAAAAAAGAGGAACGGGAAAAATTTAAACGGAAAAACTAAACCCCGACTCTGAAGCAGCCTCACCCCATTCGTGCCCAGAGGTCAGAATGGGTTTCACAACGCCCGCGGCGACACAACATACAACAGAGAGAGAACATTTTCAAACCTAAACACAGGAACTCCAACTTGCTCCGCTTCAGCCAGCGAGCACCTGCGGAAGGGAGGTCAGCGCCACCTCAGGCGGCGGCTCCCCTCCCAGTCCCGCGGGGGGGCCTCCAAGGAGACAGCCTCTGTGTGGCCCAGTAGAGACCGACCTTCAGCGCCTCTCGGGTGAACCCACAGAGCGGCCTGCTGGGGCGCTAACAGGGCGGGACTGGTCTGGGGCTTCTGCGCTGTCCGTGCTAGGGGAGGTCACTGAGCACAGCAGGTCCCCTTTCTTCCTTTAACCAGAGGACCACCTCCAGGCCAGTCATCAGCCCGCTCGCGTCCTGTCTGGATGCCCGTCCAACACAGGGCAGCACAGCGAGGCCTCATCCCACGCGGGCCATGCTGGCAGCAGTATCGCACACACGTGTGCTGGCCTCTAGCACCCCGGCTCTGCTGGGTCGCGGGGCTCATCCTGACCACCCGCGGGGGCTGCGCCGTCGCTCCGGACAGTGTCGGCGCCGGCGTGTTTGTGGTGTCTCCCCTCACCCACCAGTAGCCCATGTGCTCAGGATACGCCGTGTTCAATCGGCATCCCTTCAAGAGCCCATGCTTCCTCATGAACAGTCAGAAGTAGGGTGAGACGGTCCTCTGGGGTCTCTCAGCTTGAAAACCAGTTAACGGCGGGCAGCCCCCCAGAGCCACCTACCACCTCTCGTCTGACCTCCTGCGCCCTGCGCTCTTTAACAAGCAAGCACCCCTGGGCGGTCAGCAAAGAAGGACGCTCTTGCCCTTCTTTAAAGAAAGGCTTCCTGTCCCTACACCCAAAGGTGCAACGGACTCAAATGGCCTGGGGCCCTGTGCGCATGGTGTGCAAGGTGGCCTGGCCGCCCTGCTCGGGAGGGCCCGACGGGGGGCCAGGGCCACGTGAGACGCAGTGAGTGTGGGCAGAGGTGTGTGGGCACAGGCAAGACCCCGCGCTGCCAAGACTCAGTAACAAGAGGGGAAAATAATACATGTATTTCTTAATTATACACTGAAATGGTGATCTTTAAGATATCTTGGTTTAGATATGGTTCTTAAAAATTATTTCTACTGTTTCTTTGTACATTTGTAAGTTCCAAATGTGGTTCACACGACAGCCCTGCCCCTAGGACGCCTGCTGGAGCTTTAAAAGAAACGGGTCTAAAAAATGAAGAGAGGAAACACTGATTTTCAGCCTTTTCCCCCCAAATTTGGATTTTTTTTAACCTCTGCCATACAGACTTTCCTCATTTGCTATGAACAGATCTGAATCCACTATTTATGAACAACTTATAAATGACAATTTACTGTTGTCAGAAAAGCAAAATTCTGACGTCTATATTCTGGAGTGTGGCTGGACATATTAAACAAATCTGATCGAAGCAAACCATTAAAAACAGTCTTCCTTGTTTTTATTGAGCTATATCGTATCTTAAATGTCAAGATTTGAAAGTCCTACAGTAAAAGGGTGTTTT